>NC_133652.1:203918752-204267115 GCF_009905375.1 Apium graveolens | reverse complement strand
TCTCACTACCCTTCTTCTTCTTCAATTCTGCAAGGTAAACCTTGCAGTTCCTCTTCCAGTGCCCCCAACTTGTTACAGTGAAAACGAACAGCTAAATTAGGACCCGTCAAATTTTGAGCATATAGTATGCTTCGGAGTAATAGTGCAGAAGACATGACGAATATAGTAAATCTGTAAATGATAAACACATAACAACATTTAGCAAATATTCAATTTCATTTCAAAACACTATATGAATCGGGTCTTTATTCATAAGTGTCTCCCACTAGTTTATCTAATTTTTTCAACCCCCTAAGTGAAAATTAAGCATTCATAATGCTAGTGGGAATAGGGATCCTACATTCCATCACACAACCTCGGATGTGGCACGAAACGTCATGTGATGTTCAATAGGCAGACAACTCTTGTCATTTACATCTTATGTTATTCCCTAATATAAGTTTAGCCTCTTGAATAATTGAGTCACGACTGTGGCACGACAAACTCAATATTCTAAGTCAAGTCTAACCCAACATTTCGTACAATTAAATCAGTCTCCAACGGCCCACGGCTGTAGCACGTACCAACCTTTAGATTCTAATTCAATGTACACATCTCTATGTAATAGACAAGTATTTCTTATTTCGAAATCAAAGCCCTCGGCTGTAGCACGAAACGATAATGATTTAAAAATAAGAACCACTTTCTACCATGTTGGAAGGCGATGACCGACACAAGCCCGTTGTATCATTGGCCAATTACTACTTGATATTATTTAATTTTAGAGGGATTATATTACGTTACAATCATAATCATATTATAAAGAGATTCTTCCCTTTAAATTAAATATTTTAAATCAATAATCGATAATCAGATGATTCCCAGATCGGGTGGAGCATTGTCAAGAGGCGTCACTTAATAACCCTTTCTTACAGATAGAAATCTATTGTTGACAGAATCATCCTTTCTCTCAATATTGAAAATTCATATTCAATTACGTGTTTCATAAACACAAGAATCTCATGATCGTATTCATAATATTTATTGTTAAGGTAAGAAACGATTTCTATTCTAGATTTTCTAGAGCACGCCTTATATTGATTTAAGTTCACCTAAATCTATCATCGCATGGTAAACATAGGCATATAAAATTAAATAAACAAGTAAATGTAAAGTGCAATAAAGTAAATGTGTTTGGTTATGGCCCCATCCTATGTGATCTTTATCAAGCTCATGATAAAGATCAAGGTCAATCTAATATGGTAATGGAAATAAATACAACTACTTATTACATAAGTCTTCTTCTTTGTTTAGACTTCTTATATGCCTCGTCTTCTTCTTTGTATCACCTCCATTGGATAGCCTTCTTGAGTCTTCAATTACATTACATGATTGAAAGTAAAACTAATCTAATGAACTTACAAGAATAACTCGAGTTACATTCGAGATTTATGATTACAAAGATTGACGACATGCAAGTCGTATTTAAAACCAAAACCAAAACCATTACACTAAGGTCGAAAGGCCATAACCATTCACCATGCTCATACAACACATAAAAGCATGTTAAAACACATAATCTGATCTTAACATATCATATTATCCATGATCTAATCATAAAAAAAATATGATAAAAATCAGAAAAATCAGAATCAAATCAGAAAAACAAGAATCACTGTTTACGGGCAGTAAACGACGTCAAACGCCTTACAGACGAGGCGTTGATAGCTTTTAGCTATCAGTTTTGTTCAGACGCTCGTTTACCTATGGAATAAGGTATTCGTTTGCGTTTTCGTACACCAGACCTAGATTTCAGCAAATCTGCAACAGCCAATTCAGAATCCGTATCTAATATGATTCTCATAATTAGAACAAACATAAATCATGTATATATCAGTATATATACAGATTACATAATCATCTTATGATTATACAACTCACATGAATATCATATATTCAAAACCATACATATATAAGCATATTATATCAACATCAAATCATGGCGAATCACGTACATGCTCATATATCGAAAACAGTTAAACACATAAACGAATTAAAACTTTTCGCAAGTAGCTCTGATGCCATTGAAGGGTTTTTAGCACATAAACGCAGCGAAAACGTAAATTTAAATCTTAAAAAAACCGAAACCCTCCGCAGGATCCATGCGAAAAATAATATGTAATTCGTAGTTCAGTATGTTTACCTTAAGAAGCTTTACGTTAATGAAAATATGGAGGTCTTTAATAGCGATCCAAGAACGATGAGCGGAGATCCCTAGCAGATTCTCCTCAAGTGTGAAGCACTCCACCGATATCCACCAAGAAAACAATGTAATGAAGGAGGATGAGATGGAGAGAATTAGGGTTTTGTAAATTTTTTTGGTTGAGGCAAAAATAGGGTCTATAATAGTATATTTATAGGCAAAATTTTCAGCTGAAAATTTTCCCATAAAATATTATTATTATTAACCATTTATTATTCTCACTAATAATTAAAACACCTTTTAATTATTAATCTTTTTTCTAAACACTTTAGAAATAATTCTCTCACTTGATTTAATTTCCAAAAATTAAATTCTTAATTAAAAATATTAAGAACTTTTTCTTAATTAATTTATAATCAATTAAATCTCATTTAATCAATTATTAAATTTGCCAATTAATTATTTATTTCATAAATAAATAATTATGAGTCATTATTAATTAATTTCTCCACCATTAAATCATTCTCTTTTATGGTGTGACCCTGTAGGTTCAGTATTAAGCCAGTAGTAGAAATAAATAATAATAAAACTATTTTATCATTATTTATATAAATTCTCTAATTCATTAAATATGATTAATTAATTAATCATATTTATTCTATATCGTGAGGGATACTTCTCAGCATATCACGACTATCCGGATAATACGAATTCACTGCTTAGAATACCAAGAACCTATTCAGTGAGTAGTTACCGTACAATTAATTCCTTCTTCCCTGCAATGTCACGATTAAATACAAGGCATGGAACTTGTGTCAAGCCTATCTTATTTAATCACTTGCTTTCCCATTCACTATGCTTAGTTCTATTTAATGTAAATTAGTAACTCCTTTCTAATTTCATTCACTCTGGCCAGAGATTCCTGAACTAACATAAGTGGATCAGCATTGAACATTCCCTTCCTACACTGGAAGGGGTAGATCCTTTATTGATCATACACTATCTTCGTGTACAAATTCCTATACCCAGTAGAGCCCTTATAATTGTCCCTTAAGACTAAGAACTAAACCAAAGCATAGTTCAGTGTACACAAGATGACTATGATGACCTCAAGTCTAAGGATACTTATACAACTATCACTATGTGAACAACTGGTGACACGTGAGTGAACTCCATCAGTTGTTCAGCTGTGTGAGTCATGTTCAGTGAACTTATTCTATAATAAGCACCTACATAATAGCTATAGTGTCACCACACAAATGTCTATGAGAACAGACATCATTCATAATGAAGCAAGCATAGTATGTACCGATCTTTGCGGATTATTAATTACCAGTTAGTAATCCTACGACCAGGAACTATTTAAGTTTAGATTTATCATCTTTTAGGTCTCATTATTATGATCTCATCACAATTCATAAAAAGTTTTACTCTAAACTGTGGTATATCTTATTTAAACATTTAAATAGATAGAGCCCGCAATAAAAACAAAACAAGTCTTTTATTAATATCAATGAAATCAAAAGAGATTACATAAAAGTTATTCCTAAATCTTCATACATGATTGGACTTAAGACATATCTCTTTCAATTTTAATCCCTCATTTTCAGATTTTGTTCTCCTCTCCATCCAAAACACTCTTCTAAAACCTTTATCGCCTCCTCTGCATCCATGGCCAAGAAAAATTTCAAATATGTCGAGAACTCAAACATTGATAGCCCCGTTATGTCGACTGAATCTTTTGGTTGGATTGCCAAAAACCTACTAGACTCACGTGATAGCGATTCCACCATCATGAAGCCTAAAAAATTTTATGAGGCCAAACTACTCTTCCCTTCTGAAGCAATTGGCATTGATCCTGGCATTGGTGTTTGTGAAGACTTTCAGAGAACTAATTGGACATGCTTCTATTATTATCCATTCGATATCTTCTTCACCTTCACAAAGGTAGTTGTTGATGTGCTTAACATTGTGAGAGTTTCTCATGGGAAACTCATGCATTTTGCATAGAGGACCCTTGCTTGTCTTGATGTGATTGAAGACAAGCATCACTTGAAGATTGATGTCGAGGTAGTTAAACAGGCATACAGCCTCAAGAAGTTCAACAATTGTAGGATCGACTTTTTGAATAGGAACACAGATGACCCTTTGATCCTTAATCACGATACCATGAATGTTAGGAATTGGAAAAAAGACTATTTCTTCATGGACATAAAGACCCTGGGAGATGGCGTCGATTACCTGTTGGAGTGTTGGAACAATATAGGTAAATTCAACAAATCTCCTTTGTTTTTTCATATCATTTATCTCTTTGTCGTTTTAATCCTTGTATCGCCTATTTTTCATATGTTAATCACAGTTCACACTGTATTGACATACTCATGTATAAGATCCATGCATATCACTTTTTACTTGCTTCACTCTGCATGTTACCCTTCTTTCATAAAACCCATTCCTTCTAGTGCTCCATATTTCCTTTTTTTTTTCAATTTATTCCTATCATTTCTTGAACTCTAGATATAATTCCACGAATTTGTATTATCACCCACTTTAATTGACCAAATCTACCCTTGTCAATTAAATTGATTTTCTTTTTTGACGGACTGTGAATTCCAAAGTGATGAGAGCAACCGTACAGCTAAAGAGATCATTGAGAAAATATGGTCTTTTCCTGTTGGTGAGAGATTATGGCCCAGTGCCGTTCTATCTCTATTGCTAGCAGAGTGAATGTTGATAAATTTGTTTGCAAGATGAAGAAGGGTGTTATTAGAGTTGAGGGACATGTTTCTGAGACCCCTAGAAACAGAGGTGCTGCTACAAGGACTAGAAGTAAGTTGTCTACTCCTACCCTTCAGCCCTCTTTGTCTCTCCATGATATTTCTTCAGAATCTAAGGAAAGTCCGAAAACTGTAAATGAGATTGAGATGAGCTCAGGACTCGAGTATGCTAGAGGTATACGTTGAATGTTTCTCTTTTTGGCATCTATTCTTTTATCTTTGTGTTATGCATTAATTCTTTTATCATTCATTGATCCTTGCTTCATTATTACAGAATTTTAGCCTCCAGTTCTAAAGCCACTATTGATTTTTAGTAAAGACTTACTTAAGAGATCTCGCGAGGACAAGTCTATTGAGACTGAATCCCCCAAATCCGCTTTTTGGGAAAGCCCCACTATCAGTCCCCTTGTCACGAAAACCAAAACTGATCCATCTAGTGCTCGTACCAGTATTCGGTTTAATCCTCTAGCCGCTCAGGCCTATAGCAGTGGTGCTAAACCCTCTGCGTTTGCTTACTTGTTGGAAGACATGATACTGCCACAATCAATGGAAGGCCATTCTGCCAAGACTGTTGGATCCATAATGGATTACTCTACAGGCTATTCTCTCTATATGCATAATCTATCTAGTCACACTTTCTTTACTCTTCCATTTTATTATTTATAACTGTTCATGCTCTTTTCTCTTATTCAATTCAGACTCTTCAAGGTATCTTGGTTGCTCGTGAGGTGTATGAACACTAATCCAAGATTCTCAAGAAGATTGAAGCTGCGCATAAAAGATGTGCCAACAAGATCCAACCAGCTGAAGAGTTAACAATCCAAAACCTCAGGGCCAAGAATGAAGTTCAAAAAGAACTTGAAGATTTTTCTTTTAAAGTCTAGTCCTTAGAGAAAGACATGTGTGAAAAAGCTGAAAATGTCATTCATCAACAAATTATGAGAAAATTGAGCTCTTGGGACGTGCTTGAAACTGTGAAAATCTGTAACAAAGCCTTCCCCGATGATGCCTTTCCCTTGGATGATCTTGTGAAC
Source organism: Apium graveolens (assembly GCF_009905375.1). NCBI lineage: Eukaryota > Viridiplantae > Streptophyta > Magnoliopsida > Apiales > Apiaceae > Apium > Apium graveolens. The sequence goes on along the minus strand of NC_133652.1, from coordinate 204,261,122 downwards.
CTTGGTGGCGAAGATGTCCAGATAAAGTCTCCAAAGGGCAGTGCCCACGATGATGAATGATTCTCCTCCTTGTAACTTTTCACGTTCTAAGCTCCTTTTAATTTGAACTTTTGCATTACTTTAATTATGTTTATTTTGGTGGTTTTCTCGAATTTTCTATTATTCATCCCTGTATTGCCTTACGAGGGATCGTCAATTTATTTTGTTAATATGCTACTACATGTTCCTTTTTTGCTTTGTTACGGGGAGCGTGGGTTTGTTTGAATTGTTTTAGATAATTTAACATGATTATGAAATGTTAAAGCTTTTTAAAAATTCCTTGTTGTCGTCATATAACTCTTCTCTTTTTGGTCATTTATTTACTTTAATCAGTAAATTTGATAGAGAATCGGGATCGAGTTTAAATTGGAAGGGCTTTTTAATCACTTCTATTTATTCATGATGTTCATTTTCGTTGACAAAATCAGTCTTATGTTAATATTAATCTGTTGATTACGCCTTGGAAAATCCATGCCAATTTAGCTTGCTACGTTTGAGCAAAATGTCAATATCTTGATTATTAGAAAGTTATATAAGCATTTCAGTGTTGGGAATATATTCGAACGTATCTCTTTGGAAGATTATAGTTCTCGTGGAAGATTTATTATCACAATCCTGTGTTTACTCACAAGTTATGTTTGCTTATTAGATTATTAATTCAATGTTCAACTAGCCATGATGAGGCTGGTTCTATGAGTGTGCATAGCTTGAATCTTTAATACCTCTCTTAGTTCAATTACAATTATCCTGAATGTATCACTTGTATGCTTATACAATCGTCTTCATTTGATCCTTCATTTATTTCCCGATTATGTGATTTAATATCAATGAAGATATTTGTCATGCAAGTATAAGTTAACAGTAACTTTATTTTTGTCACAATACGTTGGTGCATGCAGTAGTAGAGTGGCTAATAGGTTTTTAACCCTCTTAAAACTCTCCAAATATATATGTCATGTATTATTGAGGTATAAACGTATTCTTGTGTCGTTTGTGTTGTTTTCTCTTTAACTAAATAAAATGAAATTCTGCAAGGCACTCATTCTAGTGTCATTTGTTTGGTTTTATTTTGCAACAAAACATCGTGATTGGGGTGATTCAAGATTTACTTTGATGTATCAGTTACTACATATAATTACCCCGTTTGGAAAATCTTAAAATAAGTAACTTATAACTTAAATTGAATAAGTGACTTAAAAGTGATAAGTAGATGAATATTTATAAATTTTATAAGTGTTTGGATAATTTTACTTATAAGTTAGAATTTTTTTACTCAAATAAATTAAAATAAATAATTTTTAAATATAATTATCTTCATTCTTGAATTTTAAGTTAGGTTAACATTTTAAAAACTAAAGTTAATAAACAAAACAAAAAATCAAAATAAGTTGAGAAAAAGTACGTCATTGCCAAAATTCAACTTATCAGCTTATAAATTATAAATTCAACTTATAAGTTGGGTAAACAAACACTCATCGATAAGTTATTGCGGCCTTATAAATTAATAAGCCCACTTAATAGATTTCCCAAACACGCCCAATATTCATTCTAGTTGAGTTAAAAGAAAATACAATGAAATAATCATTATATAACATGTAAACTATCATGCTCTAAGTCACAAGAATAAGCATACTTTAAGGAAACAATTCACATAATCATGTATCACATAATGCAACAATGTAAAGGAGGAAAATTTCGTAAAACAAGTCATATTGAAAGCAACTACTGAATTTTGCAAACATCTGGAGCTATGTATTAATGACTTATTAGCAATATCCCTAAGATTGAAATAAAATGCTAAGGATAGGAGACTCTGCACGTGATAAAGTTTTAAGTGCAAAGCATTTCAACTCCCTGGGATTGGTATATCGTCTAAAGTAGATAACTGATAAGCCCCTCATTTGACGACTGCGTCTATGGAATAAGGCCCTTCCCAAATATCAGCAAATTTTCCTGATGATGTCATGTCTATGGTATGATATTCTGGAACATCTTCCTCAATACTAAGTCACCAACCCGAAATTTCCTCAAATGGACATGTTTGTTGTAAGTGTTGGCACCCCTCTGTTGGTAAGACACCATATGCATTTTTTCCATCTCTCACAATTTGTCTTCTGTGTTTACATCGAGTGCCAACTCCTTTTCATTCACTTCAGGTGTTAACAATCCGTACCTTGCAATAGGCATCATGACCTCAGTTGGTAGGACAACTTTTGTTTCATAAACCAAACTGTAGGGCGTTAGTCCTGTTGAGGTCTTTAAAGTAATTCTGTCAGACCACAATACCCGAGGCAATTCCTGTTGAGGTCTTTAAAGTAATTCTGTCAGACCACAATACCCGAGGCAATTCCTCAGCCCATTTGCCCTTGCTTGATGTCAGCCTCTTCTTGACGTTGTTGATTATGACTTTGTTATTTTATTCAGCTTGACCATTCTCTTGAGGATACTTAGGTGTTAATTTGATCAAGTTGATGTTCCATCCTCTGCAAAATGCTTTCGTCTTGCCGCTTATAAATTGTGACCCATTATCATAAAAAAACTCAGATGGTACTCCAAACTTGCACAAAATATTTTTCTTGATGAATGAAATCACTTCTTTAGATGTAACCTACTTAAATGCTTCTACCTTGATCCACTTATAGAAATAATCAGTAACATCCAACATGAAAACTTCCTGGCCAGGTGCAGGTTACATATTTCCCATAATGCCCATCTCCCATCTCATGAAGGGCCAAGAAAAAATAGATGTGTTTAGAAGTTCGGATGGTTGGTGTATCATATGTGCATGCTTATAACGCCCCCAAATCTAGGGTCAGGGATTTAGAAGGCCACCCTATCTTGAATCTTGTTTAAATACTTATCTTTGCATAACATTAGAAATACTCACGTGTCTACAACCCCACACTTATTAACACACATACACACACACATACACACACACATACATACACACTTAAAAGTTATTTTCTTGGAAATGAACAAAACACTACTAGAATTATTGATCCATAAGGTGATAGTTATTATAGACCAAAAGTAATTATGTCTTACCATGGGTGTAACCTTTATAAGATTAGATCGTTGGCCAAATATATGTTTCTTTATATTACTCCTCATATAAGTCATACTTGTATATAAGCCGGACTAATAATAACTGAAATACTCATCCAGCTCATACGGTCTACCTGTGGCACTGCACCAAATAAACTACGAAAAAGCTGATCATTTCCTACTCGCTTCTGGGCTGTTAGCTTTCTGACTGGCATCTTGGTTCACCGTTGTGTTGTGTCATTTTAAGAAAATAAGTGTGAGCTATATTGCTCAGCATAATAATTGACAGTATGAAAAGACTGTACAAGAATTTATATCTGAATCCGTATATGGATATAATTTATTTAAAGTAATTTTTTTCTTGATGATACACACCTCATTTTAAAACAATCATTTTGATTGACTTATTAGTCTGCAAATACCTTAATGGTAAACCCATCACCTAGGCTTGGGTTACGGTATTGCACTTCAATTCCAATTGGAAGAATAGGACATTCACCAGAACCCTACTATACGATGATCAGTCATACAAAAGAATATTATTATTGTTCTCTACATGTAGAAGGAAGATTCCCTTTATTATCGGTTATCACCCTGGCCGCATTCAGGCCTTTTCTCTGTCCATCCCTCTCAGGTACACACTTTGTTTCTATCCCTCTTAAGACACGATTTTGCGTCCATCCCTCTCAGATACGCATACTCCACATGTTCATCGGTATATTATGGAACCTTCTCATGCGGTAGTAAATAGTAGCCTCCCCAGTCCACAAAGCACTGAAGTCTACCCCTCCTGGTCCTTTAAGAATCCTATCATATATCTAGAAGTTATATTGTTCCCCAAGCATATTACTTGTTGAGAGGTACACATCAATAAATATATGCATACTTCGGAGAATTTTTCGGAGGAAGTATTATGATAATGTGAGTTGACTGTTGTCAACAAATAAATAATTAAGGGGGACTTTCTCTTGAAACTATAGTCAAGATATTTAAAATACGTCGAGATAACATTTTTCGACGATTTGAAAGTATTAAAAAGATTTTCCAGAATTCAGAAAATATTTAAAAGTAGACCTTTATGATTTTTATATCATAGTAAATCACTTAATAAATATTTAATAAATAAATAATAATTTTTAAATAATTAAATCTCGAATAGTTCTATTTTAAAAGAATATTTAAAATAATATTCTTCAACTAATTTATATTTTAAGTAAATAAATTAATATTTAATGAATATTAAATAATTGGTTTTAAAATAAAATAAACGTTGGAGAATACTTCTCCCTTGTTTAATAAAAATCTGAGATAAAATTGTTTGTTCGAGTAATTAAATATTGTTAAGGGAATGTGAACTTTGGAAATCCTTTTAAATAAATTCGAGGTAATTAGTACTTCGCAAAAGGATATCGAGTCTCTTGGAATAAAATAGTTACAGACTTTTAATTGTCCAAAACATCTCTGAGATAATTTCCGGGTTTATACTTTATAAAAGCTGGTCGGTTCTCGGTCTTATAACTTATACATCACGTTATACAATAGCGTTAATATAGACTACGATATATGTCTTGTAATATCACTCGATATCGATACATAAAAGCTCGTATTTTACTATCATGAAAAACATGGTATTGTACGAAGGACAGTAAAACAATCATCACAATACAACAGTATATAGAGTAGGGTTCATAAACTTTCCTGGATGTTTGGAGGTGGAGGGCGCTCTCGAGTTAGTCCGATAGTCTAAAATCAAGAACATTATCGTTTCGTTAGATTCTAATCGCGTTTATCGTTGTTTGTAAATACGCAATGTTTATAATCAATTTGAACGAATCACTTTTACTCTCGTCATGTATCAAAAACTGAGTACTTATTAATTTCGTTTTAATTTCACAATCCCTTATGTCCATTATTCTTATTCGCTTTTACCACTCGGCTCCTCTCGCGATTCTTAAGGATTTCTACTCGCGCGATCTCGGCTCTGACATTTTTATAAAATTGAAAACTATATATATTCACTTGAAATTTTTATGGAAGATTGTATACTCCATTTCTTACTCTATGTAAATGTTTTATGATTTTTGAATAATTTTAAGTAATCATTTATACTTCCAAAATTCGTAATTCGTAGCAGTTTTGTCGCCTAAATCGTTTTTACTAAAACGGACCTAACTTTTGAACCATAAATCAAAATCAAGCGATTCAAGTGCCTAAACGACCCTTACAACAATATCTATCCTAATTAAATCTTATTTTTCAAGAAAACAGAGTTTACACATTCTGTATCTTTGCAGAAAATGTTATGTCCTGATTCGATCGTTATAACATTGTTACGTTTACGATCTGTGTTTCATTTTAACTCTAAACTACTAATTATCATCCAAAAACCAAAAATAAATATCTTAACTACTTAATTATCTCAAGTATATCAAGTTCTTGAGGCACACCATCAAGTTTAGCATTTAACTAACTAATATTCAAAAAATCAACAAAACAACCATCAAAACTATGCTTACATCCAAAATCCTTACTTTTTTTGAAACTTAAACCTTAAACAACATTTGGATGAATGTTTTTACCTTTCTTGGTATATTGGGAGGTTCTATTACTGATGTATGATGCTTGGTATGTTCTTGGTGTGCTTAAGAGACCTAGATCTTTTCAAGAAATTCAAGGAAACACTAAAAGTTACTATTTGACACTATTCATCATCACTTTCATCATTTTATTTAACCGTCAAAACCTCAATGAAATGCTATGAAATATTTATCTTACCTTAGTTTGATGATGAGGAAGCTTGAGAATTAATTGTAGAATTTATTATAACGATTGGGAAATTACGCTTGTATTATATCATAATAAAGATAAATCATATGTTTCATTATGTCATTTATGTGTACTTAGCTATAAAACCCTAACTGCTACATGTTATGTGTATTCTGTATTGTCCGGATATTTTTAGGGTATTTTATTTCGTATTTAAAGCCTTCGCATCAAAAGTTATATGACCCGAATTATGTTTTAGTAGCTGATAATTCAAATAAAATAATTGCTCTTATTTTTCCTAGGACGGCTTGTACCATCGCGTTATTCTGAACATATAGATATTTTATAAATTTTCTCAATTCGCAAAAAATGACTTTTCATGCCCCATTGGTGGGTTAAAAACCGCACAAAAATCACATTTTTATTTTTATAAAATTATAGAATTTTCAAATATACCATTTCTTTGCATTTTTGAATTATTCCCAGTTTTTGGGAATTTTTTACATATATATTTTATACATAAAATATTTAAAATTTAAAATTTAATACTCAAAAATTATAAAAGTAAGGGAGAATTAATTTTAATAGATGTATAATTAGGGCCTTGATTTTAATTATGAGTATTAATATTACTACTATAAATAGCCTAACTTTTATTTAATTAATTATAATTAATAATTAAAAATCAGAAAAATCAGATAATTCTCTGAAATTCGGGTCGGATCTTTGCAATCGGGTTGAAGAATCAAACCGTGATTTCAAGCCGATTTATGCACCAAATCGAGTGATTCATGTACTCAAATCAAAGGTTTTGATCTATTCTTTCTGTTTCCACCATCAATTTCATGTTTTAAATTGTATATATGATTTTCAATTTCTAGGGTTTATATTCGAATTGGGTCTTTGATTCTAGGGTTATTAGGATGATTTGAGGATTCATATAGCTTTATATGATGATTTCTGATCGATTCGTATTATTTAATTGAATGAACGATTCCTGGATAGTAAGGTTCGATTGTTAGTGTTTATGTCAATTTTTGTTTTATACGTTTTTGATTTTGATGAATATTTGGTTCCTTAGATGTTAGGGCTTTGATTATACAGTGTTCAAGCTTTGATTTGCACTATAGAACGTGAAGTTTCATGTACAAATGAAGAAAATCGATGTTTTGCCGGAGATGGAGTCGGTTTGATCGGAGTTGGAGCTCTAAGGGTTATTCTAAGATGTTATGGCCAGAGTTAGATTTCTAGGATGATTTGGAATGAAAACCTCATGAAAACCACATCAAACGATGTTGTTTTTGGACTGAAATTGGGTCACTGGATTCCTGGACGGTCGCCGGATTTTGGGATTTTCCGGTCGTGTTCTTAATGACCCGGATTTGACCCGGTTGACCCGTTTCCAGAACCCGGTTTTGATCTATTTTTGTCATGAATTGTTTTCTGACAAATGTTTCTAAAAATTACTTTTTATTTTTATTTTTATTATTTATCAAATCAGTTTTTATTTATTTTATAAATTGATTAATTATTTAATTAATTGATTTATATTATAAATAATTCTGGAATATTTTCTAAAAATCAAAATTATTTATTTATTTAGGTATTTATTATTTCTTTATTATTTATTAGTTATTTAAAAATGATTAATTATTTTGATAATTAATCAAATTATTTTTAATAAATCATAATAAATTCATTTTAATTCCAAAAATTATGGAAAAATCATTTTTAATCCTGATTTTCCAAAATAATTATTTAAAAATGTTTTTAGGGTTCAATAATTAGGAGTAATTATTTATATTGAATAATAAATTGATTTATCTGTATTTATTGAGTAATAATTGAAACGTTTATCCGATTTAAGAGAAACGAAAGCCCTTCGGCTTAAAAAAATGATCTGTTTTCATTAAAAATAGTCTTAAATCTTAATTTCTTTTAGAAACAAGTCGACTTTCGATATTTATTTACCTATAATTCTTATTACCTATAGAAACGAGTCCAATAATTTCTGAAAAATAGAAAATGAGTCAGATGTTACTTAGTAAGGCGAATAGCGAGTCGATTTTGATTCTAAAAATTATTCTAAACCTAATATGACTATGTGAATTATGTGGTTAATCGAGTCCTAATTGCTATTATTTATTATATGAGTCAGTAATACGCGTACGGGTAGACGATAAGGGCGATGTGAAGTTCGTTTGAGATGCGATTGAATTGCGAGATGACTAAATAAGTCTATTTCTTTGATAGAGACGAAGCTAACAAAGCAGGACCGAGCTAGTGATAAGGAAGGTGATATACTTGTGGTAAATTGCATAAGAGGCAAGTTTTTTCCCTATTCTAATTTCAGAATAGTGAAGTACTTTCAGATTCTTATCTTATGTTAGATATATTTGTGATGTCATGTTTAATATGATTTATGTTTAGTTTTCAGATCTTACTTAACACGACAAATCAGTACTTAACTGGAAATCAGTACTTATACCGAAGTCAGGACTCAAGATATCAGAACTTAAGTTGTTAGAACTTAAAGTTAACAGGAGATATTTATCACGAGATAATATCAGGACTTCAGAAGATGTTCAGATAAGGAAGGCGGCTGATTGAAAGGAAAGAAGATCAAGACAAACATAAGAAGAAATATTCATGGAGAAGAATTTTATAAGGAATATAATACTTGGAAGAAAAGATAACTGATTGATATGTATTAGGAAGCATAATTGTATTCGATATCAATTAGAAGATTATTTTGTACTGTGTAGTATATAAACACAGGCATAGGGTTTACACTATATGCATTATCATAATCGGGTTTATTAATTATTGTAACCCTAGCATCTCTCGTGATTAATTGTTTATCACTGAGAGAGGATAGTTCTTTGTAACAAAGTTTATTGTGTTGAATAAAATCTATTTTCTGTTACTTGAGTTCTTATATTCGATTTGATTGTAGTAAACACTATATTCAACCCCCTTCTACAGTGTGTGTGACCTAACAAGTGGTATCAGAACAATCTGTTAACATACATAAAGTAAAGATCCAAAAACAATCATGTCTGAAGAAGTACAAACTCGAACCAAGCCCACCAAAACTGAAGAAACTCCAAAGACTCAAATCCATAATCGATATGAGACAATTAGGGTTCCCATACTGAAACTTTCTGAGTATCCCATATGGAAGGTGAGGATGTCTATGTTTCTGGAAGCTACAGATCCAAAATACCTTGACAGAATGAATGAAGGACCACACAAGCCAACCAAGCTCTCTGTTATAGTTGCAGATCAGCCAGCACAGACTGTACCAAAGGAGAAAAGGGAATATACAGCTGAAGATTTCTCATCTATTGCAAAGGATGCAAAGGTAAGACATTTGCTGCACAGTGCCATTGATAATGTCATGTCAAACAGGGTAATTAACTGCAAGACTGCAAAAGAGATATGGGATGCCTTGGAGACAAGATGTCAGGGAACTGATTCAGTTAAGAAGAACATGAGGACTATACTCACTCAAGAGTATGAGCACTTTGACTCAAAACCTTATGAGTCATTGACTGGTTTATATGATAGATTTGTCAAACTCTTGAATGATCTGTCACTGGTGGATAAGGAATATGATCTTGAAGATACTAATCTCAAATTCCTTTTAGCTCTTCCTGAAAGTTGGGATTTGAAGGCCACAACTATAAGAGACAACTATGCTCTTGATAAAACTACTATTGATAAAATTTATGGTATGCTCAAGACTCATGAACTTGAGATGGATCAAAGAAGCAAGAGGCATGTGAGAAAGTCAAGGACAGTTGCTCTTAGGCTGAGGAGGAATCCCCTCAAGTGGCTATCTCAAAGAAAGGAAAAGGAAAGGCACTCATCACAAAGTCTGATACTGAGTCATCAAGTCCTGATAGTGATGAGGATTCAGAAACTGAAAGTCTATCTGAGATGGATCCTGATGAAGAGATGATGAAGCTACGTGCTCTTATGGTGAAAGGAATCATAAAGATTACATACAGGAAATTCAGAAGGGGAAAAAAGTTTTTCAGGAAAGGTGCAAGTTCTGATAAGAAAGGTTTCAGAAAATCTGAAGGCAAAGGAGGAAAGTCTGACAGAGAAGATTACTCAAATGTCAAATGCTACAACTGTGGTGAGAAAGGCCACATATCTCCTGACTGCAAGAAACTGAAGAGTGACAAAGGCAAGGGTCTTGTCATAAAGAAGAAAAGCTGGACAGACACTTCAGATTCTGAAAGTGAGGTCAACTATGCCTTAATGGCAAATGCTAATAGTAGTTCTGAAGCTGCTGAGTTAAAGGTACCTCAAACAACCAATGCTTTTCATACTGATGATATTACTGAGTTGAGAAGATATCTTAAAACCATGTTCATTAGTTATAGAGATCAAACTTTAACATGTGAAAGATTAACTTCTGAAAATCTTGCTTATAAAAAAAGGAATGATTATTTAGAAAAAGAGTTAGTTATGTTCCATCAAACTCAGAAAGATAGAGATGATGCTTTCTATGTTAGAGATGAAGTGCTTAAAATGAATGAATCTCTAAAAACTGAGTTAGAAAAGGAAAGAGAGATTATCAGGACTTGGACTAACTCTGGCAGAACAACTCAGAATTTGTTAAGTAGTGGAAACTGGAAAGAGGGTTTAGGTTATGGAGATGATAAGAATGATAAAGGAACTGTAGAAATTGAGCCTATAGTTGTTAAACAAAAGCCAAAGGTAAATTCTGTTAAGTTTGTAGCTGTAAAGTCTGATATTTATAAATTAGAAGTTAAAGAGAAATTAACTTTTGACAAACCAAAACACGATAAGCCAACTGAAGTAAACATGGGCTTAATGACAAAGAAGCAACTTAAGCATAAGCTGAAAGATGTTAAGAATGTAAACAAGGTAAAGCCACCTAGGAAAAATAGGAATGGAAAAGTAGGTGTGACTAAAAGCAATAATTATAAGCCTGTTCCTAATGCTCCTAGAAAGAAATGTTATAACTGTGGAAATTCTAACCATCTGGCTTCTTTTTGCAGGAAGAATAAGAACAGAAACTCCTTACCTTCAAAATTAGGAGTTAAGAGTCAGTCTGTTAGATATAGGCCACAAAATCCTTGTTTTCATTGTGGTAGTTTATGGCATTCCATTTATACTTGTAAGGAATATCATAGTTTGTACTATGATTATTATCAAATAAAACCTTCTTTAAAGAAAGTTAGCATTATTCCTTCTAGTGTAAGTTCTGATGCAAAGTCTGATATTGCAAATTCTGATAAGAAAACTGTTAACATAAATTCTGATGCTAAATCCGCTGTAAATGTTAACAAACTTAATAAGGCCAAAGGATCCAAGCAAGTCTGGGTCCTTAAAACTAATCATTAGTAGTCTTTGTGATTGCAGGGCAACAGGAAAAACATCATAGTTCTGGATAATGGATGTTCAAGACATATGACTGGAAATAAAGCCCTGCTATCAGACTTTGTGGAGAAAGCTGGCCCAGGTGTTTCTTGTGGAGATGGCAACATGGGAAAAACTCTGGGATATGGCAATATCAATCTTGGGAATGTCATCATTGAAAAAATAGCTCTAGTCTCAGGACTCAAACATAATTTGCTGAGTGTTAGTCAAATCTGTGACAGAGGTTATCATGTAGATTTCTTTGAAGAATACTATGAAGTTGTTAGCAAATCTACAGGAAAAGTTGTTCAGAAAGGATACAGGCATGGTAACATTTATGAAGCCAAGCTTTCAACAAGTACTGATGATTCTGCAATCTGTCTGTTAAGTAGAGCATCAATTGAAGAAAGCTGGAATTGGCACAAGAAACTCTCTCATTTAAATTTCAACAATATAAATGAACTAGTCAAGAAAGATCTTGTGAGAGGACTGCCAAATTCAGTATTTGCTCCTGATAGCCTTTGTGATTCATGTCAAAAGGCAAAACAAAGAAAATCTTCATTTAAGAGCAAGACTGAATCTTCAATTCTTAAGCCTTATCACCTTCTACATGTTGATCTATTTGGTCCAGTGAATGTCATGTTTATTGCAAAGAAGAAATATGCTATGGTCATAGTGGATGAGTTCACCAGATACACATGGGTGTATTTCTTGCACACAAAAAGTGAAACTGCATCGATCTTGATTGATCATGTCAAACAACTGGATAAAGTGGTTAAAGACTCTTCGAAAATCAATAGAAGTGATAATGGCACTGAGTTCAAGAATTTGATCATGAAAGAGTTCTGCAAAGACCAAGGAATCAAGTAGGAATTCTCTTCTCCTGGAATTCCACAACAAAATGGAGTTGTTGAAAGAAAGAATAGAACTCTTATTGAAGCTGCACCAACTATGCTTGATGAAGCAAAGTTACCAACCTATTTTTGGGCTGAAGCTGTGTAGACTGCTTGTTTTACTCAGAATGCAACACTTATCAACAAGCATGGAAAGACACCATATGAGATGGTGAAGAAAAAGAATCCAAATCTAAAGTATTTTCATGTGTTTGGATGCAAGTGTTTTGTTCTTAAGACTCATCCTGAACAGCTATCCAAATTTGATCTAAAAGCTGATGAAGGAATTTTTGTTGGATATCCACTTTCCACAAAAGCCTTCAGAGTCCACAATTTAAGAACAAGGGTAGTCATGGAATCTATCAATGTCTCTTTTGATGATAAAAAGATTACTGGACTTGAAGATTTCAATGATCATGATCAGCTGATATTTGAGAATGAAGTTTTAAATTCTGATTGTATAAATCCTGATAGTCTAAATTCTGACAGTCTAAATCCTGATACTGCAGACTATGATGGGTTAAACTCTGATGTTATTGAAACTATGGTGACTATGCCAAAGGAAAATGCACCCGTGCAGGGGGGGGCATATAGAAGATCCAACCACATCTCAAGAAGCATCAGAATCTAGAACAGGCTCCTCAAGTTCTGATTCATCAAGTTCTGATGAGCCAAGTTCTGATAATTCTGGAAACTCAAATTCTGAAGGATCCAACTTAGAGAGCATAATTTCAGGGGGAGAATCAGAAAATGTTGATGGAGACAGCATGGATCATGAGGGAGCATCCAGTTCTAAAGATAACCTTCCATCTGCAAAGAAGTGGACTAAAGCACATGCACCTGACTTGATTATTGGAGATCTTGAAGCAGGTATAAGAACTAGAACAACAACATCAAATGAATGTCTCTATTACTCTTTTTTTTTCTTAGATTGAACTAGAGAAAGTGGAAGCAGCTCTTCAAGATGCTGATTGGGTGCAAGCAATGCAGGAAGAATTAAATGAATTTGAAAGAGATAAAGTCTGGACCCTAGTGCCAAGACCAAAGAACAGATCTGTTGTTGGTACAAAGTGGGTGTTCAGAAACAAAACTGATAGTGATGGCATAATTACAAGGAATAAAGCAAGGCTGGTTGCAAAAGGATATTCTCAATAGGAGGGAATTGATTATGATGAAACATTTGCACCAGTTGCTAGATTGGAAGCCATAAGGATATTTTTGGCTTATGATGCTCACAAAAAGTTTACAGTCTTTTAAATGGATGTAAAAAGTGCTTTTCTTAATAGAGAATTGGAAGAAGAAGTATATGTTGAACAAACTCCAGGTTTTGTAGATTCAAAATTTCCTAATCATGTCTACAGACTTGATAAAGCACTTTATGGCCTTAAGAAAGCTCCAAGAGCATTGTATGAGACATTAGCTCAGTTTCTTCTGGAAAGTGGATTTAATAGAGGGACTATTGACAAAACATTGTTTTATCTCAACAATGGAAAGGACTTACTTTTGGTGCAGATATAAGTTGATGATATCATCTTTGGTTCTACAAATGACAGACTTTGTAAAAGGTTTGCCAAGCTAATGCAGTCAAGATATCAAATGAGTATGATGGGAGAACTTAGCTATTTTCTAAGCCTTCAAGTCAAGCAGAATGAAGAAGGAACTTTTATTTGTCAATCTAAGTACATCAGAAATTTGTTGAAGAAATTTGGAATGCAAGATTGTTCAAGTGCATCCACTCCTATGGCCACTGCAACAAAATTGGATAAAGATATTGGTACATCAGTAGATATTACTGATTACAGAGGTATGATTGGCTCACTACTCTATCTAACTACAAGTAGACCTGATATCATGTATGCTACATGTCTTTGTGCAAGATTTCAAGCAGATCCAAGAGAACCTCACTTAACAGCTGTGAAAAGAATTTTCAAGTACCTTAAGGGTACAACTGATCTGGGATTGTGGTATCATAGAGAATCAGACTTTAAGCTAATAGGTTACTCAGATGCAGATTTTGCAGGATGCAAAATTGACAGGAAAAGCACAAGTGGAAGCTGCCAATTTCTTGGAGGCAGATTAGTTTCTTGGTTTAGCAAGAAACAAAAGTCAATTTCCACATCAACTACAGAAGCATAATACATTGCTACAGGAACCTTGTTAGGAATATGTGTATTAGTTTGATGATAAGTTAAACAAAATACTTAAGTAGAAATCTAGTATTTGTAGCCTCAACAGATAAGACCATTTTCGTTATCCGTTGAAGGAGTAGCTTTACTTAGAAATAAGTTTAGTATTGTAGCACATTTCATTCTCTGTATTTAAGTTGTAATTCTTAGTTGTTGTGGGAAATTATGAGTCATGTTGACTACTAGTGGATATGCAAATAGGAGGGCTAATTGTAAATATTTCATGCCTTATAATTTTGTATAAGTGAAGTACTATCAACTGATATTAAAGGCCTTCAACGGATGAGAAACAAAGCTTCAACGGATGTCTCTAAAGCTTCAATGGATAACATCCATCAACGGATGAGTGCATAAACGGATAAAGCTTCAACCGCTAATACATCAACGGATAAAGCTTCAACGGATAAAGCCATCAACGGATGAAAGCTTCAACGGATGCTGAGTTCAATAGCAGTTGATAGTGACAATTCATAAGCTGACAGAGGCACATGGGTTGATAGAGACAAACTGGAATGTGGTAGCCTCTTGGAGGAATCAAGAAAAAGCAGCATTTCCATTCTGGTGCAAACAAGGAAGTATTCAAAGATTCACAGCTAAACCTAAATTACATTAGATAGAGAAATGAAGAAGAAACATGTGAAGAATCTTTTAATTGTATTTTACAGTTTTGTCTTCACTTTTAAACTTGGTGATATATATAAACCAAGTAGCAGCTAGTAATTAGTGTGAATTTTTCTAGAGTTGTTTAGAAAAATCCAGAGAGAAAATCATCTAGTTTGTACTAGGACGCAGCTGTGATTTAATTCTTTGAATCACAGATTTTCTGAAATAACACATCTCTGGTGGAACAAGAAAATCCACCAGAAAAGTTTTTAAGTTCTTTGTGTTCTTTACATTGGTGTTTGAATATATATATCTGTTTGTATTAGCTTCAAGTAATTAACACACACTTGTTCATTAAAATACTTAGCCTTAGAAACTGCTCAAAACTTGAAAAAGTTTTGAGATTTACATTCAACCCCCCTTCTGTAAATCTCATTGTTAGTCCACTGGGAATAACAATTGGTATCAGAGCAAGCTCTTAACATACAAAGAGTTTAAAGATCTATTCTGCTAATATCATGAGTAAGAAGGATATTGGTGTAAAGATTCCAATCCTGGAAAGAGATAACTATCATCACTGGAAAGTGAAGATGCATTAACATCTTCTCTCTCAAGATGAAAGCTACATCAACTGCATTGAAAATGGTCCTCACATCCCTCACAAGGTGGCCACAGCTGTTACTGCAACAGTTGATGTTGGACAGTCTATTCCCAAGACAAAAGTAGAATGGACTGTTGAAGATATTGAAGAGGTTCACAAGGACAAGAAAGCCATGAACATTCTGTTTAATGGCCTAGATCAAGATATGTTTGACAATGTCATTAACAGCCAAACTGCTAAGGAAATTTGGGATACTGTGCAACTTATCTGTGAAGGTACTGAGCAAGTTAGAGAAAACAAAATGCAGCTTCTCATTCAACATTTTGAATATTTTCATTTTGAAGAAGGAGAATCATTGAATGATACCTCCAACAGATTTCAGAAACTGTTGAATGGATTGAAGCTGTATGGTAGAGTGTACCAAGTCAAGGACTCCAATTTAAAATTTCTGAGGTCTCTACCAAAGGAATGGAAGCCTATGACTGTTTCTCTAAGAAATTCTCAAGATTATAAGGACTTCACACTTGAAAGATTATATGGAATTTTCAAGACCTATGAACTTGAGATGGAATAAGATGAGCTATTGGAAAAGGGAAAAAGAAAAGGTGGATCAGTTGCACTTGTAGCTGATAATGAAAAGATTGAAGCCAGGAGTGAAGAAAAGACAATGCCAAGTCTTAAAATTTGCACAAGCAAATCAAAATCAAGCAAGGGAAAGGAGCAAGTAGCCGAGGTTAAAGACAATTCCAGTCAAGATGACTCTGATGATGTTGATGAACATCTGGCATTTCTGTCCAGGAGGTTTGCAAAGATAAAATTCAGGAAAAATGCAAAATTCACTAAGTCAAACAAGAACATGGTGGACAAATCTAAGTTCAAATGTTATAACTGTGGCTTAAGTGGACACTTTGTAAATGAGTGCAGAAAACCATCCTCTAATAAGAAGAAATTTGAGCAAGTTGATTACAAAAAGAAATAATTCGATTTGCTCAAACAAAAGGAAAGAGCTTTTCTGACTCAAGATGATTGGACAGCAGATGGAGCCAATGAAGATGATGATATGGAATATGTCAACCTAGCCCTGATGGCTAATTCTGATGAAAATGAAACTAGTTCATCAAGCAACGAGGTAATTACTACTTATCTCTCTCAGCTTTCTAAGATTGAATGCAATGAAGCCATAAATGATATGTCCAATGAATTATATCATTTGCGTGTTTCCCTTAAATCACTAGCTAAAGAAAACACAAGAATCAAAGAGAATAATTTGTTTTTAAGTGATAGGAATGTTGTGTTAGAGGATTAGGTAATTGAGCTTGAAAAGATTAAAATTAAATGCTTGACTGTTGAGAGTGAACTAGAAGAAGCTGTTAAGAAAGTAGAAATTCTTTCTAAACAGTTAGAAAGTGAGCAAGAGGTAATCAAGGTCTGGAAAACATCTAGGGATGTTAGTGCTCAGATTGTCAAGGTTCAGGGAATTGAATCATTCTGTGAGAATGCCAGGAAGAAAAACAAAAAGGAGTTAGAATTAATTGATGGATTGTCAACGGATATGGAATTAACGGATGATGAAAGTTATCTGTTAAAGGAAGAAAAAGAGCATCCGTTGAAGGCTCATCAATTAAAATAGGCAAGTGATTCTAAAAAGAAAAATCTCAATAAGAAGCTTGGTTCAACTTTCAAGAACTTTGTCAAAGAAGGAGCTAGCACATCCAAAGATACCAGTAAGGTGAATATAGGACACATGACTTTAGATCAGTTGAAAAATAGGCTTAAGTTGGTTGAGGATAAAAAGGAAACTAAAAGAAAATCTAATAGAAATGGGAAGGTAGGGATTAACAAACACAACAATTACACACCTGATAAGTATGCTCCTAGAAAAAGCTGTGTGCATTGTAAAAGTGTTAATCATCTATCTGATAACTGCAAATATGTTAAGAATGCTCCCATGCCTTTAACTCCCTCCATGCCTAACATGTCTATGTCACCACTGCATGCTATGCCTGTTATGTCTCATCAGAATCCTCATGCACATATTGTAAACATGCCATATGTTAATAATCCTTATTTTACTGCATTCAGTATGCCTCAGATGCCATACAACATGCCTATGTGGAATAATATGTTTGCACAATCTATGCCTTATCAAATTCAACCAAATGTGCTAAATGATTCCGTAACTAACCCTACACTTCAACCAACTACATCTGAGACCAAGGTTGACCCAAAGTTATTTAAGTCAAAAGATGCAGGAGGAATGAAGTCTAGGAAAAAGACTAACAAGGCTGGACCCAAGGAAACTTGGGTACCAAAATCAACTTGATTTATTTTGTTGTGTGCAGGGAAAAAGAAGGTATCTATGGTACTTGGATAGTGGTTGTTCAAGGCACATGACATGAGATTTCACCCTGCTCACAGAATTCAAGGAGAGAGCTGGCCCTAGCATAACCTTTGGAGATGACAGCAATGGGTTCACTATGGGATATGGCTTGATTTCAAAAGAAAATGTCATCATTGATGAAGTTGCATTAGTTGATGGTCTCAAACACAATCTATTGAGCATCAGTCAACTATGTGACAGAGGGAATACTGTTTCCTTCAATTCTGAAGCCTGTGCTGTCACAAGTAAGAAGGACAACAAAGTGGTTCTAACTGGAGTTAGAAAAGGGAATGTGTACTTAGCTGACTTCAACTCTACAGATTCAGAATCAATTACTTGTCTTCTCAGCAAAGCAAGTCCAGATGAAAGTTTGCTATGGCACAAGAAGCTGTCCCATTTGAATTTCAAGACAATGAATGATCTAGTCAAAAAGGACTTAGTTAGAGGAATGCCTCTAGTAGAATTTGCAAGGGATGGACTGTGTGATGCTTGTCAGAAAGGAAAGCAAAAGAAAGCATCATTCAGTAAGAAGCTTGAATCAGCAATTGATGAACCATTACAACTACTACACATGGATCTTTTTGGACTAGTCAATGTATTGTCAATTTCAAGGAAAAGATATTGCCTAGTGATTGTAGATGATTTCTCAAAGTTTTCATGGGCTTATTTCCTTGGATCAAAGGATGAAACTAGTGAAATCATTATCAATCATATCAAGCAAGTCAACAATCATCCAGATTTCAAAGTAAGGAATATCAGGAGTGACAATGGAACTGAGTTCAAGAATTCAACCATGAAGTTGTTCTGTGAAGAAAATGGGATCATGCATGAGTTCTCAGCTCTAAGGACTCCACAACAAAATGGTGTGGTGGAAAGGAAGAACAGATCACTAATTGAAGTTGCAAGAACAATGCTTGAAAAGTCAAAACTCCCAACATACTTTTGGGTTGAGGCTATTAACTGTGCATGTTACACTCATAATATCTCTCTAATTAATCAGGCAAAAGGCATGACTCCCTATCAATTGTTCAAGAGAAGAAAACCAACCTTAAACTTTTTGCATGTCTTTGGTTGCAAATATTACATTCTAAGGAATCAACCTGATCACAAAGGGAAGTTTGATGCAAAGGCTGATGAAGGAATATTTGTTGGTTATTCTGCTGGAAAATCATATAGGGTCTACAATCTAAGAACCAACATTGTCATGGAATCTGTGCATGTTGTGTTTGATGATAAAAAGATTGATGGACTAACAGATGAGGGACATCATGAAGGACTCAAATTTGACAACATTGAGATATATTGTGATGATAGTGAAGATGAGAATGATGGAGAAGGCACCTCGAAAAGAATTCAAAATCTGCATTTGGATAATGCACAGAATGCTGCATCCGTTGAAAGTCATAATTCAGCTTCTGTTGATATAAGCAATGCAGCATCCATTGAAATACAAAGTGCATCATCCGTTGAAGTTCATAATGAAGCATCCGTTGATCACAGTCTGTCAACGGATAATCATTTCACTTCATCAGTTGATAGAACTCCCAATTCCTTTCAAAGGATCAGCAACTCAGGGGGAGTTTCAACCAATCAACATTCTATCTCACATCAAGACAATACTGAGGCAACCTCATCTAGAGCTAATCTACCACCTCAAAGGAAATGGACCAAGAATCATCCTTTTGAACTGATCATTGGTGATGCTACATCTAAAGTGCAAACTAGAAGGGCTACTCAAGATGAATGTCTTATAGTAGCTTTCTATCACAGGAGGAACCTAAGAGAGTGGAAGAAGCTCTATTGGATCCAGATTGAATTTTAGTAATGTAAGAGGAGCTAAACCAATTTGAAAGGTGTTGGATTTTAAACGCAGCGGGGGCATGGCAAAACACTTTTACACATATAAAATCCAAATAAAAGCATATAAATCGTGAATAAAAATTCGAAGGATCGAATCTAACCTTTTAAAATAATTCGGAGACAACGATCAGAGATCCTTAGCAGTTGCTCCTCAAGTGTGAAGCACTCCACCGGTATCCACCAAGAAAACGATGTTAAGGAGGAGGAAGGAGGTGAAGAGAATTGGGTTTTCCAAACTTTTTGGGTTTTGTGTTCGATGGGGTTAGAATAAAATTAGGATCTATAATAGTGTATTTATAGGCAAAATTTTCAGCTGAAATTTTCCCATAAATATTATTATTATTATCCCATTTATTATTCTCATTAATAATTAAAACACCTTTTAATTACTAATCCTTTTTCTAAACACTTTAGAAATAATTCTCTCTCTTGATTTAATTTCCAAAAATTAAATTCTTAATTAATAATATTAAGAACTTTTCTTAATTAATTTATAATTAATTAAATCTCATTTAATTAATTATTAAATCTGCCAATTAATTATTTATTTCATAAATAAATAATTATTAGCCATTATTAATTAAATCCTCCACCATTAAATCATTCTCTTTTTATGGTGTGACCATGTAGGTTCAATATTAAGCCGGTAGTAGAAATAAATAATAATAAAACTATTTTATCATTATTTATATAAATTCTCTAATTTATTAAATATGATTAATTAATTAATCACATTTATTCTACATCGTGAGGGATACTTCTCAGCATATCGCGACTATCCGGATAATATGTATTCACTGCTTAGAATACCAAGAACCTATTCAGTGAATAGTTACCGTATAATAAACTTCTTCTACCCTACAATGTCCCGATTGAATACAAGGCATGGATCTCGTGTCAAGCCTATCTAATTCAATCACTTTGCTTACCATTTACTATGCGTAGTTCTATGCAAATTAGAAACTCCTTTCTAATTTCATTTACTCTGGCCAGAGATTCCTGAACTAGCATAAGTGGATCAGCCTTGAACATTCGCTTCCTTCACTGGAAGGGGTAGATCCTTTATTGATCATACACTATCTTCATGTACAAATTCCTATACCCAGAAGAGCCCTAATAATTGTCCCTGGAGACTAAGAACTAAACCAAAGCATAGTTCAGTGTACACAAGATGACTATGATGACCTCAAGTCTAAGGATACTTGTACAACTATCACTAAGCGAACAACTGCTGACACATGAGTGAACTCCATCAGTTGTTCAGCTGGGCGAGTCATGTTCAGTGAACTTATTCTATAATAAGCACCTACATACTAGCTATAGTGTCACCACACAAATGTCTATGAGAACAGACATCCTTCATAATAAAGCAAGCATAGTATGTACCGATCTTTGCGGATTATTAATTACCAGTTAGTAATCCTACGACCAGGAACTATTTAAGTTTAGAGTTATCATCTTTTTAGGTCTCACTATTATGATCTCATCATAATCCATAAAAAGCTTTACTCTAAACTATGGTATATCTTATTTAAACACTTAAATAGATAAAGCCCGTAATAAAAGCAAAACAAGTCTTTATTAATATCAATGAAATCAAAATAGATTACATAAAAGTTATTCCTAAATCCTAATACATGATTGGACTTAGGACATATTCCTTTCAAAAGGAACAAAGTACGGAAGCTGGTACCCAAGCCAAAGAACAAGAGTTCTATTGACACAAAATGGATATTTAGAAACAAGATGGATGAAAATGGCATTGTCATAAGGAATAAAGCCAGATTGGTTGCTAAAGGCTATTCTCAACAAGAGGGAATAGATTTTGATGTGACATTTGCTCCAGTTGCCAGACTTGAAGCCATCGGAATCTTTCTAGCCTATGCAGCCCATGCCAATTTCAAGGTTTATCAAATGGATGTCAAGAGTGCATTTCTGAATAGAGAATTGGAGGAAGAAGTTTATGTAAGCCAACCTCCAGGATTTGAAGATCCAAATTTTTTAGACTATGTGTATTATCTGTTGAAAGCACTCTATGGACTAAAGCAAGCACCTAGAGCCTGGTATGAGACTTTGTCAAAATTTCTGCTAGATAATTACTTCACAAGAGGTACTGTTGACAAAACTCTTTTCTTTAGAAATGTTAATGGCTCTACAATACTTCTTCAAATTTATGTAGATGATATTATATTTGGTTCTACAGATGATAAGCTTTGTAAAAAGTTTGCTAAGTTAATGCAAAGTAAATATGAAATGAGCATGATGGGAGAGCTAACTTATTTTCTTGGTTTACAAGTTAAACAAGTTAGTGGTGGAATTTTCATTAGTCAAACTAAATATATTTATGACCTTTTTAAGAAATTTTACTTAATGGATTGTTCATCTGCAAAAACTCCCATGGCCACTGCCACCAAGCTTGAATTAAGCAAGACTGAAAAGTCTGTAGATATTACAAGTTATAGAGGCATGGTTGGCTCAGTTTTATATTTAACTGCTAGTAGACCTGATATAATGTTTTCTACATGTCTATGTGCTAGATTTCAAGCTGACCCTAAAGAGTCTCACTTAGTGGCTATTAAAAGGATTTTCAGATATCTCAAAGGGACTCCAAATCTAGGAATTTGGTACCCTAGAGAGTCTGGTTTTAATCTAATTGGCTACTCAGATGCAGATTATGCAGGTTGCAAAATAGACAGAAAAAGTACAACTGACACCTGTCAATTTCTAGGGAATAAGCTTGTGTCATGGTTCAGCAAGAAGCAAAATTATGTTTCTACATCAACAACTGAAGCTGAATACATTGCTGCTGGTAGTTGCTGTGCACAAATACTATGGATGAGGAATCAACTATTTGACTATGGACTAACTGTTGACAAAATTCCTATATTCTGTGACAACACAAGTGCCATTGCCATTACTAAAAATCCAGTGCATCATTCACGAACCAAGCACATTGACATCAAGTACCACTTCATAAGGGAACATGTGATGAAAGGTACAGTGGAACTTCATTTTGTTCCAAGTGAAAAGCAGTTTACAGACATATTTACCAAGCCACTTGATGAATCAACATTCACAAGATTAGTAAGTGAGCTAGGTATGCTTAATTATTCATAAATTCATGTCCTCATTATAATCTGCTTTGAAGCCTGAGATGAATTTGTTGCAAGAACAAAGTTGGCTTTAAGTAAAGATTATTCTATCAATGGATATTCCCTATCCGTTCAAAGACAAAATTGTTCTATCAACAGATGTTTATTATCCGTTGAAAGAAAAATACATTTCTGGTAATTTTATCCTTCAACGGATAAAACTGTGTTAATCTTCAACGGATAACTTTTTACCTCATCCGTTGAAGTGTCACATCAGTTACTTTAAGTGAGTCACAGCCGTTGATTCTTTTAACTTAACCGTTGATACATATACAGTTGTATGTATTTGTATTAAAGGCAGTTTTAAGAATTTCTACCGTTTATTTTATGCCCAAACGGCTGTAATTTTCTTAAAAACTATTTAATTCAAGAAAGTATAAAAGCCCCCTTGAATTCTTATTTTCACGTTACGCTTTTTTGCTATTTTTCAAAAGATTTTATTCTCTTTTTCTCCCAAAACTCTCAATCTTTCTCTACAACCTCTACTCACAACTATGGCACCAGTAGTCAAGATTATGTCTCAGTCTGGATTTGTTTATGAAAAGAACAATTTCGTAGCCTTGGTTGAAAAGAATGATGCCCACTCTGATTATCACAAGATGATGGACTTCATCAAAAACTGCAAACTAAGCTATGCAATGCTGAAAACCCCAACTATCTATTGTGAGGTAATTGAGGAGATTTGGACAACTGCAGAGTTCAATTCCACATATATGACCATTGCTTTCTCGCTCAAAGGTAATGATTACTGTATTAACTGTGATGATATACATTCTTGCTTTAAGCTACCTGAGAATAATGCCATGACACCACACACTGATAATGATGTATCTGCTATGTTAGATTCCATAAGCTATTCTTTTGATTCTGCTAGTATAGGGAGCATTAGAAGAAAGGGCCTTAGGAAAGAGTGGAGTTTTCTTGGAGATGCCTTTATCAAGCTTTTCTCTGGGAAGATTAGCAATTTTGATGCCATAACTTCATCTCTTGTTAATATGCTCTATATGCTAGTTTCTGATAGGTACTTTAATTTTAGCAACTATGTCATGCTAGAATTAGGCTCCAGGTTAGGTAACAAAGCTAATAGACCTCATAACATCTACTATGCTAGATTCTTTATGTTATTGGCTAACCATGTTGCTGAATTTTTTGGTCATAACTAATGAGAGCAATAAACTCAAATGTTGGGCACAGGAGAAAAGGGTCCTTGCAGACCTTGTGAGAATCAACCTCAACAGCCAGGTGCCATTGGTATATTTGCCAATAATGAATGCACCTCAGGTAAGTGAGGTAAATACTTCTGCAACTCCTACTTCTTCCAACCCCACTATTTCTTTACCTTCTAGTGTGGCAATGGAATCTGTGTCTTTGTCCCAATAGATTCCTACCAAAGCCATCAAAACTAAAATTCCAAAACTCAAGTCAAAGAAAACCACCTCTGTTGTTTCTCAAAAGACACCAGTTGTAACAACTACCATAAACCCTGAAGGGAGTGAACAGGGTGTGAGTGGTGAGGGGAAGGGTGAACATCAAGAACCCCCCCAGGATAAGGTGGGAGAGGTGAGTGTTACCCTAGCCAGCCAGGCCACAGTTTCTTAAAAGACTGTGGTGGTTCAAAAGGAGTCAAACACATCCATAGTTGCATCCTCCCAAAAGGATGCAGCTATTGAAAATAGTCCCCAACCAGGGACACAGAACAAAAGAGGGAGGGACACTGAAGCCACACATTCACCTATCAAAGCCTTTTCAAGAAGAAAGAAGGCTAAAACCTTAGTTTCAACACAGGGGGCACACACTGCACAGATACATCCACATGTATCTTTGCCTTCTCAAATTCAGCTTGATGTGGCTCCAGCAAATGTGGAGTCACAGCCCCATTCTCTCATAATAGACACACATCAATCACCAAATTCTCCATCACCATCTTTGGATGTGGATATGATATTCACATCAATTACTGATTCTCCCTCTTTAAAACTCAGGGAGGAGCCCCACTCAAATCCTGGTGATCATCATCTTTTAGATGATTTGTTGGATCATCAGCCAATTCTTTCAGACTTAGTTGAAGAATCTGTGTCACCTCACTAAAAATCAATTCACACAGATTCAACAATTATGTCACTTTAAATATCTACATTTTTTCCTTCTTCAACGGATATCTCTAATCCGTTGACAAGTGGTTGTTCTTCGACGAATAAGCTTAACAACAGTTATCCGTTAATATCATCAGTTTCTGCTTCAACGGATACTCCCTATCCGTTGATGGTCTCTACACATATAACTGAATCTATTCCAAGTGTAGAAGACATGGTTACTGTACAATCACTTCTAGGATTGAGGGAAGGGAGTGATAATTTGAGTGAGAGGCTGGGTTGCTCCCAGGCAAAAGGAGAGGTTGAGTGTCGAAATATGCATCCTATTTCTTCCAGCATGGCAAAAGTGAGTGAGGGGAGTGCCACCTTAGTAGGTGAGGGTGAGGGTGTGAGGGTGTGTGTGAGCCAGGGGGAGCCCCTGATGCAAGAATATAGAGAAAATGAGAGAAAAGCAGGTACAGAAGCTATAAGGGTGGATCCATCCATTGCTAGTGAGTCAATGATTGTGGATGATGATGAGAAGGGAAGACAATTTCAGCAACATTACAAAGCTGAAATTGATAGCATTTCCTTGGATGCTGACACTTTTACTCATCCTGTTTCTGCCTATCAACTGTTGGCTGCTCAGGGCAATGTGGAGGAAGAACAGACTTTGAACATAGTGCACACTTCAGAATCTCTTCAAAGAGATAAAGCTGCTGTTAATAGGATGCCTTCTCAAGCTGGTGAGCCATCTGAAGAATTTGAAGATTCTAATGATGATGACTCTATTTCTTTGGATGGACGCATGAACTTAGGGGGAGATGCAGGCCCAAGTTCTGTTCCAAATTTACCTGAATGGGCATGGACAAAGAAATCTACACCAGGACAGTTTGGTGTGGCTTTGGTCAAACAGGTTATGGCTATTCAAAAGTCCCGTCAGGACACTTCAGATGCTGGTACCAAGGCTATTCTTCAAGCTCATCTAGACTCTCTGCATCTCTTGCAGTTGCACCACATCAGACATAATTTGAGTGTGGATGAACTCAAAAAGGATATTGCTGACCTGAAATCCTACAATTCTGAGAAGTTGGATTCAGTCATACCTTATGGTACAATGCAAGATTTGTTGCTGAGATTGAGGAGAGAATCTGATGCTGACAAGAGGCTGGCCAAGTTGGAAAACAGAGTTCAAGTTATTGAAAACTCTGTGGTCACCATTCTTCAAAATCAACAATCTCAGACAAGTCTACTATTGCAGCTGGCAAAAGCACAAGGCTTGACCCCTATCCTTGATGATAACAAAAAGGGGGAGAATAAAGGGGAAAGGGAAGGAGAGCCATCAACAAAAGTTCAAATATCTAAAGTGCTAGTTCCTGCCATAACCACTTCTCCAATACTTCAAATCAAAGGAAAACTTGATGGAATTGATCTAATCCAGATAGCAGCAGCTGAGATGAAAGTCAAAGAGCAAAGGAGGAAAATTGATGAAAGGATGCAACAAATTTTTGGTTCTACAACTTCAAAATCACAATTTGTGAAGCATAACACAAAGGTGGAGCCAATCATTATGGAGCTCAAGCCAGTAAGGATGAATAAGGTTGGAGAGACTTCTTCCAAGAATCTGAAACCTATGGTTCTCAAGCCCAACAACAGATCCAACAAGGACCCTACAAAGAACCCTCTAAGCATTGCTCAGTTGAAAGGAGTGGATTTTCCTCTTCCAAAGCCTGATGAAGACAAGGTTTTGGGTGGTATATCATGAAGCACAAGGAGACCAAGGATGTGGTTGAAAGAATGAACATGGTTATTATCTTTAGAGAGGGAAAGAGTATTTGTGTGATACAAGGACATCCTAAATTCTCAATAGCCAAGAGGGAAGAAGCCAGAAGGTTGAAGGAAGAAGCTAAAAAGCTAAAGGTTGACAAAAGAGCACAAACAAAGCTTGAAAAACAGCTAAAGTCAAATCAAGCTGAAGAAAAGAAAGAAATTGAAGACAAGGGTGAAGATGTAGGTATGGGGGACATGTTTAGTGATGATGTGGAAGAAAGAAGTAAGGAAAGAAAGGAATGGCAGAAAGGGAACAGAAAGAAGGCCAATGCAAAAAGGAAGATTGTAGATAAAACTGAAGAAACCCAATCAAAATCCAAACCACTACCTTCTATTCCTGAACCCATTGTGCATGACCCCTTCATAAACATCCATGGTGAAACAATCACTCCTAAGGAGGAACCAATTGATTGGGACACCATCAAATTGCCCACCTTCTTAACCACTTCTCCACCATCAAAGAAACAGAAAAGAAAAATCAAATCTACACATCCTCTAACCTCAATCAAATTCACTCAGAAGCCTAAGCCTAAGCCACAAGCCTCAAAGGATGATTATGTTCACATTTGTGACATAAAGGAATTTACAAACATTGAACTCTATCTGGATGAGCTGGAGGAAATAAGGGGAATAGATGCCTACAGACAGCTACCAGAAAGACTAGTGTTCAAATACAAAGGAAGTGGGGAAAGGACTTGGCCCCTTTACAAAATTCTGGATGAAGGCTATTCTACCTTGGTTAGAGTCTACTCAGCTATAAAAAGGGATTCTGGCTTTACCAAAACTGCCAAAACTGAGACTCTCAACAAGATTGCCAGCATAAGGAAAACTTGGTGGGAGCCCAATGCCTTGCCTAGAACATTTCTCATCCCAGAGCGAGGAATTACAGTTCATAAATCACCTCATTGGTTGATGGAGTTCAGAGACAATAAAGGAGTCAGAGGATTTTTCAGACTTGAAGATCAGCTCAAGATTTCCAGTAATGAAACTCTCAAGGATATGCACTCTAAGTTGGACATCAATGAAGAAGATGAAGCTGAATTCTACAGACAACTCCAACTCCAAATAGAGGAGAATGACAGGAGGCTAGGGAAGAAAATAAGGGATCAAAGGAAAAGAAATTATTCTGCTCAGGCTAAAGGAGCACCCTTGGAAACAATGTAATTCTTCAATTCTATCTCAGTATACACACTTTTGCAGCACTTTTGAATTTCTACTTTATTTCAGTTCATATGTTTGTTAAGTGTTTTGTTATCATCAAGTTAAACCTAAATTTATGCCTACAGTTCTAGTAGACATAAATAGGGGGAGATTGTTAGGAATATGTGTATTAGTTTGATGATAAGTTAAACAAAACACTTAAGTAGAAATCTAGTGTTTGTAGCCTCAACGGATAAGACCATTTTGGCTATCCAGCGAAGGAGTAGCTTTACTTAGAAATAAGTTAAGTATTGTAGCACATTTTATTCTCTTTATTTAAGTTGTAATTCTTAGTTGTTGTGGGAAATTATGAGTCATGTTGACTACTAGTGGATATGCAACTAGGAGGGCTAATTGTAAATATTTCATGCCTTGTAATTTTGTATAAGTGAAGTAGTATCAACTGATATTAAAGGCCTTCAACCGATGAGAAACAAAGCTTCAACGGATGTCTCTAAAGCTTCAATGGATAACATCCATCAACGGATGAGTGCATCAACGGATAAAGCTTCAACCGCTAATGCATCAACGGATAAAGCTTCAACGGATAAAGCCATCAACGGATGAAAGCTTCAATGGATGCTGAGTTCAATAGCAGTTGATAGTGACAATTCATAAGCTGACAGAGGCACATGGGTTGACAGAGACAAATTGGAATGTGGTAGCCTCTTGGAGGAATCAAGAAAAAGCAGCATTTCCATTCTGGTGCAAACAAGGAAGTATTCAAAGATTCACAGCTAAATCTAAATTGCATTGGATAGAGAAATGAAGAAAAAATATGTGAAGAATCTTTTAATTGTATTTTACAGTTTTGTCTTCACTTGTAAACTTGGTGATATATATAAACCAAGTAGCAACTAGTAATTAGTGTGAATTTTTCCAGAGCTGTTTAGAAAAAACCAGAGAGAAAATCATCTAGTTTGTACTAGGACGCAGCTGTGATTTAATTCTTTGAATCACAGATTTTCTGAAATAACACATCTCTGGTGGAACAACAAATCCACCAGAAAAGTTTTTAAGTCCTTTGTGTTCTTTACATTTGTGTTTGAATATATATCTGTCTGTATTAGCTTCAAGCAATTCACACACACTTGTTCATTAAAACACTTAGCCTTAAAAACTGCTCAAAACTTGAAAAAGTTTTGAGATTTACATTCAACCCCCCTTCTGTAAATCTCATTGTTAGTCCACTGGGAATAACAAACCTGTTGTGCACAGATTCTTTGGATGAAGAATCAGTTACTGGATTATGGGTTAACATATTCTAAAATCCCTATTTACTATGATAATCAAAGTGCTATTGCTATGACAGGTAATTCAGTTCAACACTCAATGACAAAGCACATCAGCATTATGTACCACTTCATAAGGGAACATGTGGATGAAAGTACAGTGGAATTGTATTTTGTTCCAACAGATCAACAACTAGCAGATATCTTCACAAAACCACTATGTGAAGCTACTTTTACAAGATTGGTAAATGAACTTGGAATGGTTTCAGGTTCCTTCTCTAAATCTGCTTAGTTTATGTTCTGATACATCAGACTTTATGATCAGTATTTACAGATATTATTATCTTTGTGTATTATGTGCTTAAATTGAAATTTTCTAAGTGCTGATTGTTGTCTGATGTGAATTTCTAAACTCTGATAGTGATATGAATGTTTATGTGACTATTCAATCCAATGAGGATAATTGTGCTAGATGTTGACCTAGTAGTCTTTAATATACTAATAATCTCATGTTTGAAGTAATTGTTTATGTGGAAATCTTTTAACACAAGCAAATTTTGATATTGAGCTTGGTTAAATTTTACTTTGTGTATCTTATTACTAAGTCAAAAACTAGAATAGTGCTTCTTTTCTGTTAAGTTCTGATGTTAGTAAATCTGATGGATGTACTAAGTGCTGATAAGCCTCACTTATCAAAAGAAAAAAATAAATATAAGGTACTCCTTTGAGATCTAGAGAAAAATATATGTGGAAGGGAAGACCCAAGTGCATTGTTGGTATTAAGTAATATGCATTATAAAAGCAAAATAAAATTTTCTTGGTGACTTTTTACATTCTCTGATTACTGGAGAAATACTCTGATAATAGCATAAATTCTGATAAGCAGTTGTGACTCACTTACACTGAGAAGCCACTGTAAAAAGGAATTTCAAAAGATGCATAAAATGAGCATAAAACAGTTGAGGTGGACTCATGCATGAACTCATTCTATAGTAGACTTCAGAATAATGACAGATTTTAAGCAAAGTTCTTAGTTATGCCTTATTTCTAAGATGTACTGAAGTGAATCAGACTTTACTCTTTGTCTGATATTTAGCTTAATGCACACACATACACTCCATATGAATGATGAAAATTACCATGGTGATAAATGTTATTTTGGATGAACAGTTTAAGTGTCAGTTGCATAAATTCTGAGGACAAGTTCTGATGGAAGTTCTGATGTACCCATATCAGTATTTGTGTGAAGAATAACATGAATAAACATTCACTTTTCGAGTAAATGAGCCATATTTTGATGACTTCTAAATCCTGATAAGAATTAAGTTTTGATGCTGGCGTGGCAGTATTTATTTACTTGGTTTATTTTTGGTCACTACTTGAACGGTCATATTTTTATAGAATATTGGTTTATGTGAAATAAAGCAGTAATAATCATTTGTTTAGTGGGAACAGTTTTTTTTTAAAAACTGAACGTGCAATGTAATTATTACTTATTTACCGTGCCCATTAACTTTTGCCTTAACTACTGCATGCCTGACAGGTGTAAAGGTCTGTTCCACTTCTTATTAACTGTTATCACGTGGGGTGTCTAAGTAAAAGAGATAAAAGATTTTCAAATCTTTTATTTTCATTTTTATTCTACTCTCTCTCTTTTCTTATTCTCTCTCACATTTTCTGACAGTTTTCTTTACAGACATTTTCTCAAACACCTTACAGGCACTCTAACTTCTCACTTATTTCTGATGGCACCTAATGATTTAATTATTGATGGAGCCAAGTTTGTCCCAAATAATTATGCTACAATCCTGACCAAGGCTGAAGCTCCATCAGATTTGCACTTTGTGCAAGATTTATTAGCTCATAGTGAGATTGGGTATGCTTTGACCCAACCTCAAACTATTTCAAGCCAACAAGTGCTGACATTTTGGAGAACTGGGCTTTTTGATGATGGTGGTGCTACTGGTACTCCAAGCATTATTTTCACATCAGGAGATGTTGAGCATGTGGTTACTCCTGGAGCAGTTCGTAAAGCTCTCCACTTACCTGAAGGTTGCACATTCTCAACAGTGGAGGATCCTGTCTTACAACAGCTCATGGCCAGTTTGGGCTATAAGAAAAGTTTGGGAAAGCTGGGTCAACTGAAAAGAGCAAATATCAGAAAGGAATGGAGCTTTTTCTTTGATTGTATCACTAAGGCATTCACGAATAAATGCTTCAATTTTGATGTTATTCCCATCATGAGTCAACAAATCGGGTATGCCCTTATTCATCAAACTCATTTTGATTTTGCAAGTGATGTGCTAGGTTTCATAGGGGATAGGATGATAGAGGATAGGAATGTAGTATATTTTGCTAGATTTTGTCAGCCTATATATACTTTATGTTGTGTTGATGAACCCCAATTAACCAGTACTTTAATTCCACCCTTTAAGCTTGCAAAAAGGGCTTTTAATGATTTGTTAAATGTTGACATTAAGAAACCAATATAGAGACCCTTACAGATTCCTCAGTTAGTAAAACAGATTCTGGTAAATGTTGATCCACAAATATACACATCTCTTTACCCTGATGTTCAACCCACCAACACATCACAGCAAACTCAACAGCCATCAGAACCTACCATCTCTCATCAACCTCAAACTTCTCAACCTCAACCTACTCAACCCTCCATCAGGACATATTTCAAACCATCACAGTCATCTCAACCTCAACCTTCAGTACATCCTGTGAAGCCTTCATCTTCAAAACCCAAGAGGACTAATATAGTACCTCACTCTCAACAGAAGAGAAGGAGAATTGTTCTGAGAGATGAGTCAGACAATGAGGAACAGGTTCCCATATCAGCACCTGTTATTGTAGGAGCTGAGAAGATTTCTTCTCAGTAAGACACTGAAACTGGGAGTTCTAGGCCCCTGAAAAGGCTTAGAAAGCTAAATTCTGATGATGAAGCTCCCAAAGGTTCTAATTCTGCAAAGAGACTTAAAAAGTAAAGAGCCAGGAGGGCTGTAGGTGTATCATCACACTCTGAAGCAACTGTGGAAGAAGCAGCTAAGGAAGGGGGTCAGGAATCTCTGATCCCAACAGGACCTATAGTAATTGAATTACTTCCTACTGCTGAATCAGCTCAAAAGTCTACTATCCAAGAACAAAAGGATATTCCAGAGAAAGTGCTTACACCTCCTGTGTCTCCTGTAATTGGTCCAGTACATACTGAAGACCCAGGTACAAGTGCTGAAATTGATATTTATAACTTGATTGTGCCTGAGGTTTTGTACTTGGAAGCTCCACCGACTCAACTCACTCCACCAACAACACCACTTCTAGATGCTGATTTCAATGAAGATATTCCAACCACACCAATTCTGAATCTGGATGGTGATAATCAGATTTTAGGTGGGCATCTAAATTTGGCCGTTGATCAGAAATTAGCTGCAGATCAGAACTTAGAGGATGATGTTGAAGCCTCTATAGCCTCACATACTGTTCTTTTATCAGAGGATGCTGATGCTGCATGCTCTGTAAGTTCTGATGCTGATAATGCTGAACTTACTGGTGAAGCTGCTGACAATGTAGATGCTGATGCAACTGGTCCATCAGGACATGCACCTCAACAAGCTACAAACAAAACTGATTTAATCAAGAATTTTGTTAGAGAGGATGCACCAGTACCTTAGAGTGAAACTCCTAGAGGAAAGGAGTGGACTAAGGAATGGAACTCAGTTAGTTTTGTTCCTACTGAAAAAATTCTTGCTGAGCACCTTGCCAAAGTTGATGAAATGCTGATAAATGATGATTTCAAGGCACAGCTGAGAGTTACTTCAATGAGTACTAGGCACCTTCAAGGTCAACACTCAATAACTCAATGCAAAGTGAATAAAATTCAAGAATCTTTGATCCAGCAAGATATGAATATAAACTTGGAAAAGAACAAAATTTTCAAGCCATTCTTTGACAGAATTGGGTATATTGAAAAAACTCAGGAGAAGCAACAAGCTCAAATTGATGAAATTCTAAAGAATCAAGCTTCTAATCAAACTCAACTCAATGAGATCCAATCCTCAGTGGAATTGCTTGTCTCTCTTCTTTTACCTGCTGATGCCAAAAAGGGGGAGAAAGTAATTAAGTCCAGATGCAAATCTATTCAATCAATGAAAGGAAAGGATGATGGAAATGATGACCAGGGAAACTATGGAATGGGTAGAGGTCATGGTCAAGGAAAATATGGCAAAGATTCTTCATCAAAGACAACTGAAATTTCTACACAAAGAACAAGTTCTGATACTTGGAGAAGAATAAGTTCTGATACTGGTAAAAGGATAAGTTCTACTGAACATCTGGAACTTGATGAAGAAATTTCAAGGAGATTATTTCTTAAAGAAAATCCTGGAATGGACTTTGAAAGTCTAAAGGAAGAAGAAGCTAGACTTAAAGCAGAAAATGTTAACTCCAAATCTAAAACTTCTGTTGTTGAAAAGAAACTTCAAAAACTTAATGGTATTGTGATTAAGGAAAGGGCAAATTCTGAGGCAACCAAAGCCAAATCACAAGTGGAGGTAGATCCAAGATCCAAGGGCAAAGAAAAAGTTGATGAACCTGTAAAGGTATATGTGCCAGTCATGGATGAAGAAATAATTGATGAAGAAGATGATAGTCTTACTCTAATGAAAAAGAAGATTTCTCAAACAACCTCTGACATGGCTCAAGTTGTTCAGAGTCAAGATGTAGTAAGTTCTGATATGACAGTGAAGCAAGCAACCTATGACACAGCTCAAGTTGGCTTGATATCAGAAGTTAGGGAAAAGGAAACCTCTGACATTGCTCATGTTAAACCTTCAAAGATGATACTACCAGGATTCACCAAAGCTCAACAGACTCAACCTTTAAAGACTATATCAAGTGGTTTTGAAGCAAGAGTTGTTACAGGAAAGGAAGCAAGAGACAAATCTGGATTGGGTAGTTCAAAAGAGAAGAGAGTAAGCAATACTACCAATGATCCAACTTTCTTAAGTGAAGCAGGTGTAGGAGCAACTCATGAGAGATTGAATCAACTTGAATTTGTACAAATGGTTTACCATTCTGTTTTGAAAGAAGACATCATGTTATACTTTATGAAAGATGGGAGGGTATTCCAGATCAGGGAGAATGCAATTTCATTGAAGTATTTTGAAGAACTGGAACATGTTCTATTTCTGCTTCAAGTTAAAAATAGATCAACAGATGGTGCTGCAGGGTGTTTAAAGTCAAATATTCAAAGATAGAAGAAGCTTTACTCTGTAAAGTCTGACAGTCCATACTGTCCCAAGTACAGATCTCATAGTGGAGAAATGGTTGAAATGAAGCCTAATACTGCTAAAATCATCACTACATTTTCTGGTATTAAGGGACTTGAATTCAATCTTGAGTCTGACAAAGCCTACATATTCAAACTAGATCAGGATATAAGGAAAGCTAAAATAAATGATCTCAGGGCTGCTATCTTTCAAATTGGTGAAGATACAGTTGAATTGAAGAATGCTAAAAGGAGGATGATCAATGAACTTGAATATGCTGAGAGATGTTTGTTGAAGAACTATCTCAGAACAACTCCTGACATCAAAGAGATCAGAAATTGAAGCCAAGTCAAAGATCTACAACTTCTTAAATTCTGAAGTGTATACAGACTGAAGCTGTTATCAGACCTTAAGGATGGTAAAGCTACAAGGACTCTAAGTTGTAGTTATCTAGTCAAATTCTCATGCATTTGTACTTAATGTTTTTGACATCATCAAATATCTGTTAAACTTGTATATTGTGCTAATTTACAATTTGAGGGAGATTGTTAGATATATTTGTGATGTCATGTCTAATATGATTTGTGTTTAGTTTTCAGATCTTACTTAACAGGACAAATCAGTACTTAACTGGAAATCAGTACTTATACTGAAGTCAGGACTTAAGATATCAGAACTTAAGCTGTCAGAACTTAAAGTTATCAGGAGATATTTATCAGGAGATAATATCAGGACTTAAAGAGACGTTCAGATAAGGAAGTCGGCTGATTGAAAGGAAAGAAGATTAAGACAAACATAAGAAGAAATATGCATGGAGAAGAATTTTATAAGGAATAGAATACTTGGAAGAAAAGATAAATGAATGATATATATTAGGAAGCAGAATTGTATTCGATATCAATTAGAAGATTATTTTGTAATTGTGTAGTATATAAACACAGGCATAGGGTTTACACTATATGTGTTATCATAATCGAGTTTATTAATTATTGTAACCCTAGCAGCTCTCGTGATAATTTGTTCATCACTGAGAGAGGACAATTCTTTGTAACAGAGTTTATTGTGTTGAATAAAATCTGTTTTCCGTTACTTGAGTTCTTATATTCGATTTGATTGTAGTAAACACTGTATTCAACCCCCTTCTACAGTGTGTGTGACCTAACATCTTAATTACACGCTAATAATCCTTGTTCACAATCACTGACACATAATTATCATGACTTAGTTCATATTTCATTTTGATTCCTGATTTCTCCTAATTCATTGAATACTCTATTCATATTCCAATAGTTATATATATACATATATCCTGATATATTCCGATGTTGGGATACATCAATGTGACGCCCCCAAACTTATCCTTACATGGACTTGGATCACCATGATATCAAGCATGACACACCTGTAATATATTACAATCATAACCAAATATTTAAATATATTATTTAGAGTGAACACCACTCCACAGTTCTCAGGATCGAGTCTCCATCACAATATGATTAGTATACAAGCCACCGAAACCTACTACAAGACTTGTTCATAATTAAACTTTATTACATAATACAGTAATCATATGGTAGTCCACTAGAGGGTTTCATCACAAGCATGCTCCTTTCCCTTTCTCTGCCTTGAGTAGTCTGATAATCTGTCCACCTCATTGTTCACTATTTTGATGAATACAAATATAGCAAGAGTGAGCATTCGAGTGCTCAACAAGTAGCAATGACTTTGAAGAAATTCAGATTTATGGGAAAAAAATAGGTGCCAAGAGCGATAATAATTTAAATTAAATGTGTGGCGCCCTCCAAACCCGGGTCAGAAGTTTGGGGTCCATACACACACACACACATTTTACTTATAACCTGCTTATAACAATAATAAAGATAATAATAATATGCAGTGACCCTACTTACCAACTACCACGGACCGCAATAGGTTAAAGTATGCACACAAGCCAAACACACACTTATATTACAAACCATTCAAATGCCAACTATCCAAACTCAGAACTGAGTATTAAACATTATTACAAACTTTTACAAACTTATATTACTCCAAAAGGTGCCTACTAGCTTAACTCGATCAACCTGAACCCCTAGCTCTCGCGCTGGACTGGGGATCCTCGGTACCAACTGGTTCCTTCTTAACTGGAAAAGAACATAAACAACATCGCACAAATAAGCTAACTAGCTCAGCAAGTCACAATGACAAGACTGAGAATAATGATCATCAGGTGAAAATGGTTATGATATCAAGTGAACAATGGATTATGATTTAGAATTGGATATTATATTTTCATTTTAAAAACCAAGGTTAGGCTGCTGATCAGTCACGCACTAACCCCGAGCAAAGCATACAACACTGCTCTAACTACTGGATCCAAGGCACACATTGGCCTAACTTGACCATTATATGGTCTGACCACGAATCTGGTCCACAATTTTATAAAAACAATCCAATTCTAACATAATAACAGAATAAACAGTAATAAGCAATAAACAAAATCATTAACAACATTGGACGTTCAATAATGAAATGGTTTCAATCTACATAAGGATCAATATGGCATTTTCAAAGCTTAGAGGTT
This sequence comes from Apium graveolens, assembly GCF_009905375.1. NCBI lineage: Eukaryota > Viridiplantae > Streptophyta > Magnoliopsida > Apiales > Apiaceae > Apium > Apium graveolens. Next base: position 204,224,003 of record NC_133652.1, on the reverse strand, counting down.
AGGTAATGAAAGAATTGGATAACAAAGAAATCAATATTTCAGGGTTACAAGGAATTGGTCTTTCAAATCATAAGGCACAATGGTTTGAGTATATAAGTAATTCGGTTCAGTGTTTGGTATTTAGTTTGTATGTTTTTGTGGAATAGTGTCGTATATCTGTGGTTCATATTTGGGTGTATAATAATCAATGGTTTAGAAAGAATAAGGTTTACGGCTCAAGATCAATAACTGGAATCAGGGTTTTGGGTTCAATGCTTCAAAGCACTTGTAATATAAAACAGGACTATCAATCAACTACAATATATCTCGAGAAAGTTCAGAACACTTGCCTGGTACTAGCTTGCTATATTGTACTATCTTCCAATCACAACCGTCTTACTCCTCAACTATCTGTTTCCCTTTCCTACGCCTTGCCTCTTCTCCTCACATATCATAAACATCTATCAATATTCAACTTATACGATTCTATTCGACATATACTTCTATCTACCCTTCGTTTTACCCAAATCCGATTATCGGATTGAAAGTTACACAATAAACAAGTAAACACCGAACATATAGACCGACAGTTAACCAACAAGTCACATATAGCACATACACGTCAAATAATCAATGATATATCATTTATAAAGGAGTCTCGGGTCATAAACAGGCTTTCGGGTATTTAAAATGATTTTTAAAACATTTTTCGAAATTAAAACGGGTCGTTGGATCAATTTCAGAGTAATAAACAAGGTTCGGTTGGCCAAATCTGGCTTCAAAACAATTTTATAATATTTATCGAGCCTTGAAAATAATTTAAAATAATATTTTAAAGCTCGAAACTATTTTTCGGAATTTTTAAATCATTTTTAAATAATTAAATCTAATTAAATAATTAATTAAAATCAATTAATAATTAATTAAATCAATTAATCATTTAATTTTCGAATTAATTGACCAATTAATCAATTAATTATTAACTAAAATTAATTAACTAATTAATTCAGATTTATTTTTGAATTAAAAAATAATTTTTGGAATTAAAATAATAATTTTTGGAATTTTTAGAAATTAAAAACGAATTTTTATAATTAAAATAAATAGGAAATATGATTTTTAAATAATTTATAAATAGGAATCCTAAATTTGCAAGTTCTAGAAACCTGGGGGACCAAACTGTATCGTTTTTAAAACTGTAGGGGGCCTGTTTGCAATTTTGCCAGCCCCGCCGTCGACTTCGCCGGAGTGTGGCCGGAGAACACGATTTCGGCCACCTCAGGCCACCAAACTATCCAGAATTAAACTACAGGCTACCAGCAACTTGTACATGCAATCAAAACACATCAATCATTCCTGTCCTGGCCGGAAAATGGCCAAGAACATCGTCGGTTTCCGGCAAACCGACGAAAACTTCAAAACACAACTTTCTTCGATTCAAACATCCTCTTTTAACGAGCTATATACCAATCGATTGCAAATTTCATAAGGAACACAACCCACTATAAATCAACAGCTAATAACCCCTAAATCAAAAAGGCCCAAATTTCAATTGAAAACATTCATACAGGTTATAAACCCTAATTTCAAAATTCGAAGATTAAACTCAATTTTGAACATGTTATTGAACTCCAAATCAGACATATGACATATGAAAATCATCAGGAAAACAAGCTCTACAACATGCAATCATCAAATCATTCAAACAATCATTCGAACAAAAATTCATATTTTTAATAAAATTAATTCGAAAATAAACAAATTTCCAGAAAATAAACCTTGATTTCTGCAGGTATATGGTTCACAGAATCTGATATTACACCTCAAGACCTTTGTTTTGAGTACTCGAGCTTTTCAAATAGACTCCGATAACAACTCTGATTGTTGGTTTAATTCTCAGAAGGGTTTATGAATATAAGAATTTTCTCTGGAAATTTATATAATTACTGACTGAAAATGATTTTTGATACGAAATAAAATACGGTAAAGGCTATTTATAATTACGGGAAATTAGTATCCCGTTGGATCATGCCGGATATGAAATGGTACGTTTATTTATGAAAACTAATCCAAACGGTACCGGTTTTCGGAATAATTATCCAAATTAGTACAATTTGTACTGCGGTCTTGGTCTCAGCGCCTGGTTACACGCATTACGAGGTGATAATTTTGATAGTTTAATAAAAAGATCCCGTTTATCGAAAATACGAGTTTTATTGATTTACCGAAATGAATAATGTATCGAAAATGTTGCGCCGGGACCCGCGCAGGACAAACCGTACGCAGGATCGAAAAAGTCGAAACATGGAAAATGCTCGGAATATTGCAATTAGGTTAGGAAGGAGTTCTCGGAAGAGTTTCGGGTTATAAAAACATAAAAACGGATGACGTCGGTTGGTTCCCGATTGTATAAAATAGTTTTTAAATACTCAGAAAAAGATTTTATAAAATCCATATATTTCCTATAAAATCATAAATCAACATAAAAATAATTAGGAAGATATGCCAATTATCTATATTTTATTTTGGACATATAAAAATTAAAATACTCAATTAATATTATTTTTAAACATCCAAACACATTTAACACTTAACAAATAATTCACAGAATAGATACTGAACACATATAATAATTATTTATTAGCAAAAATAATTACACGATATATCCCGGATATTACATCCTTCCCCCCTCAAAAGGATTCTGTCATCAGAATCTCCTAAGAAAACAAATGAGGGTATTTTTCCTTCATATCACTTTCTAACTCCCAGGTTGACTCTTCAACCTTTGGGTTTCTCCACAATACTCTTACTAACTTTACCACTTTATTTCTTAATACTTTCTCTCTTTTCTCTAGAATTTCTATCGTACTCTCTACATATGACAAATCTGCCTGAAGCTCTATTGGCTCATATTCTATTACATGCCTGGAGTCTGGATTATACTTTTTAAGCATCGATACGTGAAAAACATTATGAATGTGCTCCATGTGCGGAGGTAACGCCAACTCGTAAGCTACTTTGCCAATGCGCTTTAGAATCTCAAAAGGTCCGACATATCTTGGGCTTAGCTTTCCTTTCTTTCCAAACCTCGTTGGTCCCTTCCACGGTGATACTTTCAGTAATACCAAACTCCCTTCTTCGAATTCCATGTCTTTCCTTGACTGATCTGCATATTTCCTTTGACGGTCCTGTGCGGCTATCAATCTCTTCTGGATAACTTCAACAACTTCCTTTGTCTGCTACACTAATTCAGATCCAAGTATTTTGCGTTCTCCAACTTCATCCCAATACACTGGAGATCTGCATTTGTGTCCATAAAGGGCTTCATAGGGTGGCATCCCAATACTGGCGTGATAACTGTTGTTGTAAGCAAATTCTACCAGAGGTAAATGCTCGTCCCAACTCCCTTTGAAATCAATAACACAAACACGTAACATATCTTCAATCGTCTGGATCGTTCTTTCACTCCGGTCGTCCGTCTGTGGGTGGTAAGTCGTACTCATATTCAGTCTTGTTCCCAAACATTCTTGAAAACTCTTCCAAAATCTTGAATTAAATCTTGGATCTCGATCAGATACAATAGATACAGGAACTCCATGACGAACTACAATTTCCTTCAGGTACATATGGACCAACTTGTCGAGCGAAAATCTTTCATTTATAGGCAAAAAATGAGCTGACTTGGTAAGTCTATCCACTATAACCCAAATGGCATCATGATTAGCCCTTGTCCTAGGTAATTCAACTATGAAATCTATGGCAATATGTTCCCACTTCCATTCTGGAATCTCCAATGGCTGTAGCAATCCACTTGGTCTTTGATGCTCTGCTTTAATTCCCTGACATGTATAACATCTGCTAACACATTCCGTAATTTCCCTCTTCATATCTGGCCACCAATAATTTTGCTTTAAATCTATGTACATTTTGGTACTCCCTGGATGGATTGAATATCTCGAATTATGAGCTTCCTGTAAAATTTCATTCTTCAGCTCCGTCACCGGTGGAATCCAAATTCTAGAAGAAAACCTAAGAATACTTTGATCGTCCTTTTGTGTGCACTATTCTTCACCTACCAAACGATTTATGTCCTGATCCATTACTTCTTCTTGACATTTCTTTATCTTTTCTAACAACTCCGGCTGGAAAGTCATACTATAAGCTTTTGCTTCATCAGGCTTGCAAACTCTAATTTCCAATTCCAATTTCTGGAATTCCTTATATATTTCTTCGGGTACCGATAACACATTTAACTTTTCCTTCCGACTCAACGCATCTGCTACAACGTTCGCCTTATCGGGATGATAATTAATCGTGCAGTCGTAATCCTTGATTAATTCTAACCATCTCCTTTGCCTCATATTAGGCTCCTTCTGTGTGAATATATACTTCAAGCTTTTGTGATCCGTGTAAATCTCGCACTTTTCTCCATATAGATAATATCTCCAAATCTTTAAAGCAAAAATTATGGCTGCTAGCTCCAAATCATGAGTAGGATATTTCTGTTCGTGTGGCTTCAGTTGCCTTGACGCATACGCAATCACCTTATCGTGCTGCATCAGAACACATCCTAGTCCTTTATGAGAAGCATCGCTATAAATTACGAAATTCCCTTGATCGTCTGGAAGTGACAAAACAGGTGTCGTATTTAATCTTCGCTTCAATTCCTGAAAAATTTCTTTGCATTTATCGTTCTATATAACTTTTCATTCTTTCGTGTAAGCTTTGTCAATGGTGTTGCAATCCTTGAGAAATTTTGAACGAATCGACGATAATATCCCACTAATCCCAAGAAACTTCATACCTCGGTGGGTGTTCTCGGTCTTTCCCAATTTGTAATGGCCTCAATCTTTGTTGGGTCCACTTTGATCCCTTCATTACTGACTACGTGTCTTAAGAACTGGACTTCCTGTAGCCAATACTCACACTTCGAGAATTTAGCATATAACTTCTTTTTCCTTAAAATCTCCAAAGTTGTTCTTAATTGTTTCACATGATCCTCTTCCGTCATTGAATAAATCAAAATATCGTCTATAAATAGAATAACGAACTTATCCAAATATTCCTTGAAAATTCTATTCATCAGGTCCATGAACGCTGACGGGGCATTGGTCAATCCAAAAGACATCACTAAAAATTCATAATGTCCATACCTTGTTCTGAAAGCTGTATTTGCTATATCTTCTGGCTTGATCTTCAGTTGATGATATTCTGATCTTAAGTCAATCTTGGAGAAGTACTTGGCTCCCTTCAATTGGTCAAACAAATCATCAATTCGGGGTAACGGATACTTGTTCTTGATTGTAAGCTTGTTGAGCTCCCTATAGTTGATGCACAGTCTCATGCTTCCATCCTTCTTTTTAACAAATAGTACCGGTGCACCCCACGGGGATACACTGGGTCTGATTACTTATTTCTCTAATAACTCTTGCAATTGCTTCGCTAGCTCCTTCATTTCAACGGGTGCCATTCTGTACTGGGCCTTGGATACCGGTTCTGTTCCAGGTGCTAAGTCGATTGCAAACTCAATTTCTCTATCTGGAGAAAGTCCTTGTAACTCATTGGGAAACACGTCTGGAAATTCATTGACGACTGGAATATCTTCAAGTTTTGCTGGCTCTAGACTTTTGTCAATCACATATGCAATGAAATGCTCGCATCCTTTCCGTAGTAACTTCTTGGCTTGAATCATCGTTAAGAATTTCTTTACCTGCTTCTGGCCCTTGAACGTTACTATCATCTCATCTTGCGTCTTCACTATTACCTTCTTATTTCGACAATCTATCTGGGCATTGTGCTTAGATAACCAATCCATGCCTAAGATAACGTCAAATTCTCCTAACTTCAAGGGTATCAAATCTACACAAAACTTACTACCAGAAATCTCAACCTCAGAATTCCCACAAACTTGATTAACAGATATATGTTCTTGATTTTCTAATTCCACGGTCATTATCTCATTTAAATACTCAACTGGACAATTTAACTTACTAACAAAATCTTGTGAAACAAACGATCGAGTTGCTCCCGAATCTATTAACACTTTGGCACATAAGGAATTCACATTAAGCGTACCTGCCATGACGTCAGTATCTTGGATAGCGTCCTTCACAGACATATCAAAAACTCTAGCCCTTGGAGTCTCATTCACTGCTGAGGTAGATCCCATAATCCTCAATGCATTACTGACTGGGGCTGGTGTCTTGCAATCCCTTGTTATATGTCCTGGCTTTCCACATTTGAAGCACGTAAATCCAATAGCTGGAACCTTAACTGTTGGATTCCGGATAGGCTGATCCTTGTTTGTTGGCTCCCTTGCTGGCTGATTTCGGCACTCCCTTGAATAGTGCCCTTTCTGATTGCACTTGAAACAAACTACATTCAACTTATTACAAACTCCTCCATGCTTCTTCCCACATACCTGACAATGTGGAAAAGTTAACCTCAACTGATTCGGCTGATTCGCATTAACTGGACGGTTGCCCTGGCCTCCGTCGCCTGCATTTTGTCTCTTGAAATTAAGATTTCTTCCTGGCTGAAACTTGCCCTTCTTAAAAATTGGAAACTTCCCTGGTTGTGACTGACCTTCATTTCCCTCAAATTTCCTTTTCTTGCTTTCTTTCTTCTTCTGTGACATCTCGCTCTCTGTCTCTGCGATCATGGCATTCTGTACAACTCCTGCATAGGTATCCAACTCAAAAATGGCTACCTTCCCTCTGATCCATGGTTTCAGACCTTGCTGGAATCTCTTAGCTTTCTTCCTGTCAGTATCCACATATGACGGCACATACCTTGACAACTCTTCGAACTTACTTTCATAATCTGCCACCGACATATTTCCTTACTTTAATTCTAAAAACTTCAGCTCCATCTGATCCTGGACAAACTGAGGAAAATACTTTTCTAAAAACAATTCCTTAAACCTTTACCAAGTAATAACATTTGTACCTTCCAATATCTTCACCATCTCCCAGGAATAGGTGGCCTCATTCTTCAAATAATAGGTTGCAAACTCAACCTTCTGTTCTTCCTTTACCTTCACTAAGGCAAATGACTTCTCTATTTCCTTTAACCAAACATTTGCTTCAGTCGGTTCTAAGGAACAGTTGAATTATGGTGGGTTCACCTCCTGGAAAGTTTTGAATGTTACCTGGGGATTGGTCTGTCTTTGTTGTTGTGCCAGGTGAACTGTTTGTTGGGCCAAAATTTGGAGAATCTGGGCTATTGCTTAGTCTATGGGTCCTGGGTTTGCATTCTGGTTTGTATCATCTTGGTTGTTATTGTTGATGTTGTTGGTTTCTTCATTCTGGGTGTTGGTGCGGGTATTTCTTCTGGGAGGCATTTTCTGTAAAGAATCAAACAACTTATTTAGCTTTTAAATCAATTCTTTTGCATAAAAGAAAAGTTTTGTAAAACAAAAATATTTCTTTTTGAAAATAGTTGTAACAGTTAAACTAAGTAAATTGCATGCTTCTTTACAGAATATAAACAGTTAAGGGAAAAGGGTACATGGTATCATTGGGGTATAACTGGTGCAATAAATAAGGTAAAGTAAAATAGGTGCAGTAAAGTAAATGACAATGTTGGAAAGGAAAAGGCACTGATATATATAGATCAAAAGTTTTGGGTAGTACAACCGTAAAGACGCTTCGAAAGTAAAAGCAAAAAGTATACAACAATCTACTTACTAGTCAGCAGATCTAGTCTATAAATACAACTCAAAAGTCTACTGATACATACTACACACTACTGTACATACTACACAACCGTAACAACTCTGATCAGCATCTCTGTCTCTGAGTCTCTGGCTCAACTCCAAGGAAACTCTGGTCCTCCCAGCCTCTCAAAGTCCTCCATCACCTCAGTAGCCCATCCCATCAGTGCATCAGGGCCTCTGCCAGGTAGTGTAGCTCCATGTAGCCTATCCTCAAGAACCCTCCATGTCACATGAATCTCCTCTCGAAGCTCCCTCACACCACGATCAACATCTGTAGTCCTGATGATATACTGTAGTTCTCGGATCTGGGCCAACAAGGAATCACGATCCAATAGAAGAGCCTCATACCGGTAATAAGGAACTGGGGGCAATATAGACTGGAATGGGGCACCTGCAACTGAATGCCCAGTGGAATCTGAATCAGCTAGTGGGGGTCCTCTGATAGGTGGCCTCATGCCTGGGGGTAGAATAGCCTGCAATGGTACGGGCTGCAACACAGGTGGAGGTAGAATAGCCAACACTGGTGGAACAACAGGACGTGGATCTGAAGATGGTACTCTAATTGAAGGCTCTAAGTGATCAGCTGATACAGGGATGAAAGAGTCGGTCATCGCTGCTATCTGAAATCATATTGCAATATAAGAATCTCGAACCACGACGTGAATTATACTAATAGATATTATACCGTAGCACTCAACCTCTCGATGTTCTATCTTTTTATTTCTTACTTCTAATCCTAACCCTCTACCCATTCCCGTCAACCTAGGCTTGTGTCAGTGACTTATAACCTGTCGCTCTGATACCAAACCTGTGGCGCCCTCCAAACCCGGTTCAGAATTTTGGGGTCCACACACACACACACATCTTACTTATAACCTGCTTATAATAATAATAAAGATAATAACAATATGCAGTGACCCTACTTGCCAACTACCACGGACCGCTGTAGGTTAAAGTATGCACACAAGCCAAACATACACTTATATTACAAACCGTTCAAATGCCAATTATCCAAACTCAGAACTGAGTATTAAACATTATTACAAACTTTTACAAACTTAAATTACTCCAAAAGGTGCCCACTAGCTTAACTCGATCTACCTGAACCCCTAGCTCTCGCGCTGGACTGGGGATCCTCGGTACCAACTGGTTCCTTCTTAACTGGAAAAGAACATAAACAACATCGCACAAATGAGCTAACTAGCTCAGCAAGTCACAATGACAAGACTGAGAATAATGATCATCAGGTGAAAATGGTTATGATATCAATTGAACAATGGATTATGATTTAGAATTGGATATTATATTTTCATTTTAAAAACCAAGGTTAGGCTGCTGATCAGTCACGCACTAACCCCGAGCAAAGCACACAACACTACTCTAACTACTGGATCCAAGGCACGCATTGGCCTAACTTGACCATTATATGGTCTGACCACAAATCTGGTCCAAAATTTTATAAAAACAATCCAATTCTAATATAATAACAAAATAAACAGTAATAAGAAATAAACAGAATCATTAACAACATTGGATGTTCAATAATGAAATGGTTTCAATCTGCATAAAGATCAATATGGCATTTTCAACGCTTGGATGTTAGCTAATGAAAGAATTGGATAACAAAGGAATCAATGTTTTAGGGTTACCAGGAATTGGTCTTTCAAATCATAAGGTACAATGGTTTGAGTATATAAGTAATTCGGTTCAGTGTTTGGTATTTAGTTTGTATGTATTTGTGGAGTAGTGTCGTATATCTGTGGTTCGTATTTGGGGTACAACAATCAATGGTTTAGAAAAAAAAAGGTTTACGGCTCAAAATCAATAACTGGAATCAGGGTTTTAGGTTCAGTGCTTCAAAGCACTTGCAACATAAAACAGGACTATCAATCAACTACAACATATCTCGAGAAAGTTTAGAACACTTGCCTGGTACTAGCTTGCTATACTGTACTATCTTCCAATCACAACCGTCTTACTCCTCAACTATCTGTTTCCCTTTCCTACGCCTTGCCTCTTCTGCTCACATATGATAAGCATCTATCAATATTCAACTTATATGATTCTATTTGACATATACTTCTATCTACCCTTCATTTTATCCAAATCCGATTATCGGATTGAAAGTTACACAATAAACAAGTAAACACCGAATATATAGACCGACAGTTAACCAACAAGTCACATATATCACATACACGTCAAATAATAAATGATATATCATTTATAAAGGAGTCTCGGGTCATAAACAGGCTTTCGGGTATTTAAAATGATTTTTAAATATTTTTCGGAATTAAAACGGGTCGTTGGATCAATTTCAGAGTAATAAACAGGGTTCAGTTGGCCAAATTTGGCTTCAAAACAATTTTATAATATTTATCGAGCCTTAAAAACAATTTAAAATAATATTTTAAAGCTCGAAACTATTTTTCAGAATTTTTAAATCATTTATAAATAATTAAATCTAATTAAATAATTAATTAAAATCAATTAATAATTAATTTTTAAATTAATTGACCAATTAATCAATTAATTATTAACTAAAATTAATTAACTAATTAATTCAGATTTATTTTTGAATTAAAAAATAATTTTTGGAATTAAAATAATAATTTTTGAAATTTTCAGAAATTAAAAAGGAATTTTTATAATTAAAATAAATAGAAAATATGATTTTTAAATAATTTATAAACAGGAATCCTAAATTTGCAAGTTCTGGAAACCTGGGGGACCAAACTGTATCGTTTTCAAAACTGCAGGGGCCTGTTTGCAATTCTTCCAGCCCCACCGTCGACTTCGCCGGAGTTTGGCCAGAGAACACGATTTCGGCCACCTCAGGCCACCAAACTATCCAAAATTAAACTACAGGCTACCAGCAACTTGTAGATGCAATCAAAACACATCAATCATTCCTGTCCTGGCCGGAAAATGGCCAAGAACATCGCCGGTTTCCTGCGAACCGACGAAAACTTCAAAACACAACTCCCTTCGATTCAGACATCCTCTGTTAACGAGCTATATACCAATCGATTTCAAATTTCATAAGGAACACAACCCACTATAAATCAACAGCTAATAACCCCTAAATCAAAAAGCCCCGAATTTCAATTAAAAACATTCATACGGGTTATAAACCCTAATTTCAAAATTCGAAGATTAAACTCAATTTTGAACATGTTATTGAACACCAAATCAGACATATAACGTATGAAAATCATCAGGAAAACAAGCTCTACAACATGCAATCATCAAATCATTCAAATAATCATCCGAACAAAAATTCATATTTTTAATAAAAATAATTCGAAAATAAACAAATTTCCAGAAAATAAACCTTGATTTCTGCAGGTATATGGTTCACAGAATCTGATAGTACACCTCAAGACCTTCGTTTTGAGTACTCGAGCTTTTCAAACAGACTCCGGTAACACCTCCGATTGTTGGTTTGATTCTCAGGAAGGGTTTATGAATATAAGAATTTTCTCTTGAAATTTATATAATTACTGACTACAAATGATTTTTGATATGAAATAAAATACAGTAAAGGCTATTTGTAATTACGGAAAATTAGTATCCCGTTGGATCATTCCGGATATGAAATGATACGTTTATTTATAAAAACTGATCCAAACTGTACCGGTTTTCGGAATAATTATCTGAATCAGTACAATTTGTACTGTGGTCTTGGTCTCAACGCACACTACAAGAAATTTGCAATCACACAACACCTATGAAACAACGGTTGACAAAAAAACTGTTGCCCCAAATTCGTAGACAACTGTGAATTTCCTTTCCTCGAAAAACTGTTGTTGGAGTACATGTAGAACAACGGTTATAGCAGTTTTTTGAAAGACTTGTCTCTCTGGCATCCTCTTACCGAGATAGACAACAGTTCGGATTCTGCACTGTTGTCATAAATCTTTCACATAACAATCAAAAACCGTTGTTAATAAGCTAACTTATGGTAGTATGAGACTACAGTTTTTGGCCTTATGTTGTGTAATTTAGACAAGTGTTTATTATAACCCTTATCTTATTGAACATCAAACAATGGTTTTTACATACCATTATTAAAAGGAAAGCTCACAAACAATGGTTATTAGTAGTGCTATGTAAATGAGGTTCAAACAACAGGTCTTGTGTCTTGTTGTCTGAACACCTTATTTAGATGATTGTTTTACACATTGTGACAGTAACCATTGTCTGTTGAGTAATGCTAAAAAAAATTTGACTTGTATATATGCAAGTCCCCACAAAACAAATCCAAAAACATTTAACCAAGAAATTTTCAAACCATGAATCATTCGACCAACAAACTAACAATCAAAAAATCATGAGCCAAATCAAAAACCAAAAATACTACCTCAAATGGACGAGTTCAACTATTAAACTAAAAGTTTGGCGATAAATAGATACAAATCAAAGTGTACTCTATTTATAGTAATACAAAGCTGCACAATGCAATCTCCATTTCATGGAGACCGTATTTTGCAGCTCTTGCATTACTATAAAGAGAGTAAACCTGGACACGTATACATTTATCAACAAATGAAATATTTTTACAAATTTACAAGTTCATCTATGAATTGAAAAATACACAAATTAATCACAATGCCATAATACTACAAGTCCAGTGAAGAGCCTCCGATAATTGGTGTGAGGTAATTATCATCATCACTGGTTGTGCAAAAATCTTAATGATTGATTGTGATGCCTGGATTTGTCGGCTATTTTCTTAAGTAACCAGGCCATGTTCTCCCGCACCTTCCTCTTTGCTCATCTGCAGCTTGTCCTGGTCTTGCAACAATTTTTCTTTATCCAGATTCTTGAGCTTAAACATACTATAATTACTTATCTTAATTAGCAACAGAAGAAAGTATTCCAACACACAAAACAAAAACTCTGGTTTACCATATAAATGCTATAACAGAAACTTAACATTCCAATAAATGTGTGTTTTCCACTGAATTCTATTCAACTGTTATTCCTACCATCCCTCCATCAATCAATCTTCCAAAAAGTGCTCCGTAACAAAAACTAAAACTAAAAGAAATTTTGAAAATAGATTCATCCATCACACTTGAACATATGCATCACTGGATCATATTCTACACCAAGCAGAAACGGACAGTGCATTCGGTCTGGGTGTTTTCATTCTAAACTTACTATGTAATTATATGGATTATGAGAGAGAGCTGCCACATTCAGATATGTTAATAAGAACTATGCATTATGTTCATCAGACACAACTTTAAGAAAAACATCAAGGCTTTAGTCAAGTCGTACAGTACCTGAAGAAACTCCAAATGTCACAGCGAAGGATCTCTAGGCAGGAACGTAACCTTGTTATGGCATCACCACACAGATCAGACACGTTGAATTTTAATACCAATTGCAGCCAGCAAACCTCAGTATCATATCAAGAACCTGCACAATATGCAAAACATAAAATAAGATATGATACAAAAATTAATAACAAGATGAAATAACCATTCCATAGTGCTAACAACTCGACACTTGAAACTTCTTTGAAGAAAGTGAATAAAAAAGGAAATAAAAGCTAGGGCTCAAAATGGTCTCCACCAGAACCTGACTCAATGCCTTAAGCTTGACAGTGTACAAGTTGTAACAGGACAGAACAACAAAGATAAAGAACAAGCATACCAAGAAGACATATCAGCAGCGTAGCTCCCATCCCTTTAATTATATAGACCAAAGAACCCCTCATCTCTGCATATTGTACGAAGCGTGTGCCCCATACCCTGATAATATTCTTCTTCTTCCCCATTCTAGACTGATATTTAATTCAATTAAATTCAATAACCCTTCCCTACCAAGATTACTTCTTATTTCTCTATCTAGATTACTATCAGCAAATGAGGTGATTAATGAAAATTACTTAATCGATGTGATTTTGAAAAAATCAAGGTAAGAAATCGTAGATGGAAGAGCGGAAGAGAAATGAAGGAGAGGAAAGGGAAATTGGAGATGAAGGAAATTGGATAAGAAAGGGAAAGGTAAATTGGGGGAGCTGGGAGCATATAAAAAATTAATTAAAGGAAAGAAGTAGTGTGATTGGGAGAAAAGGGGGCAGATAAAGGGGGCAAATGAAATTTGGATAAAGGGGGAAATGAAATTTGATGAGAGGGAATGGAAATGAAATGTGAAATTCATCTTGCATATCTGGATTAGAAAAATATAGTAAAAGTACCCCTCCCGACAATGAGACTCGTTCCCGATTTACAAGATTAATTTTTTAAATGAATTTTTTGACAATCCAACCGTACGGATGTTGAGATATATCAATTTTAGTCATATAAAAAAATTATTAAAAAAATTGAAATTCATCTTGCATCTCAGGATTAGAAATATCCAGTAAAAGTACCCAATATAATTATAATATAATTATAATATTATAATATGGAGTTTGAGTGTATACTTATAATTAAGCTACTTTTAAAGTAAATGAAATGAGTTACTCCAATATTAAAGATATATTTTACACCCTCATATACCGATAAATCCTTAAGCAAGGACTATATAAATATGCAGTTGTTCAGACATAATTAAAGCTCAATGACTGTGATATTATCTTAAATTTTGAGTACCGGTTTGTGTGATTTCCGAGTAAAAGATAGGATTAATTCATCAAGTCGATGAATCTCCAACTCGGTTTAGGATTTTCGAAATTCGGGTTGTGTGATTTCCGGGTAAAAAATCGAATTAATTCATCAAGTCGATGAATCTTTTTCTCGGTTTAGGATATGCGAGATTTCGGGTTGGGTGATATACGGGGAAAAAAAACCGAAATATTGCATCATGTCGATGAATCACGAACTCGGTTTAGGATTTGCGAGATTTCGGGTTGTGTGATATATGGGAAAAACCAAAGTACTGCATCATATCGATGAATCTCTAACTCGGTTTAGGATTTTCGAGATTTCGGGTTATGTGATATACGGGAAAAAACCGAAGTACTGCATCATGTCGATGAATCACTAACTCGGTTTAGGATTTGCGAGATTTCGGGTTGTGTGATATACGGGAAAAAACCGAAGTACTGCATCATGTCGATGAATCTCTAACTCGATTTAGGATTTACGATATTTCGGGTTGTGTGATATACGGGGAAAAAACCGATGTACTGCATCATGTCGATGAATCACTAACTCGGTTTAGGATTTGCGAAATTTCGGGTTGTGTGATATACGGGAAAAAACCGAAGTACTGCATCATGTCGATGAAACTCTAATCGGTTTTGGATTTGCGAGATTTCAGGTTGTGTGATATACGGGAAAAAACCGAAGTACTGAATCATGTCGATGAATCACTAACTCGGTTTAGGATTTGCGAGATTTCGGGTTGTGTGATATACGGGAAAAAACCGAAGTACTGCATCATGTCGATGAATCTCTAACTCGGTTTAGGATTTACGAGATTTCGGGTTGTGTGATATACGGGGAAAAAACCAAAGTACTGCATCATGTCGATGAATCACTAACTCGGTTTAGGATTTGCGAGATTTCGGGTTGTGTGATATACGGGAAAAAACCGAAGTACTGCATCATGTCGATGAATCTCTAACTCGGTTTAGGATTTGCAAGATTTCGGGTTGTGTGATATACGGGAAAAAACCAAAGTACTGCATCATGTCGATGAATCTCTAACTCGGTTTAGGATTTACGAGATTTCGGGTTGTGTGATATACGGGAAAAAACCGAAGTACTGCATCATGTCGATGAATCTCTAACTCGGTTTAGGATTTGCGAGATTTCGGGTTGTGTGATATACGGGGAAAAAACCGAATTACTGCATCATGTCGATGAATCACTAACTCGGTTTAGGATTTGCGAGATTTCGGTTTGTGTGATATACTTATCTGGGTTATTTAGGGTACATTATATTCATAATCTAATCTTATTAATATGATATACTTATTCGTATAAATTTATCGAAATTGTAGGATAAAATTAATTAATTGAACATATAATCTATAAGATCATATTTTTAACAATACACTCATCCGTATAAAATTATCGAAATTGTTGGATCAAAATATTATTAACAAAATATTAACAGAACCGTTGTTACAGAGGCCGTTTAATTACACATATTTAGACAAAACTGTTGTACCTAAATCTAATATGGTTGTTTCTTAAAAATTATTTTCACTTATTTTACTTTTAATAACAAAAACAATATTATAGGAAACTGCATTGGCCGTTAGATGAAAGCCAGCTTGCAATCTCATCCGTTGGTTTGATTTTTCGTTTCCCCCCAAATCGTTTTTTTTCTCCCCCCGTTTTTCCCGGTGTTGTAAAGTAACATTTCAGCTCATTTCATCTCCTCGCAACCCACGATCACTCAACCCCAGCTTAGCGGCGATTTCAACGATTATACCCACGATCACTCCATCTCCAGCTTAGTAAGGTATATGCTCAACCCTAGAGCAAAGATTTCATAGATTTTTGGGGATTTTTTCTTGGGGGTTTTCGATTTCATAGCTTCTTATTTTGGGGTTTTTCTTGGGGTTTTTCGATTTCATAGATTTGGGGGTTTTGTGTATATGGATTTGGGTGGTTTTTTGATTATATGTATTTGAGGTTTTCATTCGATTACAAAATTTGGGGTTTTGTGTATAAAATTTTGCATGCAACAGCTGAATCGATTAAGGTTGTGTTTATTCCTTTTTATGTTATTTGTATTCCTTTTTATATGGTTGTTGACTTGTTTGTTGAGGTGTTTATTGATGATTCTTGTTTGGGTGGTTGATGATTCCTTTTTATGTATTTGGGTTTTTATGCTGTTTATATTCCTTTTTATTCCCTTTTACTGATGATTTGAGGATGTTCTGGTTGGATGATTTGAGGATATTCTGGTTGGATGATTTGAGGATGTTCCTGAAACTGCTTAAGCGAGGTTGTGTAACCATGCATCGAATTGTGAGACGGAAGATCATGGGAAACAAACTTACAGTAACTTTTAAAGGTAAAGGAGAGCCGTTTGGTCCTGAAGCGGCAGAGATGTAATCCTATATTGGGGTTTTGGCGAGAACCAAACCACCAATATGGCATGATAGTTGGAAATGTGTACCTGATGAAGTAAAGACAAAGATTTCGGACTGTGTGCTGGTAAAACAAATTAAAAATATTATGTTGATTTGCTTCTTTCATTATATATTCATTTTTGAAATTGTTTTTTTTAACTTGCTTATTTTTTAAAAACTGCTTATGTTGATTTAGTACTGATGTGTATCTGATATATTTTAAATTGCTCCAATATGTAGATGGCTTTTGTTTTGCCTCCGTCCGCCAAGAAGTTGGTTTTACGTTCGGCGGGTCAAAAATGGAGGGAGTTTAAAAGTCGGCTGACGACACATTACATTCTCCCTTATCGAGATCAACCTGAAATGCTGGCATATCCTCCTGCAGATTTTTCTTTTATAGAAAAAGCGCATTGGGATATATTTGTTGCTGATCGCACGTCACCTGAGTTTTTGGTATGTTTCTACTTAGCATTTATGAAGCACTTGACGACTTGTTAAACATTGCAACAATATATACTTACTAATCATCTTATAACTAAACTTGTGCTTTTTATGAAGAAATGTCATGATGAAGCTGTAGGAAGAAGGATGCTAAGTGTATATCTCGAAAAGGTTATGCTAACCTCGAGAATGAATGGGTAAGTAATAGTGAAACAACTTAGTTGTTACTCAAGTAATGTGACTGATGTTTATACTATTACTAAAGAGTTCATCTACATATGAATGCAGTATCAATCTCATCCAGATGAAGAGGAAGTTGATCAATCATCAACCTGGGTCCTCGCAAGGAAGGACAAAGATGGAAAATTTTTAAGTGACGTTGTTCAGAAAAAAGCAGAGGAAATTGTAAGTAATAAATTTGTGTCTTAATTCAGTTTGTTCACTACCTCGCTATTTAATTAGAACCTTTTTTCCCTAAATTGTTAGCAAACTTTAAATTCCATATTATACTCCATGTACAAGTTTGACAGTTACATAATTGGATTAGTCTTTTATATGGAAATAGCACATACTGATGATGTGGTACTCGTAATATTGTAGGAAAAACTGAAAAAGGAGGTTAAGGAAGGGACACTAAAAGCAGATGTTGAACCGGAGTTTGTGCTTGAGATGGGTGAAAATTACCCATCTGCACTTAAGCGCTTGTGGACATGGGCACAGGGTGCCCTAGCTGATGGGAGGACTGTTTCTTTTGACCTATGCAAAGAAGCCTTTGCCTCGACAAAGAAACATGTCATTTACTTATCAGATATTTATGCGATGTGCTCTGGAGGTGAAATTTCAGACTCTGTCATTTGCCTTTTTATTCAGTAAGTTTCTCCACATATTTAATTATTTTTTTGTAGATAGTCCCTTATCATACTCTACTCACTACTGCTCATTTTATATGTAGCTTGTTAAATGACCATGTCAGAAAACAGAAGATGAGCAGCATGATAAGGTTTGTAGATCCGAGCACGATTGGTGCCATCGGATGTGGTAATGCAGGCTAGAGGTCACGTGGACCGGCTGCACATTTTAAGAATGCCAAGAAAGGACAGTACTTTCTATTGCCTTACAATGCCATGTAAGTTTTAATAGAATATCCGCATAGACATTCTAATATAATTTTGTGGTTAAACATGATTATATGTCCTGCAGTATATTAGTTGATTTTTTAAGAGCATCATAAGTGAAATTCAAATTTTAAGGTTAAATCTGATAATATTCAGTGAAATTCATAAGTTTAATTACTGAGTTTATAACTGGAAATGTTTGTTTTAATTTTTGGGTTGAATTTTTTACAATAGGTTGATATTTAAAATAAGTGAGGATGTGTCACCTTGGATTATTTTTGGGTTATTAATGTTGGCAACATGGTGTGCATTAGTACAAGATTTGCTTGAGTACAATATTAATATTAACATGGTGTTCAATTGTTGCAATTTGAGTAGCAACCATTGGACTCTGACTGTTGCAAATCCTGAGGCGGAGATTGTCTACTATATGGACCCTCTCAAGCGTCGAATTGCTAATGGGGAATGGGTCGATGTTGTGGATAAGTAAGTTCAATTTATAATTTCTATGCATGTAGTCTTGAACCATGAAAGACCACATATTTTTCAGTGATTTGATTTTTTTGTTGGTTTTTATGTGGTTGCAGTGCCATTAAAATTTACAAAGAGGATCTGAACAAGGTTGCGAAGAAGAAAATATTGTGGGAGAACATGGCGGTATTAATCTATTGTGCTCATGTTTTATGTATGCCATTTAAGGACATCGTTTTACTTAGTTACTTTTTTTTAAAAAATTTCAGGGAGTTCCGATCCAGGCAGGAAGCAAGGATTGTGGCCTGTTTGTGATGCGTTACATGAAGGAGATCGTTGAGGACAAAGAACTTGAGTTTGCGGCCAAGGTGAGATTTTCACTTGTGGATTTCCGATTGACTTTATACTCTTACTCGTACAATAGTACTTGTGACTTGTCTATATTTTTTTGTGTTTTTTCAGTGGATGCGCAGGTCAAACTTGGAGTATACGGATGATGACATCAATGAGATCTGTATTGAGCTTGCAAAATATTTCATGAAATGCCACGCACACTAGGTGTTTACAGTCAGGATCTTTTGTTGAACTAGTTACTCAGTTTCTTTTTAAATATGCAGTTGATGTTGTTTAGACTGAATTATTGGTATTTTGGTAGATTTTGTCTCAATCTATAAGTGAATTGCATGGTCTGTAGATTGGTTTTAAATCTATTTTGGGGATTTAGGTTTCCGTACATTGGTTAGCAGATTTATTTTGGTTGATTTCAAGGATGGATACACTATAACTTGTATTTGGTTTGTTTTGAATGGATTGGTAAATCGATCAGTTTCAAGTTATGTTTGTGTTTCTGTGTGTTTCTTTTGCTTGAATGGATTGGTTTGTTTTGAATGGATTGATGTTGATTGTGGGAATATCTTGTTTTAAGTGTTACTAGGGGTTTGTTTGAAAGGCGAATTTTATATAAAAACTTTTACACAACATCAGATAATTGTGTTTTCAAACAAAAAATACCATTGTACCAGATTAATTCGGACAACAATATAACATTTTCATAACAGTTGACTAAGATGATCAAATTTGCAATCAAACTGTTGTCTAAAACAAACTCATATAACAGTTTTTCTAGTTAAATATTGTAATCAATCTTTCAAACAACACAATCTCGGATTAACGGTCGTTTGAAAAAGATAGACGGTTGATTTTTGTTACTCTAGCTTGACTGTTTAAAACCGTTATGTATTATGGACAAACTATTGCCTGTAGCTTCTTCCAACAAAGGTTGTTCATAACAAAAAGTTGTAAAAAATACATTCCAACAAGCCAGCTGAAACCGTTGTGTTAATCCTTTCTGTTAACGGTTAATGGCACCGTTGTCTGAAATCAATCACACGGCTCCTCGATAGTCAATAGAAATTTGATATACCATACGACCGGGAAAAATAGTTGTGGGAGCCTGAAAATCTTGTAATGGCATGGTTACACGTATTACGAGGTGATAATTGTGATAGTTTAATAAAAGATCCCGTTTATCGAAAATACGAGTTTTATTGATTTACCGAAATGAATAATGTATCGAAAATGTTGCACCGGGACCCGCGCAGGACAAACCGTACGCCGGATCGACAAAGTCGAAACATGGAAAATGCTTGGAATATTGCAATTAGGTTAGGAAGGAGTTCTCGGAAGAGTTTCGGGTTATAAAAACATAAAAACGGATGACGTCGGTTGGTTCCCGATTGTATAAAATAGTTTTTAAATACTCAGAAAAAGATTTTATAAAATCCATATATTTCCTATAAAATCATAAATCAACATAAAAATAATTAGGAAGATATGCCAATTATCTATATTTTATTTTGGACATATAAAAATTAAAATACTCAATTAATATTATTTTTAAACATCCAAACACATTTAACACTTAACAAATAATTCACAGAATAGATACTGAACACATATAATAATTATTTATTAGCAAAAATAATTAAACGATATATCCTGGATATTATAAAATGGGATAGCACGACATCATGATATCATCAAAGAAGCTCTTATCTGGCACAATGCCATCAAATTCAACATTTACTGGTCATTTCCATCCCCGGTACATCGATGATGCGATCAACTATCACAGTGTACCATCCTCCTGCGAATCTTATGCTCACCCGATCACAGCTCGTCGTAAGAACGCCCAACACACACTTGCTAGCATAAAAGAAGGGTTAACATCTTAACCCTCGGCTACGCTAGAGCCGAATAACATGTCAATACATCAGACTTGTCACATTATAGATTCCTTGGGTATTAAATTTCCATGTTGACCAGTACAGATATACACATCCCGATTAATATTCAAATCACTTGACATCACACTGTTCGGAATTTCATCACTTAATCTGGTTCGAACAATAAACCAGTTTTCACGCTTGTAATATCATTGTCACATTGATATGAAGGATATATCGACGTCTGTACCATATAAGGGTTATCTCATTTAATAAGAGTAACCATATCGAACAAAGTTATAGAATGTTTTTGACAAAAGAATGACTTCGAAGAAATTGTATGCAAATGAAGAGAACAAATAACCATTGATTAGTAAATGGTGATTTTTAGGAAGGATTCAATGAATTGATAAAAGGTATCTTAGCTTTAAAGAAGATTTAATAAATATGACTAGCAAATAATACAGATTTACGAATGATTCAGATGGTTACAAGAATTTAGGTTCGTCTGATATGGAAAAATTTAATTAAATTAAATGTTCAGAACAATAAAAACAGATGGGAATTTAGATAGGGAAATTCATCAAAGAAATTATGATTTGGAATCGTTAGCGTCAGAAATTGATCGCAAGTCAGGGATTCGAAATTTAAATCCACAATATTCATCATTTATGAATATTACACAAGTCATAAATAAGGGCAGAGCAGAGAAAAAAAAACTTGCCTCGCTTCCAATATTTAGCGTACTAGAAACGAGATTTCACCTTCTCTGTCGATTTAATTCCACCTCGGGAAATTTCTAAAATAATAAACTACATCAACATATTTTAGTATAAACATTTCAAATTATTTGATCTTGTGCAACTCAAATAATAATCAGTAATTTGCTGATTGTTACCTACTCGAGTATTGATTCTAATAATTCATCTTTTTTCTTACAACTCGAGGCAATTAATATTTAACAAGTACCACAAAACTAAATTAATTAATCCTTTAAATAATCCAATAATAGGTTAGATCCCAATTAATCCGTATAAGTGTGGCAAATATTCAAAATATTTACTATAAATTATCTTCAATAAAATTTCAACTTAGATATAATCCAATTCATGAAATACATGGAATTTAATCATTTAAACGAAAAATTATTAAATCTGTAGAAACTAATTTGCTCTTTTTCTGAGGGCTCAAATATTTATTCTCCCAAATATTATCAAATATTCTCATTTAATATTAAATAAACATAATTACTCGATTATCAGATAATAAAGAAATATTTGACTTTTGTGGTCGAAACTTAAAAATGATTCATATTTAATAAACTATTTACATTACATCCCATTTTTTTATTCTACGAGGAATAAAATACAATCTTATTTATTTAATAATGGCATACATAACTAGAAATTATATTCCATTATATATTCGATTTGTACTCGTTATATACGCTCAATACATATATTTTTTTCCGGAAATACCCTTTTCATACCCTATTAATAAAAAGGGAATACATTTCCAATACAATTAATGTACTATATAATACACAATTAAAAATAATTCAGAATACATTAACAATACCATATTTATACTACTCAAATACTTTCAAATCCTTTCCAAATTAAAAATAAAATACCATTCATTACTTTTCAAAATACAATACAATACTTTTTAATTTAATTACAAAAAAAATACAAGCAAATAGCATCTTCTTCCTTTTTCTTCTTCCACCACCACCCACCAGCAACCATGGAGGTCACCGGCGGCGACCACCGTCGGGCGGCGGTCCGGCCAAATTCCGGCCAACCCCAAACATCAATTTTCTTCCTGATTTTTCATACCCAAAACCCGATCTACTCTTTTGCCAAGGCGGTTTTCTCAGATTCTTCTCGGAATAAAATTCCGGTCAATTTCCGTTCATCTCTCTCTTCTCCCTCTCTCTCTCTCTCGCCTTTTCTCGCCTTCTGTCCCTTTCTTCTCTCCCTTTCTTTCTCGTTGTCTCCCCCCTCCCCACGTAGTTTTCCGACGTCGCCACCACCACCGACGGCGGTGGTTCCGTTTTCCTCTCCAAAACATACACAAACACTCACAAACACAACACAAACACAACAATACAATTCAACATCATCCAATCATCCTCCTCCTCTCCGATTTCTCCTGTCTCTCTCTCACAATCCATAATCTCCATTTTGTTTTATCAATCCTCTTCCTAATTATTAACCCTAATTTACTACACAATTAATCAAAATAATAATTTTTATTACAAACCCTAGTTCATCTAAATTGGGGCAACCCAAATTACAAGCCCAAATTGATCAATTGGACCCTAATAACCCATTAACAAGAAAAATAACCCAATAGATTTATTTATGCTAAAATCCCAATCCACCATTTAATTATATATATACAAAATCATAACTTACTAATTAAATCAAAGTAATAAACTAATTATGAGTCTATAAAATACCCAAATTAGCAACAAGATCATGAATCACAATTATGGAAATATAAGTAGTTATAGATGAGATTAATCACCTTAAAAGAGGATGATCACAATGATTCTTGACAAAATCTTTAAGCCACTACTTCACTTCTTGATAAACCAAAATGATCCTTCTTGAAAACTCAAATAAATACACTCCAATTGGCTTCTCTAAAAATAATTTGATTATCTATGATGATGATCAAACTTTAAGACATAGAATTGCTAATACTCTCCCAAACCTCTTTATTTATATAAGCATTCACCAAGGTTAATTGAATGAACCTTAGAGTAACTAGAATAGTTTGAAGCTTCTATACTAATCTAGAATTAGCTAGTAAATTATTTATTTATAAATTGGTAGAATGTTCATTCTTTTATTCCAATAAAATTTCTATTAAATAAATAGTTAAATAAATAGAGAAATGCTTGTTATTTAATTATTTCTACAAATTTCATTATAAATAATAGCAATTCACTATACAAACTATATAATTTATTAAAAAAATAAAGAAATACTTTTTGAGAAATAAATTCGAAATGAAAAAAAAGAATTAAATAAAATGTATTATAAAATTAAAAGAAGTATGAAATAATAATTAAGAGCGGGAATAATCCAAAACTAGCATTATAGATACTTGAGATTTACACGACTTCTTGAAAAAAAAATTATAATAATCCGACAGTGAAAATCATACGAATAAATAATGGTATTAGTAGCTCACACTAACCACTTTAATCTATATTTAGATTTTTTTGTCTTAATATAACTAAATATAATTTAACCACAAACCCAAAATAATAAAAGAGCATATCACTCGCATGCGCAGAGTTTTTTAAAAATAAAATAAAATCTTCTTTCTGCTACTCTGTAAATGCTCTTAATTAATATATACAAGAAATAAAAATGTTAAAAAAATCAATTAATACAAATTCTCGAACGAATTCGCGTTTACTATAATAATTATGCATCACATCCTGTATTCTCAAGAATATAATAATAGTTTGCCTTCTGTAATTAAATACCGAGGAAATCAATTATTTGGATAATATTGACTTAAACGTTGAGATCAATCTAGTATCACAACTTGCCAAATTTTCTCGGGCGTTACAATCAAAGCATACCGATTATTCCGGTTGCTCCTTTATAGACTGGATGGTGATAATTAGGGTCAAGTATACACTTGATCTTAAGGACCGAGAATTAACCGGATCCTTGTATTGGGCCGTAGAGTCTAGGTACCCGAATGGATCTATACATTGAGGTATGGATCTGCACTATATGTTGGATGATCAGCAGGATATAGATGCGAACTTGTGTCCAATTTATTTTATTGTTACTCGCTGTTAATGGCCTTTGTTCTTTGTTGCGAGGTTATATCTTTGCAGATGTAACCAAGTTACCGGTTCATTTAGTATATTATAAAACTATTGATATATTGTGGACTTGTTGAGCAACTTATGGCTCACCCCTTTTTGTTGTTATTCACCTTATTATTTTCAGTTAAAAAGGAAAATGAAACATATCAGGACTCGAGTGGTAAATAAATGAGTCAAGCCGATGGACCCTCTCATATGAAAGGTGTTGATTCTAATCTAGGAAGAAAGCTTTGAGTTGTCTGAGCAGGTGTAGTGTAGATAGTTAATGGGCGTGTTTGAATAAAGAAAAAAATTGTAGTTAAAACTTGTTAGACAATGGCTTGTAATAAGGAGATTTCATGTGAGATTTTAAACTGGGTTTGTAATAAAGTTAGATGGTGGTTCTTGTTTTCATACTTTAACCTAAAAAGATCCTGGCTAGTGTTAAAGGAGTTCGATATATCTGTTTAATTGTTATGCAAGTTTGTGCAGGTTTGGTAATTTGTTAGTAACCCCCAGACCTATACCCCGAGTTTGGAGGGCGTTACATTTATCCATGGCTAGAAGTTGAGCTTTGGATTTTGGTTTCTTACTTTTCTAGTAAAAGCTGAATGGCCGCTTTACAGGGGGAGAGAGAGTTGTTTTTTGGTTTCTTGCTTATTGAATGAGTGTGGTTGATTTTGTGTGATATATTTGATATGTAATTTTTGAACAAATCAAGTAGCATGGCCTTTTTCAAAGTCTATAACCTAGCCAAGTACTACTACTTACATGCTTCTCACTATTCACTACATCACCTTACTATTTGCATTACTGTTTCCATTAATATTCTCTAATTGCATCTTAGGTTAATTAATTTGCCTGGCTTGCATGGGAAGTTGCATGTTCTTCATACGTTTATTTATTCGCTTAAGTATTCACTTCGTCACTTGTTCGTCATCGTGATAAATCCTCGTAAGCAATTCGCAAGGTAATCCTTTTCTTATATATTATTTATGCTTTGTAATCTTATACTTTGGTTTTATTCGTAGGATTCTAAATTCATGATTGTGACATGATTCTCGCATTCATTGGTCTTTCATAAGATAAAGTCATTTTACCAAGTTGGTTTTCTTCGAAAAACTAATGACTTTTACATACACTCATTTGGTAGTACAATCATAATTTCGACTTGAAAATTTAATTTACCATATATAGTATAGTATGGGCTAAAAAGTATTCCCCAATCGTCAGGGTTACTATTTATTGAATATTTTACAAAGTTCCAAAAATTTGGGTTATTACAATGCCTTTGACAGACGTCACATTTCTTCGCACATTCCAAGGCGTCTTGTCTTAACATCAGCCAATTATAACCCAACCGAAATACTTTTAGTGAAATGTTTCTTTCACTGGTATGATTCCCACATTCTCCCTCATGTGCATCTCTTAAAACCATGTTAGCTTCATGCTTTTCCAAACATCTTTAAAGTAATCATGTAGATGACTTTTTGAACAATACATCGTCTATGACAGTGAACCTTGATGCTTTCATTTTAAGGACCCTGGCTTCATTATTGTTTTCAGGCTAGATTCCATGTTGCAAATAATATTTGTAGACTTGAATCCAGTTGTCAATAGCTTCATTTCCATTCCTATAATGCCAATTAAAGACCAACACTTCGGTTTCTTGGAGAAGCCGTTCAGCAACAAGCTTTATGACATGAACAACCAGAATATTACTTAAGCTTAGACCCTTGAACACAACCCCAAGACCTGCTAATGTATCAGCTTGAACATATGTTTTTCTTGAAACCTGTTGTATGTTGAATGTGTCAAAGGAATGTGTCAATTTCTTGGTGATGTTGAGGTACGTAATCATCTTGGGATCTTTGGCCTCGTAGGAGCCATTGACATGATTAAAAAGCATTAAAGAATCATAATTTACATAAATGTGTCTATGTTGAACAAGATTAAAGTTGTATGTATAACTCAACAATACTGGTTTGGATAACTCAACATAGAACAAGGACTTTGAAATAATCTATGTTCGAGTAGGATCAGTAAATATTTTTTATTGGGTATATGCATAAAAGGTTTTGTTAGTTGCAATGAAGAAGACGTCAACAGAGATCCGTATGAAGTTCATTAATATATTCAGGCATCGGAGGAATAAGGTTGGAGTCATTCGAAGCAGTTATCAAAACCAGTGTGAAGACCTCAAGGATTCCTAGTGAAGTTAGTTATATATGGTAAAAGACTTAACAATGGTTTGTACGGGTATAATACAAAGGCCTGAGAGCGGAACTAGTCGTCTGTGAACCAAACCCGTGCACTAGACGTCAGTGATGTGAAAGGAAACGGAGTATTATTTTTAGAAACATTGTTAAGTGTTTTTTGTACTCGAAGAGACTGGAAATATTTTGAGGTACAAAATCCCGAAGATTAGAAGGCCTGCAGATATAGAGGAGTACAACTCAAGGATTTACAGAATTTATTTTTAATCAATGACTGATTTTTTATTAAATGAATAAATAAAAATTATCTCATTTATTTATTTAATTTTAGATCACAATTTGATTTTGAAATAAATAAATTAAAAATTGATTTTTATTAAATGAATAAATGAAACTGAAAACATTTATTTATTTAATTCAATATCAATATTTAATTTTGGAAAAATAAAATTAATATTTGAATTTTAATTAAATAAATAAATAAAATCAGATTTTATTTATTTATTTATCTTAAAATGAAATATGTATTTTTTTTAACAATCCATTTTACCAGCCATAAATTTAAATCAAAATTATGTGGTACATAGAAGGTGTACTCAAATCAATTCAGGTATAGTACATGCGCAATTCAAAACAAAAGAAATTGCCAACCAGAAGCATGCATCAAGTGTTGATTATATCAAATTAAAAGAAATCATCCAGAATATACTGCATGCATGCATTGTATTCTCTGTTGAACCGCGAGACATACACGAAAAAACCAGGTAATACAATTGCAAAAGAAATGATCAAATTGGTAGGTACAAAGACAACCATGTTAGGTCACACACACTGTAGAGGGGGTGAATACAGTGTAAAATACAATCAAATCGAACTTTTAATATTTCAAGTAACAGAAAACAAACTTTACTGAAACAATAAACTCTGTTACAGTATGAAACTGTTACCTCTCAGTGATAAACAAATATCACGAGAGCTGCTAAGGTTACAATGAATAATCTTCTCGAATATGATAACACTTATAGTGTAAACCCTATGTCTGTGTTTATATACTACACAGTTACAAGATAATCACTAATTGATATGGAATATAATTCTGCTTCCTAAAATATATCAATCAGATATCTTTTCTTCCAAGTATTCTATTCTTCATAGAATTCCTTCTTCATGTATATCTCTTCTTATGTTTATCTTGATCTTCTTTCCTTTAATCAGCTACTGTCCTTATCTGAACATCCTTCAGCACTTAAGTTCTGATATCCATCTTCTGATGATTATCTCCTGATAATATAAGTACTGATATCCTTAAGTCCTGACTTCCAGTATAAGTACTGATTCCCAGTTAAGTAAGATCTGAAAAACCTAAACATAAATCATATTAGCCATGACATTATCAAATATATCTAACAATCTCCCCCAACTTGTAAATTAGCAAAATATACAAGTTTAACAGATATTTGATGATGTCAAAAACATTAAGTACAAATGCATGAGAATTAGACTAGATAACTACAACTTACAGTCCTTAAAGCTTTACCAATCTTTAATTTCTGATAATAACTTCAGTCTGTACAAATATCAGAATTTAAGCAGTTGTAGATCTTTGAATTGGCTTCATCTTCTGATCTCTCTGATGTCAGGAGTTGTTCTGAGATAGTTCTTCAACAAACATCTCTCAGCATATCTAAGTTCATCAATCATTCTCCTTTTAGCATCTTTAAGCTCTGCATTATCTTCACCAATTTTAAAGATTGCAGCCCTGAGATCATTAATCTTTGCTTTTCTTATATCCTGATCCAGTCTGATCAGATAAGCTTTATCAGACTCAAGATTGAATTCCACAGCCCTGTACCCTAGAAAGGTAGTTATAATTTGAGCAAAATTGTGCTTCATTTCAACTATATCACCCTTGTGATCTCTGTACTTTGGAACATATGTGCTGTTAGACTTAACAGAATAAAGCCTTTTCTGTCTCTGAATCTGATCCTTTAAATAGTTTGCAGTAGTTCCTGTCAATCTGTCATCCACTTGAAGTAAGAATAGTACATGCTCCAATTCTTCAAAATACTTCAATGGAATGGCATTTTTCCTTATATTATAAACCCTATCATCTGTCATGAAGTATAACAAGATGTATTCTTTCAAGTAGGTATGGTAAACCATTTGTACAGATTCCAGTTGATTCAATCTCTCAGGAGTTGCTCCAATACCTGGTTCACTCAAGGAAGTTGGATCATTGGTAGTATTCTGTATTCTTCTTTCATCAGCACTTCCCAATCCAGTTTTATCTCTTGCTTCCTTTCCAGTAACTACTCTAGCTTCAAAACCACTTGCAGCAGTCTTCAAAGGTTGAGTCTGTTTTACTTTAGTGAATCCTGGTAGGAGTGTCTTTGGTCTATCTTCTGATATCAAGTTAACTTGAGCTGTGTCAGAGGTTACTTGCTTCTTTTGAATATCAGAACTTACAGTTTCTAGACTCTGAACAACTTGAGCCATGTCAGAGGTTGTTTTAAGAACTTTTCTTGAAGTCAGAGCAAGATCATCCTTTTCATCAGTGATTTCTTCATTCTCAGGAGGCACATAAACCTTGATAGGTTCACCAACCTTTTCTTTACCCTTGGATCTTGGATCTATATGCGGTTGTGATTTAGCCAATGTTGCTTCAGTACGTGTCCTTTCTTTGATCACAATGCCTTTGAGTTTTGGAAGTGGCTTTTTACCAGAAGCTTCAGATTTAGATGTGATTTTTCTGATTTAAGTCTGGCTTCTTCTTCCATTAAACTCTCCAAGTCCATTCCTGGATTTTCCTGAAGAAATAACTGTCTTGACATTTCTTCATCAAGATCTAAAAGTTCATCAGAACTTATCCTTTTACCAGTATTGGAACTTATTCTTTTCCCAGTATCAGAACTTGTCCTGTGACTTGTGATTTCATCTTTTCTTGATGTGAAACCTCTACCTTGACTATGACCTCTACCCATTCCAGAGCTTCCTTGATCATCCTTTTCATTATCCTTCCCTTTCAGTGTCTTGTCAGTCTTTCATTTGGACTTAATTACTGTCTCCCCCTTTTTGGCATCAGCAGGAAGTAGAAGAGAGACAAGCAATTCCACTGAGGTTTGGATTTCAGTAAGTTGAGATTGCTGAGAAGCTTGATTTGTCAGAATATCATTAATCTGAGCTTGTTGTTTCTCTTGAGTCTTCTCAATATAAGCAATCCTGTCAAAGGTAGGTTGGAAGAACTTTTTCTTATCAATCTTTTGAACTTGTTCCTGTTTGATGAATTCTTCCTGAATCTTGTGTAGCTTAGCATGAGTAGTTGAATAAAGACCTTGTAGATGTTTAGTACTCAATGCAGTGACTCTAAGCTGAGTTTTGAAATCATCAGAATTTAACAGTTCATCAGCTTTAGTCAAGTGCTCAGCAAGATGCTTTTCATTTGGAACACAGGAAACTGAGTTCCATTCCTTAGTCCACTCCTGTCCTGCAGGAGTTTCACTCCAAGGCACTGGTGCTTCTCTGGTAACAAACTTCTTAACAAGTTCAGACTTAAGAATAGTTTGTTGAGGAGCATGTCCTGAAGGACCTGCTGCATCAGCATCTGCAGTTGGAGCAGCATCACCAGTATCTCCAGCATTTGCAGCATCAGAACTTACAGAATCAGTATCTTCTGATAAAACAACAGTGTGAGTAGCAATGGAGGCTTCAGCATCCTCTAATTGCTGATCTGGTTCTAAGTTCTGATCAACAGCCATATCCTGATGCTCACCTAAATTCTGATCATCAGCATCTAGATGCAGAGAAGGTGTAGTAGATAACTCTGGAATTTGAACAGCATCAGTAACAGGTGTTGTTGAAGGATTAGTTGTTGTTGGAGCTTCTAAGAAAATTACTTCAGGCATAACCAAGTTTTGAACATCAATATCAGCACTTGTGCCTGGATCAACAGGAGATACAGATGGTGTGTTGACCTTTTCAGAAACAGCTTCCTGAGATGGAGTTGATGAAGAAGAAGTGACTTTAACAAATTCCTTTTCCTGTGAGATCAGGGATTCCTGATCCCCTTCCTGAGTTGCTACTGCTTCATCATCTGAAACAGGTCTTTTTGCCCTCTGTTTCTTGTATCTCTTTGTAGATTTGGATTCCTTGGGAGTTTCAGGAACTGTCATTCTTCTAAGCCTCTAGAGAAGCCTAGATCCCCCAATTCCAGAATCCTTCTGAGAAGTCACTTTCTCAGCTTGTTTAACAACAGGTTCTGAAGAAGGAACCTGTTCCTCAGTATCAGATTCATCTCTCAAAGCAATCTTACTTTTCTTTTGAGGTGTTTGAGGAACAGTCTTTGTCCTCTTAGGTTTGGAAGATGAAGGCTTCACAGTAGGTGCTAAGGATGAGGGTTGAACGGTCTGTGAAGTGGAGAGATAGGATTTGATATATTGCCTGAGGGTTGGTTGAGTAGAATGAGTGGTAGGTGCTGATGGTTGTTGTGGTGTTTGGATGGTTGTTGCTGGTTGGACATCAGAATAAACAGATTTATAAGTATCAGAATCAGCATTTACTAAGATATGTTTTACAGACTGAGGAATCTGTAAAGGTCTAACCACTGATTTCTTAGTGTCAGTATTTATCAGATCATTAAAGTAACGTTTTGCAACCTTAAAAGGTGGAGTTGAGGAACTGACTAATTGAGGTTCATCAGTACAAAAAGTATATATAAGTTGACAGAATCTAGCAAAGTAAACAACATTCCTATCCTCTGTCATCCTTTTCCCAATAAAACCAATTATAGCAGTTGCAAAATCAAAATGAGTTTGGTTTATAATAGCATACCCGATGTGCTGACTGATAATAGGGATAGCATCAAAATTCGAACACTTGTTCCCAAAAGCTTTAGTGATGCAGTCGAAGAAGAAGCTCTATTCTCTTTTGATATGAGCCCGTTTCAACTGCCCAAGCTTTGCCAAACTCTGTTCATACCCCAAATTGGCCATTAACTCCTGAAGAGTTGATTCCTCTGGAATTGAAAAGGTACATCCTTCTGGGAGATGTAGAGCCTTGCGTATTGTACCAAGAGTGACTGCATATGAAGAATCACCCACTTCGAAAACAATACTAGGAGTGCCATGTGTACCACCATTATCAAAGTGCCCAGTCCGCCAAAATGTCAGAACTTGTTGGCTTGAAAAGACGGAAGGCTGGGTCAATGCATAGCCAATCTCACTGATCTTGCACAAAATGTAATTCAGATGGAGCTTCAGCATGATCAAGAATTGCAGCATAGTTATTTGGAACAAACTTAGCTCCATCAATGATTAAATCCTTAGGTGCCATGTGAAAAATTGAGATTTAAGAGTGCCTGTTAGGTGTTTGAGAAAATGTCTGTATGAAAAACCAACGTGAGAAGAAGAAAGGGAGTAAAAGCAGGTAGAGAAAAAGTATGAAAGGAAATAAAAGATTAAAAAATCTTCTCTCTGTCTTACTTATACTCTTTAAAAAAAATGTAACCGTTGGACACCTGCCAGACATGCAGTAATAACGGATAGTTACTGGGCACGAGAAAACAGTAATCATTACTATACCACTTGCCGTTTTTCAAGGAGAAACCGTTCCACTTACCCAGATATTCTATTAAATAAGGTGAAACAGTTTTAATTAAAAATTGAAACCGTTCCCACTAAATTATTTTTCACTGCAACATTAATATTCTGAAAATAAATCAAGTGAAAATGACCAAAATAAATGAGATGAGTAAGTACTGATAAAGTAAAATCAGAACTTAAATTAAAACAGAATTTATATGGTCATCAGAATATGAATATTTATCAGGATTTATCAATGCATTACAAAATATCTTAGAGACAAAATCTTGAAACAAAAACAAATTTCATTAATATATCAAGAGAATACATTCATGAAATTGAAATTACATCAGAATTTAAATAAGATTTCCCTAAGCTGCTAAACCTAACATCAACAGCCTTAGTCCTAACTCAAGAAGCATGGCAAGGCTGATGATGAAGAAAAACAGGAAGAAGAAAATAAATCATTTCTTCTTCCTACTCACGACAAACAGAATGGCGAGTCGAATGATTCGCTCTTGCTACCGGAGAGCTTCCAGCCTTTCATCCTCCAATCGCTCCAGATGGCGATGGTAATCCATATAGAAGAACAGGAGGTGGGTGAGTACCTCCTGGGGCACAGAGTCCCATATTTCATCAGGAATGGCAGTGACGTGCCATTCCTGCTGCCAATCGGCACAGCTCAGCTCCATATTGAAGGTTTCGTAGTTCAAAAACATGTTGTATCTGACCATGGTGCTTTTGATAGAAAAAGTATGAAGGTAAGTTTGTGAGAAAAGATTTGATGGGAAGGCTGTTGTGGAGTGGTTGCTTATATAGGCAAGGGAATGCCAGGAGACACAAAGAAATTTAATCTTGACAGGTAAAATTAATTATACCTCGTCTCCCCAGACTTGGAAAAAGAAAAACATTCATTGGAAAGAGAAAACATGGTTTTAATGCGCACAAGAAGCAAGTAAAAGTTGACTGTTCATGTACGAGTACCACTATCCCTAAATATAGTGACTGTTAATCTTCCACTTCAACATATCAGGTGTAAACTGAGACTGTTTTTAAATTTTATCCACAAATAAGTCAAGTAAAGAATCAGACTTTAATATCAGAACTTAGACTTATTATCAGAACTTAACAGTCATCAGAACATAATTTTTTAACTCGAAAAATGAATGCCTATCTTAGTAAGTCCTCACACAAATTCTGATTTATATTCTTCAGAACTTAATCATCAGAATATGCAATTAGAACTTGTCCTCAGAATTTGTGCAATGTGACACAATAACTGTTCATCTAAAACAACATAGATCACCACAGTGATTTTCATCATTCATATGGAGTGTTTAGTGTGTGCATTAAGCTAAATATCAGACAAGGAGTAAAGTCTGATTCACTTCAGTACATCTTAGAAATAAGGCATAACTAAAACTTTGCTAAAGAGCTGTCATTATTCTGAAACCTACTGTTGAATTAGTTCATGCATGAGTCCACCTCAACTATTGTGTGCTAATTTTATGCATCTTTTTGAATTCCATTTTACAGTGGCTTCTCAGTGTAAGTGAGTCACGACTGCTCATCAGAATTTATGCTATTATCAGAGTATTTCTCCAGTAATCATAGAGTGTGAAAAGTCACAAAGAAAATATTTTATTTGCTTTTCTGATGCATATTGCTTAATACCAGCAATGCACTTGGGTCTTCCCTTCCACATTTTTACTCTAGATCTCAAAGGAGTACCTGATTTTTAATCCTTGATTCTTTTGCTTTTTCTTTTAATAAGTGAGGTTTATCAGCACTTAGTACATTCAACAGATTTCCTAGTATCAGAACTTAACAGATGAGTAGCATTATTCTAGTTTGTGACTTAGTAATAAGATAGATAAAGTAAACTCAACTAAGCTCAATTATCAGAATTTGCTTGTGTCAATAGATTTCCACAGAAATAATTACTTCTTACATGGGATCCCTTGTTTATTGAAGACTACTAGTTCAGCATCTAGCACAGTTATCCTCATAGGATTGAATAGTTACTTAAACAGACATATCACTTATCAGAGTTTAGAAACATATTTCAGACAACAGTCAATACTTAAACACATTTGTCAATTAAGCACAGAATACACAAAGAGATTAAATTCTGTAAATACTGATCATAAAGTCTGATATAACAGAACAAAACTAAGCAGATTTAGAGAAAGAACCTGAAACCATTCCAAGTTCATTTACCAATCTTGTAAAAGTGGCTTCACACAATGGTTTTGTGAAGATATCTGCTAGTTGTTGATCTGTTGGAACAAAGTGTAATTCCACTGTACCTTCATCCACATGTTCCCTTATGAAGTGGTACCCGATGCTGATGTGCTTTGTCATAGAGTGTTGAACTGGATTACCTGTCATAGCAATAGCACTTTGATTATCACAGTAAATAGGGATTTTGAAA
The DNA here is from genome assembly GCF_009905375.1 of Apium graveolens. Lineage (NCBI taxonomy): Eukaryota > Viridiplantae > Streptophyta > Magnoliopsida > Apiales > Apiaceae > Apium > Apium graveolens. Next base: position 204,188,945 of record NC_133652.1, on the reverse strand, counting down.
TATGTTAACCCATAATCCAGTAACTGATTTTTCATCCAAAGAATTTGTGCACAACAGCTTCCTGCAGCAATATATTCTGCTTCTGCAGTTGATGTGGAAATTGACTTTTGTTTCTTGCTAAACCAAGAAACCAATCTGCCTTCAAGAAATTGGCAGCTTCCACTTATGCTTTTCCTGTCAATTTTGCAACCTGCAAAATCTGCATCTGAGTAACCTATTAGTTTAAAATCTGATTCTCTGGGATACCACAATCCCAGATCAGCTGTTCCCTTAAGATACTTGAATATTCTTTTTACAGTTGTTAAGTGAGGTTCTCTTGGATCTGCTTGAAATCTTGCACAAAGACAGGTAGCATATATGATATCAGGTCTATTGGCAGTTAGATAGAGTAGAGAGCCAATCATACCTCTGTAATCAGTAATATCTACTGATTTACCAGTATCCTTGTCCAGTTTTGTTGCAGTGGCCATGGGAGTGGATGCACTTGAACAATCTTGCATTCCAAATTTCTTCAGCAAGTTTCTGGTGTACTTAGTTTGACAAATAAAAGTGCCTTCTTCATTCTGCTTGACTTGAAGGCCCAGAAAATAGCTAAGTTCCCCCATCATACTCATCTGATACCTTGACTACATCAGTTTGGCAAGCTTCTTGCAAAGTCTGTCATTTGTAGACCCAAAAATGATATCATCAACATAAATATGGACCAGAAGTAAGTCCTTTCCATGGTTGAGGTGGAACAGTGTTTTATCTATAGTCCCTCTGTTGAATCCACTTTCCAGAAAAAACTGAGCTAAAGTCTCATACCATGCTCTGGGAGCTTGCTTAAGTCCATAAAGTGCTTCATCAAGCCTGTAGACGAAATCTGGATGTTTGGAATCTATAAAGCCTGGAGGTTGTTAAACATATACTTCCTCTTCCAATTCTCCATTGAGAAAAGCACTTTTCACATCCATTTGAAAGACAGTAAACTTCTTGTGAGCAGCATAAGCCAAAAATATCCTTATGGCTTCTAATCTAGCAACTGGTGCAAATGTTTCATCATAATCAATTCCCTCCTGTTGAGAATATCCTTTTGCAACCAGCCTTGCCTTATTCCTTGTAATTATGCCATCACTGTCAGTTTTGTTTCTGAATACCCACTTTGTACCAACAACAGATCTATTCTTTGGTCTTGGCACTAGGGTCCAGACTTTGTTTCTTTCAAATTCATTTAACTCTTCATGCATTTCTTGCACCCAATCAGCATCTTGAAGAGCTTCTTCCACTTTCTTTGGCTCAGTCTGAGAGAGAAAAGAATTGTAAAGACATTCGTTTGAAGTACTTGTTCTAGTTCTGACACCTGCATCAGAATTTCCAATTATCAAATCAGGTGTATGTGATTTAGTCCACTTCCTTGCAGATGGAAGGTTTTCTCTAGAACTGGATGCTCCCCCATGATCCATGTTGTCTTCATTTTCATTTTCTGATGCTCCCCCCTGAAACTATGCTCTCTGAGTTGGATTCTTCAGAATTTAGATTTTCAGTACTATCAGAACTTGGCTTATCAGAACTTGACGAATCAGAACTTGAAGAGCCAGATGTATGTTCTGATGCTTCTTGAGATGTGGTAAGATCTTGAGTATGCTCTACCTGCATAGGTGCATCTTCCTTTGGCGTAGTCACCACAGTTTCAATAACATCAGAGTTTAATCCATCAGAGTTTACAGTATCAGGACTTAGACTGTCAGGATTTTCAGTATCAGAATTTGAGTCTTCATTTTCAAATCTCAGCTGATCATGGTCAATAAAATCTTCAAGACCAGTAATCTTCTTGTCATCAAAAGAGACATTGATAGATTCCATGACCACTTTTGTTCTCAAATTATAGACTATGAAGGCTTTTGTGGAAAGTGGATATCCAACAAATATTCCTTCATCAGCTTTTAGATCAAACTTGGATAGCTGTTCAGGATGAGTCTTGAGAACAAAACACTTGCATCCAAATACATGAAAGTACTTCAGATTTGGCTTCTTTTTCTTCACCATCTCATATGGTGTTTTTCCTTGCTTGTTAATGAGTGTTGCATTTTGAGTAAAACAAGCAGTCTGCACAACTTCAGCCCAGAAATAGGTTGGAAGCTTTGCTTCTTCAAGCATTGTACGTGCAGCTTCAATGAGAGTTCTATTCTTCCTTTCAACAACTCCATTCTACTGTGGAGTTCCAGGAGCAGAAAATTCCTGCTTAATTCCATGGTTTTTACAGAATTCTTCCATTATCAAATTCTTGAACTTAGTGCCATTATCGCTCCTTATTGTTTTCACAGAATCTTTGACCAATTTATCCAGATGTTTGACATGATCAATCAAGATAGATGCATTTTCACTTTTTGTGTGCAAGAAATACACCCATGTGTATCTAGTAAACTCATCCACTATGACAAATGCATATTTCTTCTTTGTAATAGACATGACATTTACTGGACCAAATAGATCAGCATGTAATAGATGATAAGGCTCAAGAATTGATGATTCAGTTTTGCTCTTGAATGAAGATTTTCTTTGTTTGGCCTTCTGACAAGAATCACAAAGGCCATCAGGAGCAAATACTGACTTTGGCAGTCCTCTCACAAGATCTTTCTTGACTAGCTCATTTATATTGTTGAAATTTAAATGAGAGAGTTTCTTGTGTCAATTCCAGCTTTCTTCAATTGATGCTCTACTCATCAGACAGATTGCAGAACCATCAGTACTTGTTGAAAGCTTAGCTTCATAAATGTTACCACGCCTGTATCCTTTCAGAACAACCTTGCCTTTAGATTTACTCACAACTTCACAGTGTTCTTCAAAGAAATCAACATGATAACCTCTGTCACAGATTTGACTTATACTCAGCAGATTGTGTTTAAGTCCTGAGACCAGAGCTACTTTTTTAATGATGACATTCCCAAGATTGATATTGCCATATCCCAATGTTTTTCCAATGTTGCCATCTCTATAAGAAACACTTGGGACAGATTTCTCCACAAAGTCTGATAGCAGGGCTTTATTTCCAGTCATATGTCCTGAACATCCACTGTCCAGAACTAGGATATTTTTCCTGTTGCCCTGCAATCACAAAGACCATTAATTATTAGTTTTAAGGACCCAGACTTGCTTGGATCCTTTGGCCTTATCAAGTTTGTTAACATTTGCAGCGGATTTAGCATCAGAGTTTATGTTAACATTTTTCTTATCAGAACTTACACTATCAGACTTTGAATCAGAATTTACACTAGAAGGAACAATGGAAACTTTCTTCAAAGAAGGTTTTATTTGATAATAATCATAGTACAAACTATGATATTCCTTATAAGTATAAATGGAATGCCATAAACTACCACAATAAAAACAAGGATTTTGTGGTTTATATCTAACAAACTGACTCTTAACTCCTGATTTTGAAGGTAAAGAGTTTATGTTCTTATTCTTCCTGCAAAAAGAAGCCAGATGGTTAGAACTTCCACAGTTATGACACGTTTTCCTAGGAGCATCAAGAACAGGTTTATAATCATTGCTTTTATTCACACGTTCCTTTCCATTCCTATTTTTCCTAGGTGATTTAACCTTGTTTGCATTCTTAACATCTTTCAGCTTATGCTTAAGCTGCTTTTTAGTCATTAAGCCTACGTTTACTTCAGCTATCTTTTCCGGTTTTAGTTTGTCAGAAGTTAATTCCACTTTAACTTCTGATTTCACATTATCAGACTTTACAGTTACAAACTTAACAGGTTTTAACTTTGGCTTTTGCTTAACAACATGCTTAATTTCTACAATTCCTTTATCATTCTTATCCTCTCCATAACCTAAGCCCTCTTTCCAATTTTCACTACTTAGCAAATTTTGAGTTGTTCTGCCAGAGTTAGTCCAAATCCTGATTATCTCTCTCTCCTTTTCTAACTCAGTTTTTAGAGATTCATTCATTTTTAGCACTTCATCCCTAACATAAAGAGCATCATCTCTATCCTTCTGAGTTTGATGGAACATAACTAACTCTTTTTCTAAGAAATCATTTCTTTTCTTAAAAGCAAGATTTTCAGAAGTTAATCTTTCACATGTTAAAGTTTGATCTCTATAACTAAAAAACATGGTTTTAAGATATCTTCTCAACTCATTAATATCATCAGTATGAAAAACATAAGTAGTCTGAGGTACCTTTGTTTCAGCAGCTTCAGAACTGCTCTCAGCACTTTCTTTATCAGCATTTGCCATCAATGCATAGTTCTCCTCACTTTCAGAGTCTGAGGTGTCTGTCCAGCTTTTCTGCTTTGTGACAAGAGCCTTGCCTTTGTCACCCTTTACCTTCTTGCAATCAGGAGATATGTGACCTTTCTCACCACAGTTATAACATTTGACATTGGTATAATCTCCTCTATCAGACTTTCCTCCTCTGCCCTCAGATCTTCTGAAATTCTTCTTATCAGAACTTGTGCCTTTCCTGGAAAACTTATTTCCCTTCCTGAACTTCCTGTATGCAATCTTTGTAATCCCTTTCACCATAAGAGCACACAGCTTCATCATCTCCTCATCAGCATCAGTCTCAGGCAAGCTTTCAGAATCTGAGTCATCATCACTTTCAGAATTTGATGACTCGGTATCAGACTTTATGAAAAGATCTTTACCCTTGTCTTTCCTTGAGGTAGCTGCCTTGGGGGATTCTTCTTCAGCGTTAAGAGCAACTGTCCTTGACTTTCCTCCTTTTCTCTTGCTTCTTTGTTCCATCTCAAGTTCATGAGTCTTGAGCATTCCATAAATTTCATCAAGAGTTGTTTCATCAAGACTGTAGTTGTCTCTTATTGTTGTTGCCTTCAAATCCCAACATTCAGGAAGAGCTAACAGGAATTTAAGGTTTGAATCTTCAAGATCATACTCCTTATTAACCAGTGACAGATCATTCAAGAGTTTGACAAATCTATCATAAAAATCAGTCAATGGCTCATTATCCTTTGAGTCAAAGTGTTCATACTCTTGAGTGAGTATTGTCTTCATGTTCTTCTTAATTGTATCAGTTCCCTGACACCTTATTTCCAGAGCATCCCATATCTCCTTAGCAGTCTTGCAGTTAATTACCCTATTTGACATTACATTATCAATGGCACTATACAGTAAGTGTCGTACCTTAGCATCCTTAGTAATTGATGCGATATCTTCAGCAGTATAATCACGCTTCTCCTTTGGTACGGTCTTTGCTACTTCACCTGCAACTGCAACAACGAGCTTGGTTGGTTTGTGATGTCCTTCCTTGATTCTATCAAGATATTCTGGATCTGTAGCTTCCAGAAACATGGTCATTCTCACCTTCCATATGGCATATTCAGATGGTCTCAGTATGGGAACTCTGATGGTTTCATACCGACTATGAATTTGTGTCTTTGGACGTTCTTCAGTTTTGGTAGGCTTAGTTGGAGTTTCTGTGTCAGACATGATTGTGTTTGGATCTTTAACTGTATGTGCGTTAACAGATAAGCTCTGATACCACTTGTTAGGTCACACACACTGTAGAGGGGGTGAATACAGTGTAAAATATAATTAAATCGAACTTTTAATATTTCAAGTAGCAGAAAACAAACTTTATTGAAACAATAAACTCCGTTACAGTATGAAACTGTTACCTCTCAGTGATGAACAAATATCACGAGAGCTGCTAAGGTTACAATGAATAAACTTCTCGAATATGATAACACTTATAGTGTAAACCCTATGTCTGTGTTTATATACTACACAGTTACAAGATAATCGCTAATTGATATGGAATATAATTCTGCTTCCTAAAATATATCAATCAGATATCTTTTCTTCCAAGTATTCTATTCTTCATAGAATTCCTTCTTCATGTATATCTCTTCTTATGTTTATCTTGATCTTCTTTCCTTTAATCAGCTATTATCCTTATCTGAACATCCTTCAGCACTTAAGTTCTGATATCCATCTTCTGATGATTATCTCCTGATAATATAAGTACTGATATCCTTAAGTCCTGACTTCAAGTATAAGTACTGATTCCCAGTTAAGTACTGATTTGTCCTGTTAAGTAAGATCTGAAAAAACTAAACATAAATCATATTAGCCATGACATTATCAAATATATCTAACAAACCAGAATTTATGTTCCCCAGGTGCAAGGACTGCGCGTGCAGCACACGCGAGGTGCTACCTTTATTTTTCCAGCGCGTGCTACTCCCCTCCTGCTGGCTGCGATGTTGTTTGTTCAAAATAATCTCCATCCTGCATCTGTCAACTTATTCAAATAAAAGACACCTTTATCTCCCTTTATTTGTATAACACAGAAGGCAACCGTTGTACTCATTCTTGTGCGTCGCAAGATAGCTCACGAATAAAGTAACATGAAGCTATCTCTTGCCTTTAATTTTACACGGCTCGGGTCGAAAGAAAAAGGGAGTATGTCACAAGTTGTTAAAGAAAAAAAGCTTCATCCTATTTTAAGTGAGTCGCGGGTTAGTTGTGAGAGCAAGCGACACAGGTTAAATAAAAAGAAAGGCAGTACAGTTTTTCTTTTATTTTATTTGTTCAACATAGTGTACAAAACAGAGATTAAAGCCCAACTGTTATCAAGTCATAGGTTCAAAGGCTTTTAATACGTCACAAGTTGCTGAGATTTTATATCAAATCTCCTAGTCGCAAGTTTTTGAGGTAAAGAAATAGAAGCGCATGTTGAGTATTCAAATGGAACAATTTTGCTCAGCGCGGGTTAAAAATCAATCAACAAGTCGCAACTTGGTGAATCAAACAAATCGCAAGTTGATGTTTTTATACAGTCGCAAGTTGAATATAGTTTCCAGTTAAATCGATCGCATGTTACAATTTTCACAAGCTGTCAAATCAAATTGTATGGATTAAAATCAGCTACGTGTCCCATATTCTCTCTCCAGCCTAACAATCTATATAATCAAATCAGCAGCAATTGGATCTATATCTTCTCCATTTTTACAAAAGTACGGAGCTCTTGAAAAATAAACTCAGCACTTTTCAAAGCTTCATTTGACCAGGAGAGATCATGTCCAATTTGTTCCACACCATTTAAAACCTTACAAACTTGTAACACTCACTATTTAAAGTTCTCTTGACTGTATTTAATACCTTTTGATAGGAGCTTCAGATTTCTAGAGTGATAAGAAAAACCCTAAATTTATAGCTTGTTGCTTTGGTTCTTTTTATATTTGTAGCTTTGAATCTTTGTATTTGGAGTTGTAAGAAAACCTCCGGGTATTTATACTTTTGAATAAAAAGAATATTTACCCAGAATCTCTTTGTGTGTTTATTTCATTTTAATTTTGATATTCCGCTGTAATTAATTTTTGAAAATGAAGAACATACATTCACCCCCTATGTATGTACCTTTTGGACCTAACAGTTGGTATCAGAGCTTGTTGATCGATATACATATCTAATCTGATAGATTAGCAAGTTTTGTTGTTAATTTTGGTTGTACGGAGTCTGGGAGTGCATTCGGTATGTAGAACTGATTTGGATTAATTTATGGTCGTAGTGTTCTTGATTGTTGTGGATTGGTTGATTGATTGGTATTGGTGGATTTTGACTATTTAGGTTATCGTATTTTGAGACGTTATATTGCAGAATTTTTGCAGATCTGAAAATATGAGTATTCGGACAGTTAATGGCATCAAGGTTCCTTCCTTCAATAACGTCAGTGAAAACAGCTATAAATTGTGGAAGAAAAAGATCATTCTATTTATTTCAGTAGTAAACCGTAATTACAATAGAATTATCGAGAGTGGTCCATTGTACCAAGAAAGGACATTTCTATAACTACAGTTTCAGACAGTAGAGTTCCTTAAGAGTATATCGCAAAGGATCAGTCTGAATACACTGACAGGGATAACGAATTAGTTTCTTTGGATGCAAATCTTCGATCAATTTAAGTTGAGTCAATTGATTCCAACATGCTTAATCGGATTAAGGATTGTGTTAGTGCTAAACACATGTGGGAAATCATTGAAACTATTGTGGAGGGAATTGAAGATAATAACATATTGAATTTTCTGATATTTGAGTACAAGGAGTTTAAATCTATTTCCGGTAAAAGTATCAAACAATTGCTTGGAAGGTACACCCAACTTCAGGATGAAATAAGTACACTTGGGAATACTCACAGATACAGATAAATAGAAAGTTTACTTTTACCTTGCCCAATCATTTAAAAAATAAAGTGGCATCCAACAGAGAAGGATCGGACTTCAACACAATGTTATTGGATGAGCTTTATGATAAGTTAAAGACCTGTGAAGCTGAGGAAAAGCTGAGAAATGTCAACTATAGGTCTGAGACAGTGAACAATAGGAATAAGACCATAAATGAATCAACATGTCCTGTAGAAGAGGAATACATAATTCCTGAAGAAAATGTTGAAGGAACATTAACTTCGGAAGCTTCTACAAGCAGATCAAATCTGACTGGAAATGAAGAAGCTACAGATGACTATAATACTTTGGAAGAACTTGAGAAATTAGAAGATCAAACTATGTTTGAGATGACTTCTAAATGGAGTGCAATTAAATTCAGAAGAAATTCCAAATATAAGGTTAAGTCATCTAGTGGAGACAGTCAAGATCTTGAAGATGGAGAATCTACAGAGTCGGTATCCACTGAATGCTGCAAGGAACAGTTGATTGAAGGAAGCACACATGAATTGTGTGATGGCGAAGAAAAGGGACACTTTAACAGTGAAATGGAAGAGTCCACACAAGCAAATGAGAAAGAAGCTTGTCTGAGAGGAAATGAAGATGGACAGAAGAAGCATCAGGAAAAAAAATTAGTCACTGATAAAAAGCACTGGAATGGTACAGATGTAGAGGAAGAAAAATGTAATGATCCAACATCAATGGAAACCTCTTCATCGTAGGTATCTTCTGAGACCACTACTAACATATCCCGGCATGATTGCAAATATTGTGATAAGGATAGAAGAGTAGAATTTTTTCAACTTCATGCTAGTGTGATTAGCTTTATAGAGGAAATGGATAGAATAAAATCTAAAAATAGATTGTTGTTCACTAGACAAGAAGAACTAGGCCTAATTACTGTTGAATTAGATAATATTAAGAAATATAATGAATGCCTAGAGAACATGGTCAAAGCCAGTGATGATTTAGATGTTGTCCGTAGGAGTTAGATAGCTGAGTTAGAATCTAAGTTGAAATCTTATCAAGACTCTGCTATTAGTGCAAAGGAAATTATTGACAACCAAATCAGTGGAACATAATTGACATTGGATCCAGTGATGTTGGACAGAAGCATGTGATAGATTAGAGAATGTTGATAATGGTAAATCAAACTCTTCAGACATATCACAAGCTTCTGAAAAGGCCAATAATTTCTTATACAAAAAGGATACTCCTGATTCATTCAATGAAGATGAGGTGTTTGTTGAGGATTATGTCTCTAATGATGACGAGTCAACTCTAGAGTCATCTGAGGAGTCAACTTCTGGTGATGAACCTAAAACTCACTTAGATGATAGAGATGTTTACAAGGCTAAAAATAAAAACAGACGCAATAGAAATGGGAAGTTAGGTGTTAGCATTAAAAATGAAGATCAACTAAAACCTAATTCTTCTAGGAAGTTATTCTTTAAATGTAATTCTGCTTCACATCTTGCATATGCATGTACTGTGAGTAAAGTAGATAAAGGTAAAATTCATAATAAGCATAACATGCCTACCATGCCTAGTTCTCATACGTCATGTCATAAATATAAATGTATGCCATGTGCTTTTAATACCTTGTATTCTTATCTTAACTTGATGCATTTGCCATCCACTACTTGTAAGCATAATGATAAGAACATGAGTATAAAGCATGATAGGGCAAAGACTGTTAGTCCTCCTAAGGTTAGGAAGGAAACTTCTACTTGGAAGCCTAAAGGCATTCTTAAGGCTTCTAAAGAGAAGAAAGAGGTAGTCGATGAGATACAAAAGCATGTTAAATTTGCATCTGATATTATTCATAATGTGAATCTCTCTAAGTCCCCTGGACCCAATTTAGTTTGGGTACCAAAGAAAACTTGATCCATAATGTAGACATGTCAAGAAAAGGTGAAGCGAACCATGTGGATTTTGAACATTGGATGTCTAATACATAAGAGTTCGAGGATAGAGCCCTGCTATTAGAAGTGGACAAGTGAGCTGGCCCAGTAGTTACCTTTGGAGATGACAGCAAAGGAATCACTACGGGATATAGCGTGAAATCAGGAATGTCATCATTACCTCAATATTTAAATGCATAAATCTGATGAATATCTGTTGTAGTTATTTGTTGAGTTTCTACTTTAATAGTTTGATTTATGGACCTTGAAGCAATTCAACTTTATTATTTGCTCCATAAGTCAAATTGTTAAAGTATTAGTAGCATCACACCTATGATAATCTATTTCAGTGGTTTGTGATGAGATTAGCAGCATCACACCTTTGATAATTTATTTCAATGGTTTGTGATGAGATTAGCAGCATTACACCTCTAATAATTTATTTCAGTGGTTTGTGATGAGTTTAGTAGCATTACACTATTGAGAATCTTTTTCAATGGTTAATGATGAGTTTTGTAGCACCATAAACTCTTGATAATTCATATCATTAGTTAAAGGTGATATATGTAGCATTTTAAACTCTTGATAATTCATATCATTAGTTAGTGGTGATATATGTAGCATCATAAACTCTTGATGAGTCATATCTTTAGTTGGTGGTGATATTTGTAGCACTATAAACTTTTGATAAATCTAGTAACAATTCTTGTTGATAGTTTTATCACTAGTTAATGGTGAGTTGTGTAGCACTACATACTTGAATAAATTTGTTGACAATTTTGTTAATATTTTTATCAAAAGATAGTGATGAGATTTTGATAATAGTGAGATCTTTTAAATTGCCTTTTCTGAAAAACTCACTAAGATCAAAATCATGTGTGTAGCATAGTTGGACATAATTCAATTTTCATGGAGTCTAACAATTAATGAGTTCTTTGTTGAATATCATAATTGGTCGTAGACTTAGTGGATAGTGAATCATGTTTGATTATGAGGTTTCATTTTTGTCATTATTAACATTTAATGACAGCAAGCTCCCAAGTAATCAGAAGGAAGCCAGCTTAGACAATCTAGATGTTGAAGATCTTTATGATGATGAAGATAAAGCTGAGGTTGTTCTAAATGAAGATGTAGATACAAATGATCTTTTCAATGATCACAATTCTGATTCAGACTATGATGGGAATGGTCCTGAGACAAGAAAAGATAGTCAAACTATTTCTGGAACTAGTTCTCAAGATTCAGATTCCGAAGGACGAATTGACAGTGATGATAGTGGAAGTGGTTCAGATGCAAGTAATTATAGTGGAAACTGAAAGAAGCACAGTCATACCATCTTTAGAACCAATCCACAAGCTTCAGATTCTATAGATCATGCTGACAACAACTCAGGGGGAGCAAAAGAGGAAGAACAAAGATCCGCTAGTCAGACTCAACATAATTCTGAAAATGCTGAGTCATCAAGAGCTAGTCTACCAAGACGTAAGAATGGAATAAAAACCATCCTTGGCATATGATACTCATTAATTTTGATACTAGAGTAAAGGCTAGAAGATCAGAAGAAGAAGAACAAGGATCTACTAGTCAGACTCAACTTAATTCTGGAAATGCTGAGTCACCAAGAGCTAGTCTACCAAGACGTAAACAATGGAGTAAAGACCATCTTTGGCATGTGGTACTTAGTATTTCTAATACCGGAGTAAGGGCTAGAAGAGCTGCTACAAACAAGTGGATAGATTATGGTTTTCTATCATGAATGGAACCAAAGGAAGCAATGAAGCTCTTGGAGATCCAGATTGAGTGATTGTTATGCAAGATGAACTCAATCAGTTTGAAGATTAAATTTATGGAGGCTTGTTCCCAGATTGAAGGATAGCTCACAATCTTTAATTAGTGAAGATCTTTCCAGGAATGAAAAGAAGCCTGAAGCTGTTTCTGAATATAACAGGGGTTGATCCAAATTCAGACTCTAATAGTAGTTCAAGATTTATTCCCCTCAAAGCACCAAATCTCAGATTTGATTCAGCAACAACTCAGGGGGAGCAAAACAAGCAATATTCTATAAATCTAAGTTAACATTATGGGAAAGTGAGTTTACATATCTATTTATTATATATATATCCATGTTTGTAAAGCTAACTGATTACCATGCTTTACATGTTATATACAAGTGGTAAGTAATTTAGAGTTTTTGATGCAATATGTGAGTTGTTTGAATGTTTACATGCTATATATTTTCTCTAATGTAAACACTCTTGATATTGATATTTATTTTAGCACACACACACATCTCAATATTGCTTGCACTCTAATTTAAGATCATGTAATCTCTTTTGTGATTCTATCATAACTCTGATTTATAGGCTTAGATCCTGCTTAAGATTATGTGCAACTAGATTGATTACTCTGATTATATTCTGTGTGATTGTATCATGTTTTCTGAGTAATTCTGTATGATTGTTGAGTTTCAGACCCTAGGAAACTCTGACAACTGATTCCATGGTCACTCTGATTCTCTGTTTATACTAGAATAATTCTGTCTATTTTTGTTCTAGAATAAATATGCAGCATAACTAGTGATAGTTGTGATATGATTATGTTAGGAGTAGTTTTTAATTGATTTAGTCTTGTCTTGACTAATCAATTGGTGCATATTTGTGGATATGTTCTTGGCATAATTAATAGTTCTTATGACTTATGTGTTGATCCTGTATATAACTCTTATGATCTTGCTATGCTTAGACTCTGTTCTGGATATTAAATCGTGATATATTCCCTATACTCTGATTACCTTATGCAAGTCTTATAGGTTTGGAATAAAGTTCACTCTCTTTCCTCTATAATATTGAACTGTATTGGACTAACTTGAACTGTTTTGAGCTAATGAGATTTGATTGAGTAGTACTATCAAAAGAATCAGAAATTATGATCATCTGAGACATCCTTCATGAATCCATAGTGTGGTAAGCATAAGTAATAAATCTCTGATTCTGAAATCACTTTGTTCTTGATCATCAAGCTCTCTGATATTGTACTTCGGATGTTTGTGATCTTCAACACCCTCAGTGGTTTTAGAAACTGACTAAGAGCCTATCAAACCTCATAGGTTCTAGCCCAAGTCATTAGAACCAAACACTTCTCAAACAATATTCCATTACCTTACTCTGATACATTCCTCAGATTTTGCTCCGACTCACTTAATTTTCTTAAGATATTAACTCAGTGATCAGACAAAATTACCATTTGGTTTTAGAGTTGTGTTGAGAATGAGGAAGATAGTGCCACGAAGCACCATATTAAGAAGGAAAGGTCAACCCTACAACTCTGTCTCTCACAAAGAAGTGGAGTATCTATAAACTGAGACATCTGTAAGCCCACCTATATTCTTTCAAAAGGATATAGAGCTGAAAAAGGCATATAAACAGTTACTAGGTGCATTCTCCCAACAGAATGTTATCTATTGAAAATTCGCCTGTCAGCCATGGCATCTGTATAAGAGTTACTACCCCTTGATCAAAATGTTTCCAATGCACATGTGAGATTCACACACACAATAAAGGTATTGACGCATCAATCATTGTCAAACCATACCAAGGTCAATGATAATAGGTTGAAATCCTGGATCATGTTCTACTCTTTATCTTTGATCTTGAATGAGAATATATGATCCTGGAAATTACTCGATCTTAATTCTCAGATCCTAGTCTATGATATGTGAAATGATCTTGGACTCTGATCTTTTGGGTTAAGATATTGGGGAGTCTGATAAGTCCTCACAGACTTTAGAAGAAATCTTTGATCCCTAATGTAATATCATTGATCATTGGTTATCTTTCCAGAATTCAAATCTGGAAATGATTTTGACTTGGACAAAATTGCAGCTCGTAAATAAGGACTCATATATTATCTGACGAGTTTATGAGGTATACTTCTTCATGGAAGTTGAGGGATATCTGGAATTATGCCACTTAAAAGAATGCTAATTTCCCCTCTCAGAAGGAACATTTCTGAATCTCTTGATTGAGAGTTTCCATCCTTGAAGGTGGAAGGAAACTTTTCTATGAAAAGGATTTTCTCGCAGGTACACTTGGATGTTTGGAGCTTTGAGTGAGTGAGACACTATGAGACTGAGTGACAAACACTTGAGTGTAGAGTAGAGTGAAACACAATGTGAGATCACTAAACAGAAATCACACACTTGCACTATGAGAAATGGTTACCAAATAATTTCTTCACTTAGTTGGTTGATCGTAAGGTTTTACTCTGAATACATTTTGAAGGATTACTCAACTAAGGAGGAGAGATTATAAAGAGATTATGGATTGATAGTTTTCTATAACTAAAAAGGAGTGATTTCAAACTTTATTGTACTAAGTAAGGGACTCTTCATCTTAGGGGGAGAGATTATTGGGTTTTGGTTCTGGGATCCAAAATATTTTCTATGTGCTTTATGGGAAGATCTGAAGGTTATTGAAAACAGTGTTTGGAAGACGTATCTATCGGCAACTTTATATAAGGGAGAGAAGAATATGTTCTCTGCTGAAGCTGAATGCTTATAGAAGATATGGTAGATATAAGATAGTATTATTTCCATGTCCAGGATTGAAAGTTGAAAGCTGATTGAAGATTTTAAGATAAGGTTAGTTGAGTTATCCTCCAAATGGTTGCTTCTTCATTATTATTTGATCATCAGGTGTGACAGTAAAATAGGGGGAGATTGTTGAGGAAGATTGAAACTGTATGTATAACTCAACAATACTGGTTTGGATAATTGAACATATAATAAGGACTTTAAAATAATCTATGTTCCACTAGGATCAGTACAAATTGTTTATTGGGTATATGCACAAAAGGTTTTGTTAGTTGCAGTGAAGAAGACGTCAACAGTGATCCGTATGAAGTTCATTAATATGTTCAGGCATCGAAGGAATAAGGTTGGAGTCATTCGAAGCAGTTATCAGAATCAGTGTGAAGACCTCAAGGATTTCTAGTGAAGTTAGTTATATATGGTAGAAGACTTAACAGTGGTTTGTATGGGTATAATACAAAGGCCTGAGAGCGGAACTAGTCGTCTGTAAACCAGACCCGTGCACTAGACATCAGTGATCCGTGAAAGGAAAGAGAGTATTATTTTTAAAAACACTGTTAAGTGGTTTTTGTACTCGAGAAGACTGGAAATATTTTGAGATACAAAATCTCGGAGATTAGAAGGCATATAGATATAGAGGAGTACAACTGAAGAATTTACATAATTTATTTTTAATCAATGACTGAATTTTTATTAAATGAATAAATAAAAATTATCTCATTTATTTATTTAATTTTAGATCACAATTTGATTTTAAAATAAATAAATTAAAAATTGATTTTTATTAAATGAATAAATGAAACTCAAAACATTTATTTATTTAATTCAATATCAATATTTAATTTTGAAAAAATAAAATTAATGTTTGAATTTTAATTAAATATATAAATAAAATCTGAAATGAAATATGTATTTAATTTTTTTTAACAATCTATTTTACCAGCCATAAATTTAAATCAAAATTATGTGTTACAAAGAAGGTGTACTTAAATCAATTCAGGTACAGTACATACGTAGTTCAAAACAAAAGAAATTGCCAGCCAGAAGCATGCATTCAAGTGTTGATTTTCTCAAATTAAAAGAAATCAGCCAGACAGAATCTCCTGCATGCATGCATTGTATTCTCTGTTGAACCATGGAATGGAACATACACGAAGAAACCAGGTAATACAATTGCAAAAGAAATGATCAAATTGGCAGGTACAAAGACAACCATAGTTTGTGTTCCCCAGGCGCAAGGACTGCGCGTGCCGCACACGCGAGGTGCTACCTTTATTTTTCCAGTGCGTGCTACTGCTGGCTGCGATGTTGTTTGTTCAAAATAATCTCCCTCATGCGTCTGTCAACTTATTCAAATAAAAGACGGCTTTCTCTCTCTTTATTTGTATAACATAAAAGGCAACAGTTGTACTCCTTCTTGTGTGTCACAGGATAGCTCACAAATAAAGCAACATGAAGCTGTCTCTTGCCTTTAACTTTACACAGCGCAGGTTGATTGAAAAAGGGAGTATGTCGCAAGTTGTTAAATAAAAAATGCTGCTTCCTATTTTAAATGAGTCACAGATTGGCTGTGAGAGCAAGCGACGCAGGTTAATTAAAAAGAAAAGCAGTACAGTTTTTCTTTTATTTTATTTGTTCAACACAGTGTACAAAACAGAGATGAAAGCCCAGCTGTTATCAAGTCGCAGGTTCAAAGACTTTTAATACGTCGCAAGTTGCTGAGATTCTATATCAATTCTCCTAGTCGCAAGGTGTTGAAGTAAAGAAATAGAAGCGCAGATTGAGTATTCAAATGGAACAATTTTGCTTAGCGCATTTTAAAAATCAATCAACAGGTCGCAACTTAGTGAATCAAACAAAGCGCAAGTTGATATTTTTATACAGTCACAAGTTGAATATGGTCGCCAGTTAAATTGATCGCATGTTACAATTTTTACAAGCTGTCAAATCAAATTGCATGGACTAAAATCAGCCACGTGTCCCTTCTTCTCTCTCCAGCCTACCAATCTATATATTCAAATCAGCAGCAATTGGATCTGTATCTTCTCCATTTTTATAACAGTGCGGAGCTCTTGAAAAATAAACTCAGCACTCTCAAAAGCTTCATTTGACAAGGAGAGATCATGTCCAATTTGTTCCACACCATTTAAAGCCTTACAAACTTGTAACACTCATTATTTAAAGCTCTCTTGATTGTATTTAATACCTTTTGATAGCTACTTTATATTTTTAGAGTGATAAGAAGAACCCTAAATTTATAGCTTGTTGCTTTGGTTCTTTTTATATTTGTAGCTTCGAATCTTTGTATTTGGAGTTGTAAGCAAACCTCC
This sequence comes from Apium graveolens, assembly GCF_009905375.1. NCBI lineage: Eukaryota > Viridiplantae > Streptophyta > Magnoliopsida > Apiales > Apiaceae > Apium > Apium graveolens. The sequence goes on along the minus strand of NC_133652.1, from coordinate 204,171,949 downwards.
GGGTATTTATACTTTTGAATAAAAAGAATATTTACCAAGAATGTCTTTGTGTGTTTATTTCATTTTAATTTTGATATTCCGCTGCAATTAATTTTTGAAAATGAAGAACATACATTCACCCCCTCTGTATGTACCTTTTGAACCTAACAGTCTAACCTTCATGTCTTTAGCAGTTGTCGATCCCCAAAATTAATGCGTAATATTCAGCTTCATTATTAGTAGCCTTGAAGTCAAAACATATTCAGTATGCCACTATATCCCCCCTGTGGCGATTTTAGTACAAGCCCCAAGCACGTTCCAGTCACGTTTGAAGCTTCATCATTGTATATTGTCTATGATTTAATGTATGCCCTTGAAATGACTTTTTCAAATTCCTCTCAGCTGTCGTGATTTACCATGGACTGAAATCAGCCACAAAATCAGCTAGAGCTTGTGATTTTATAGCAAATCTAGTGTCATATACGATATCATATGTGCTTAGACGGGTGGCGTATTTGGCCATCCTTCCCGTCATTTCAGGCTTACTCAAAATAGTTCACAAAGGGAAATTTGTCATGACACGTATTTTATGAGACTCAAATTAATGCCTTAACTTCGTGGAAGTCATAGCTAATGCAAGTACTAGTTTTTCAATAGATGTGTACCTTGTCTCCGCATGTACTAGACTTTTGCTGACATAGTAAACCAGTGACTGGACGACTTCACGTTCCTTTACTAGTACTCCACTTATAGCATGATCATTGACGAACATATACACATAGAGATCCTCTCCTTGAACCAGCCTGAACATGAGTGGAGGAGTATCAAAGTAAGTCTTCAAGTCATTAAGCGCAGCTTCGTGCTTCTCTATTCATTTAAAGCCTTTATTCTTCCTTAAAACATCATATAATAACTTGCATCTTTTTGATGACCATGAGATGAACCTATTCAAAACTGAAACCCGTGCCGTGAACTTCTACATGTCTTTAACATTATATGGGCTCTTCAAGTCAAAGGTTGCCTTGACTGTTCAGGACATGCTTTTATGCTTCTTTTTATAACCATGTGTCCTAGAAACTTTCCATTTGACATAGAAAAATTACACTTGGATGGATTAAGTTTCATGTTATATGACCTCAAGATGTGGAACACTTCTTGTAAATCTCGAACATGATTCTCAATATTTTCTGATTTTACCACTATATTGTCTATGTAAACTTCTACTATCTGGCCTATTTGATCTTTGAACATTTTATTCACGAGTCTTTGAAAAGTTGCACTTGCATTGCGTAGGCCGAATAGCATGGCTAGATAACAGTATATTCCCTTGTCTGTGATAAATGTTGTCTTCTCACTATCTGATGGCTCCATCTATATTTGATTAAAGCTATTTGAGATATCCAAGAACGTAAGAGTTCGTGTCCTGCTGTTGAGTCCACCATAGTGTCAATGTAAGGGAGTGGTTATTGATTATTAGGGTGGGCTTTATTTAGGTGCGTGTAATCAACACAAACCCTTTATTTCCCGATATTTTTTTGTACTATAACAACGTTGGTCAACCATTCGGGGTAGTCTACTTCTTTGATCATCCCATCTTTCAAAAGTTAATCCACTTGTTCATTGATTATCTTGTTCCTTTCTTCTGCAAACTCCCTTCTCTTCTGCTGGACATGAATATAACTTGGATTGATATGTAATTTCTGTGTGATCACGTCAGGGTTAATACCTGTAATATTGTCATGTTCCCATGCAAACACGTCCAGTCTGGTCGTCAATAAGTCACCAAATTTACTTGAATGGTTGGTGAAAGGTCTTCTCCAATCATCACTTTCTTGTCTCCTGTCTTCAAATATATCTAATCCAGCTTTCCAGGTCCTGTTATAGTCGGCACAAGTGCCTCATTCCCATTATGTTGAACAGTTGGCTTCAAGCATGTCTTGTTGAACTCTCTCGCTATATTTTGGTCTCCGCAGATATCTGCGCTCCCCATAGTGTTGGGAATTTGAGCACATGATGATACATCGAAGGAATAGCCTTTAAGTCATTGATTCAAGGTCTTCCCATTATTATATTATACGTCGAATCACCATCTAATATGTAAAACATTTTCTAGGAGATTAATCTCTTGTACATATGCAGGTAATGCAATTTCACCCATAGTGCATTTGGTCTCTCCACCGAACATCACAAGTGTCGTTGTTTTTGTAATCAATTCGCTTTATGCCAACCCCATTTGTTTTAAAGTACTTAACATCATGATGTTAGAAGCACTCCCATTGTCCACCAAAATTCTCTTGTTCAGGAAATTTCCTACTGGAAGTGAGATGACAAGACTGTCATGTTGCGGTTCCCGAATGTTACCCTTTTCTGATTCATCAAATATTAAAGCTAGCAAGTTGTTGTCACTCACTTATGCTTGAGCTACCCGTATGTCCTTCTCTTTAGCCACCCTTTTAACTTGTAAATACATCGATCCACACACCTCTGAACCTGCTTCAATAAGGTTAATTACTTTATGGTGTGGTATGGTGGTGGCTGCCTTATTGGCGTCTTGTCATTTCTGTTTGGTGATCTCTCCCTCCTGACATGTACAGTCTTGTTGGTCATGAACTCAGATAAATATCCCTTCTTGATTAAGAATTGTAATTCATTTCTTAGAGCCACACAATCATAATCCCTATGACCATAGTCTACATGATAGTCACACCATAATTTAGAATCCGAATTTTTCTTGGGCTTGTTGCTTTTTGTAATAACCCCAATTTTTGGGAAATTTTTGAAACCCTTATGAATAGTGTTTTTGCTGAATGAGAAAACTTTTCATGCCACACTATATAGGGGTTCTGATATGGATATTCTGAGATTTTATTAGTACTTTATATGGGATATAAGTGTATGTAAAGATCGTCAGAATCCAAATCCGAACACTTTGATTTTTCCCGGAAATCCAATAGATACGGAAAGAATTGAGTATAAGGTAACAGGATAAAAGGATTTAAATTAAAGGAATATAATGTATTGAGAAAGGTTAAGGGAACCTAAGTAATAAGATCCCGGGTATGATCCCTCAAACGATAAACGAAAACGAAAGTTAAGCGAACCGTATAACAGATCAGCGGTCATTAGGCAAATGATTAGGAAGTTAATCAAAGGGATTAGTGGGAATGATGTCATCCAACCAATAGAAAGAGGACAAGGAAGGGAGGATGACATCATGAGGATGACACAAGCATGACAAGGGAAGGAAGGAGGTGTGGTTGAATGAGAACCACACAAATTCAAGGGCAAGAAGGTAATTGACTAAAGCAAATACAAAAACCAAGCAACCAAGCCAAGCAAATCATTTTTCATCAAAATCAAAAAGAAACCAAGGCATTGTTCTTCATGCTCTCAGCCAAAACAGAACCAGCACACTAAAACTGCTGTATCTCCTTCATTTCTCACTCAAATATTGTGTTCTATAGCTCATTGGAAAGGTATTGAGATGGCCTACAACTCTTGTTCACAAGTCTCGTCCAAATAATCATGGTAAGACCCTCATTTTTACAGTTCTTTAAATCGGACTTTTAGAAACTTCAAAGCCTAACTTTGTGTTCTTGATTTCTTTGGAAAGATCAAGCTTGTAGGAGGCTCCCTAAGGCTTCCTAGCAACTTAACACCTCCCAAGGAAGGTATAAACTTCAAACCCTAGCCTTTACTTTATTTGTTAGTAAGCTTAATGGTTGGTTTTGTGAAATGAGAAGCATGGATTGTGATTATTAGTAGTTTGGTTTGATTTGGAAGTGTTTTGGTAATTGAAGCTTGATTATAGTTCATAGGTCTTGATTGTGGTTGTTTGAGTTGAAAACCTTGGAGATTATGGACTGATGTGGTATGGTTTAGGTAAATTTTTGTTGTATTGATGGTTATGAGTTGGTTGGTGGTTAATTGGAGTAGTTTAAATATTGGAAATCGCGTAAACATAGCCGTCGTAACATCCGATTTTCTTTGGACTGTTTTTGTGCATAGCATTAGGACCCGAGAACCCCCTGCTAGATTATGACCACTGCCATGTTTAGATAGCTCATGTTACGAGCTTCGTTTTGATATGTAGTTCGTTTGATTCCGATGTACGGTTTAGGAGAAACGACCGTTTCAAGTAACGGCGTTTCGCGAACGAAACTTTTCCCCTCGCTTTACTTTGAAACATATGTTAAAGACCAAAAAGGGTTAATTAATGTATGAAACATTTATGGTAAGTGTGTTAGGCAGTTGGTAAGACACTCGCGAAGGAATCGCCTTAAAACTCGTAAAGGTTAAATTATTAAAAATGGTGGAGCCGAGGGTACCCGAGTGACTTAAGCAAATCAGTAAGCATAAAACAAGCGTTAGAGTCTAAGTTAGTTAAAGTATAGATTTATAAGTGACTTTGGTTTAATTCCAACTTACTTGTTGTTTATAGGTTACCAGACTCGTTCCGAGCTTTTTTTTTCACCCCAAGTCGCTCAGGCAAGTTTTCTATCCGTTATACTGTTGTTGTGATGTATATATGTATATGCATTATCTTGCGATAGATGCATGTTGGTTAATTAGCAAATGTTGCGATATATTGAAGCATGCTGATATGGTATATATATGCATGCCTGTTTCGTATTCTTGCCAAATATATCTGTTGGTTCAGTTGATAATACCTATGCTAGAGAATATCAGTAATTTGCATATACCCTTAGTATAGGGACCCAAAGGTGAAAACATATTTCTAAACCGGGAGTCGATGTTCCCGAGTATATTATATATATATATATTTATATATATATGGATATAGTTTTTAAAACTATGGATCAAATAAGGTTTATTCGATACCTTTATTTTACTTAATTGAATATTAATTTGAGTATTCTTTTGAGGATGTATAACTCTTTTATTTTATGAATATTATTTATAGTATTCATTCGAGGTATTATGACTCCGCTTATTACTTAATAATATTCTTTATTGTATTAAAGAATAAGGTGTCGATAATCAAACTTACTTTTGATTATTCAAATAAAGATATTACTTTCGTATAAGTATATCTTTGATTATTTGCTATTCATTTCAAGTATAAGTTTTAAAACTTCTACTTCAATTATTTTTATAAAGATTATTCTTTATGGGAATATTATTTAAATAATAATATTCAGATATTTTCTAATATATTGGGACTGATTTACCTTGTTAAATCAGCATCACTCCAAACATTCTTAAAAATATTTTGCGAGTCTTCAAAATGATTTTTAAAAGTTAGAGCGGATCCCAAAACTCATTTTTATATTTAAGATCCTCCTTTCGAAGGGGATTTAAATACTCGCTCAAAACCTGAGGGATCCGGCTCTGTGGTGTGTTTTATATTCGCAACAAGGTTGCTGTTTTGATAAATGAATTGATTACTTACCCAACACTCGGGAAGTAAAATTCTTGGAACAAGTTAATCCATTAACAGGCATCGCCTGGGAAATATCGGTGAGTTTTCCTTTCCAACTAGATACGACTTCTTGGTGGAGCCGTATCAACAAGTTTCTACTTGGGGAAAGGGGGAACGAGCTTTACGTTTCAGAGTCATGGATTTCATCTGAACTAGGAGTGGCGTAAGTGGTCGAGTGGCGCCGGTCCAGCCTTATTATATTGGCCCAAATGGCCTGGAAGTTCCGCTAAGGCGGTCCATTCCTTAGGAGTTCAGTGTTCGGTTGACAAGTAAATCCGACAGGTTCTCCTCTACATGTAGAAAATGGTGGGGTTGTACTACTACGACTGATCATCGTAAGTGGTCTTCCTGGCGCAGCAAACTCCCGTAATGAGTTCATCATCCAATTGGATAATTTCTGCAACACTACCCAGAGCACTTCGATAGAAAGGCTACGGTTGGGCGATTGTTAGGTGTTGGCAGGGTCAAGTTTTCAAAATGATGTTTACATCAAATGAAGTATCTCGTAACTTCATTTTATTTTGATGATATTTTAAAGATTTAATCTATTCAAATCTTGTCTTATAGTCTCATCTATGTGATGAACTTTTGAAATTAATTATAACTTGAACGGTGGTAGTTCAAGTAGTATTTGGAAAAGATATAAGTATATTGGAGTATTTGGTAACTTCATCTTTTAAACTTATATCTAATTAATAATTGTCTTATGTATGACAAAGATTTTCAGAAAAACGTTGAGACAAGGTTAGATATATGAGATCACCTTGCAACGATATTTTTTTTATACAGTTATACACTGGGACTTTGTGTATATTATGCATGGAAGAGGACTTCCAAGATTTTGAAAAGTATATATGTATATATATATACTGAATATTTTGCGACTTCATCGCATTAAGATATCAACTTGGTTCATTTCTTTTGACCAAGACTTTCATGAGTACTAAAAGAAGGCTCATATACTATTAATCATTATACATATTATTTTGGTGGGCTTGCTGCTCACCCTTACTTTCTTCTTTCATCACACAACAACAGATAGAAAGGATGAACAGGACCAAGCTCCCGATTCGCAAGCGATTAGGAGACGTTCCGCAGTTTTCTAGAAGCATTGATGCCTCCGTAGCTGAGGTAGGAACTACCAATAGGCTAGGCTTTCAACTTCTAATGTACCAGATTTATGTATAATTATGAATTGTAATAATGGCAAAGAAATGTAAATTTATTCAGAAAACCTTTTAAGGTGTATTGGCAGATAATTGTGGAATAAAATGACTTGTGGTTATTTTTGGATGTTCATCTCTGAGACTATAACGTATGGTGTGTGTGTTTATTGTGGGGTCACAGTACAGAGTAGTTGAGTAATTATTAAGATTGGGTGTTATTAAGGGAAATGGAACTCGTGACAACCCGGATCCCCGACCCCGGATTTGGGGGTGTTACAGAAATGGTATCAGAGCTAAGCGTTATAAACCTCAGAGATGATGGGACGTTAAGATAATAAGTTCACTAAGATAATAAGAACTTTTGCCAAGTTCATAGTCGGGCTACTTAACGTAGCACTGACAGTTAAAACCCTTATGGGAACCCTTATAAATATCGTGATAGAAGCGTAGTTCGTTATCGTAGATGGTAGCGGGACTCCGAACCCTGAGGTTGAGGAGCAACAGCGCGATGATGTTTATTACTAATTGGAGATCGGATTGTGGATCCGATAGAGTGTCCTAATGCAGGACCAGATGATGTTGATATTGAGAATGTAGCGGTTGAGGATGTTGTCCTAGAAGGGATAGTTGCTGAGAAGGATCCCATGGAGGATCCTGACAAGAATGAATAAAGGACCACTGATGAATTGATGACCATGGTTAGGTCGACTACCAGAGGTAGGATTGGTCGGTCACTACCAGAGGTTCGTTCAAGTTTGTAAAGATAGTAGCCCCTTTAACGCGGCTTACTCATAAGACTGAGAAGTTCGAATAGGCAGAGAAATGCGAGAACAGCTTTTAAGAACTGAAGTAAAGGTTGGTGACGGCCCCTATGTTGGCGTTGCCGGAGGAAAAAAGGAGATTTTGTGATTTGTAAGTGACGCTTCGCATAAGGAATTAGGGTGCTTCTTATATAGCACAGCAAGATAATCGCGTCTGCGTCAAGACAATTAAGGGAATTTAAAATTCGATATCCCCACCCATGAGCTTGGGCTCGTGGCAATAGTTTTGCCCTAAAGATTTGAGGCACTACTTGTATGGAGAGAAGTGTGAGATTCACAAACCATAGGAGCTCTAGTACATTCTTACGTAGAAAGAGCTCAACATACGCCAGAGGAGGCGGTTAGAGCTAATCAAGAATTATGATTGGGAGATTCTTTATCATTCGGGGAAAGCCAATATGGTGGCTGATGCCCTTAGTAAAAAGCAGAGACTCAAGATGATAATGTCTTTTGGAGAGTTTATAAGAGATTTTGAGAAAATGGAAATAGTAGTGAAGGTAACCGGAGCCGGTACCGAAAAGCTGTTTGAGATAGCAATACAGCCCGAATTATTGGAAAAGAACATATTGTGCCAGTAAAAGTGATGAATGAAGGCAGAGAGCCTACAAATAGGTATGAGATTAATACCAAGAGAGATGATAAGGGAATAATGAGGTATTCCTATAGAATTTGGGTTCCAAATGTTTAAGAGCTTAAAGATGAAATCTTAGATGAAAGCTAGTTGAGGAATAAGAGTTAGAGCAAACCCTGAACGTGATAGTCAGGGAGGTTGCCACCAAGACAAAAGGAACCCATAACATGATGAAGTGGAAAATGAGGATTTAAATTATGTAAGATGACCCCAATTATGGGGAGTAGGAAGAAATATTTAGACTGAGGAAATAAAAGTCGAGTAAGGACAGGAGACCCGAGATGGTACCCCTATACGGCAATTCATGGACCTGTCTAAAGAGAACTTAGACTATTATCCCCAACCACCACCCTGAGGAGACAGTGCGGTGGGAAATTCTTTCATGACCTTTAAGTCGCTAAGCTCTCAGAGTTCCAAGGAACAAGCTGACCTAGTCGAGGCAAGAGCCTGGCTAAAGGAAATAGAGGAATCATTTGAGATTCTGAATGATTGACGAACCACAAAAGACTGTTTTTGTCACTTACCCTCCTAAGAGAGAGACCACACGCTGGTGAAAGACCAAGAAAGGCACGGAGCCAGAGGTTAGAATAAACTGATTTAAGTTCAGTCAATTGTTTTCGGGAAAGTAATTCCCAAAGATAAGGAGATAGTGTAAAAGCTTTGGAGCTAGAACAAAGGCAGACGAGTATGATAAATTATGAATCTAAGTTGTAAAAGTTGTCAAGATTCGTTCTAAGGGCACGAATCCAGAATGACGGGATGTTTGAAATCAATGCTTATGTTGTGTTGGTTCATGAAATAACGATAAGAGAAAGGAAAATAAAAAGGAATTGAAGTGGAAAGGAATATAAAGGCAACAGAGTTTGAGGAATGATAAGGGAGTTGGGTATGAGGAAACCCTAAAGACTCATATTAATAGAAATAGAAAAGTATATGATCGTCAGGATGAGGGTGATTCACCATGAGTTAAAGTTGACGGTTGAAGGCATAAGAGATGCATATATTTTATCCCCTTTAAGTTGGGAGGATTTGAGGAAACATTGAGATAGTTCGAAGGATAAACAATAAGACGCGGATAGACTGAGGAGACAAGGAAGTAAGAAATTAGGAAAATTGGATGAAGGAAGTGACCTTCAAGAATGTGAAGTGTAAGACCGGTGGCTTGATACCCAGAAAGGGAGACGCCAGGTATGAAAGATATCCCAACATTGAGATGATTGTTGAGATAAATAAAAGAGGTAAATGAGTAGTTAGAACTAAAAGGTTCACATTGAACACGACAAACATCTTCTAGAACATCCGTATTATCATTACTGGATCAGGCAAGAAAAGCGGATAACCGTTCTTATCTTTTGGAGGCCATATTGATTGACCTCATTTTGAATATAGATGTTATTGTGAAATTAGGCATATACTATCGAGGTGGGAATGATTGAATAAGATACCCTTATCAGGGATATATGACTTGATTTATCCATGGAAGGATGCATGTACCTTTTAAAGGTGGAATTAAGGATAGAACATCGGTAACTTAAAATGAATCCTCGGGGAATGCATAAAGGTTGGAATTTCACCCTTAATAGGGATAGTATGAGTTTTGACAGTATGAATTGGAAAGGATTAAGGTAATAATAACCTTTAAGGATCAGTGGAGAAATTCTTCAGAAGTATATAGACAATGGTTCTAGTATTAGTAAGTGGTATTTTGATATGCCCTGTATATAGGGAATACAAGAGGAACGATTAAAGGATAACCTTAGAGGTTTTACAAGGAGAAAGGAAATATTCGAAATTCTCAAGAATAAAAATGTTGATAAAGGAAATATGACATAATTATAATGTTGCCAAGTGGGGCACGTGTTAAACCACGAGAAAGTATGGATCGAACCAGTAATGGTCGAAATTGTTCAGGGCAATTAGGACTTAAGATAAAAGATGTTCTAATTATGATTGAGAGTGAGTCATGACAGTGATTAACCTCTAAAGACTGAGACAATAACTTATGGAAAAAAAAATGGTGATTTTTTTTTTACTCATCAGATTTTAAGGAAAGCATTTTCACATAAGCTGTGATTGAAATAAGGTAGAAAATTTATTTGGAGGTGGTTAAATTGACATTGACTGTAAGGAAATTTTACTATCAAGAAAGGCTAAAGAGGTGGCCGACACTTTAAAGGTAAGAGGATAATTATAGGCGGTTGTGCCAAAAGAATACAGTAATGATGGTTAAAACTGTGAAGGTTGTATTATGGTTTGGAAGATTGACATTCCTTCTGATGACTGTGCAATACCCAACCGTAATAGTAGTTGGTAAAGGTTTAATTCGTGTAATCGCCATGAACGGGCTATCTATCTTAGAAGGTCCTATCTTGAGATAAGCCAGGACCATGTTTCAAAAAGAACTAAACAAACCTTTGAGTTAAGTCTTCTATTGAAGGCATATGATTACGAATGGTATTAACCTGCTATCGTTGCTTTGAGCAAAACTCTTCTGCAATTTTATTTGCTTCATGTCATGTAAGTACGTCAGAGTTTGGAGTGTTCTTCATGAATTGTGATTGGTGGTTATGTTAACTCCTTAGGAGAATTAGATACGAGATGTATGGACTCCGTATGGTTAGCTATTAAGACTTCATGGAAAATGAATGACTACAGTAGGTCAGTGGTGGACCATAGTAAGGCAGCAATGATTCTGCGAGTAGTGAGCTGATTACAACCATGAGAGTTGTATTGGAATGGGTGTTGAGATTGAGTACCACTAATCGGGTCATGGTAGTGTATAAGTTATCATTGATAGACTAATTAAGTAGAGTATCTACCTGGTGAATAATTATTCTTTCTTATCAATAGAGAGTCGTATTATTATACGAGGAAGGTTGCGGTGCAAGCATAGAATTCTAGTAACGATGATGTATATAATGAGATCCCAGATTCGATTTTCGATGTCGAGGGAGTTTCAAAGGTGATTATGTATAAGCTCGAGGAAGAGTATGGGTCCATAGAATGATGGACGGGATAGCGAAAATATTTAAGCATGGGAAATACGAGGCTATCATGCTTAATGTTGATTTATATACGTATATGATTTGTTCTCCTATGACAAACCTCTATAGTTCAGAGGTAGGTTCCAAGCCAGATATTTTGTGGCAGTATATTTTTTTTCATATACACAATTCTCTTCAATTCGTTCTTTTCTCTTCTTTTCATTTCATGCAAGCTGAGAAGAACAACCCTTCCAGAAAGGGGAGGTATTGCCGAATGACTATCTATCTGTGTGATAGAAGCCTAGTAGGATACCAGCTATTGTTTAATTGCTTGTCAAGTACTAAAGGCTGGCCACCTTCTGTACTAACTAAGCGATATAACAAGTGTTCATGATCATAGTGATCTCTCAACAAATTCCTTTACTTCTATATGAAGGATTAAGCTTCCAAAGATAGAAGCAGCTGAAAAAGGAGTAGTAAAGTTATGGTGGTATTCAGAATGGAAACACGTTCATGATACTAAGGTTGACGTGGTTATTAAAAGGTTATAGAACACTAACGAGCAAAAGTGTAACCAGTATAATATTATGTACGGAAGATAGCAACGACTACGAGCTGGAAAGAATAGGTATTAAGAAGCAAAATCTCTAATGCTAAAAGCTATAATAAGAGTCTGTGCAATAGACTTGAAAGAATTTGGAATGATCACTTAACACGGATTAAGTTTTCTTACGACAATAGATCACATGTTAGTATTGAGATATCGCCTTATGAGATCCTTGAGGGAAGACAATGTCGATCTCCCTTATGTTAGGATGAAGTTGTAGAGCGCAAGATGTTCGGACCCGCAGTAGTCCAAAGGATCAAGGATATAATAGATTTTAATCAGAGGACGGCTGGTAGTAGCCCAAGATGGGAACATGAAGTATGTTGATTTGACACGAAAGGACAAGGAATAGGAAGTGGGGGACCTAGTATTGTTATAGGTATTCCCTTGGAAAGGAAGGATGAGGTTCGGAAAGAAAGGGAAGCTAAGTCCACAAATTGTTGGACCCTTGGATATATTAAGACGTTTGGGAAGTTAGCATATGAGCTAGCCCTAACCCCGAACATGTAGCAGGTCGTAACGTGTTTCACGTATCAATATTAAGGAAGTGTAATTCAGATGCCAGATAAATAGGGGCATATGAGCGCATAGGCATGCGACCAGACATAACCTATAGGGAGCAACCAGAAAGGGTTATAGAGTGAAAAGGAACAAGTGCCTAGGAGAAGGATTATCAAACTAGGCAGAGTTGGTGGTAGGACCACAATGGGGAAAAATTGACTAGAGAGTTAGAAGGCACAATGCTAGAAAAGCATCCCCAACTGTTTTCTATCTGATTCCGGGACGGAATCCTTTTAAGGAGGGGAGACTGTAATAACCCCAATTTTTGGGAAATTTTTGAAACCCTTATGAATAGTGTTTTTGCTGAATGAGAAAACTTTTCATGCCACACTATATAGGGGTTCTGATATGGATATTCTGAGATTTTATTAGTACTTTATATGGGATATAAGTGTATGTAAAGATCGTCAGAATCCAAATCCGAACACTTTGATTTTTCCCGGAAATCCAATAGATACGGAAAGAATTGAGTATAAGGTAACAGGATAAAAGGATTTAAATTAAAGGAATATAATGTATTGAGAAAGGTTAAGGGAACCTAAGTAATAAGATCCCGGGTATGATCCCTCAAACGATAAACGAAAACGAAAGTTAAGCGAACCGTATAACAGATCAGAGATCATTAGGCAAATGATTAGAAAGTTAATCAAAGGGATTAGTGGGAATGATGTCATCCAACCAATAGAAAGAGGACAAGGAAGGGAGGATGACATCATGAGGATGACACAAGCATGATAAGGGAAGGAAGGAGGTGTGGTTGAATGAGAACCACACAAATTCAAGGGCAAGAAGGTAATTGACTAAAGCAAATACAAAAACCAAGCAACCAAGCCAAGCAAATCATTTTTCATCAAAATCAAAAAGAAACCAAGGCATTGTTCTTCATGCTCTCGGCCAAAACAGAACCAGCACACTAAAACTGCTGTATCTCCTTCATTTCTCACTCAAATATTGTGTTCTATAGCTCATTGGAAAGGTATTGAGATGGCCTACAACTCTTGTTCACAAGTCTCGTCCAAATAATCATGGTAAGACCCTCATTTTTACAGTTCTTTAAATCGGACTTTTAGAAACTTCAAAGCCTAACTTTGTGTTCTTGATTTCTTTGGAAAGATCAAGCTTGTAGGAGGCTCCCTAAGGCTTCCTAGCAACTTAACACCTCCCAAGGAGGGTATAAACTTCAAACCCTAGCCTTTACTTTATTTGTTAGTAAGCTTAATGGTTGGTTTTGTGAAATGAGAAGCATGGATTGTGATTATTAGTAGTTTGGTTTGATTTGGAAGTGTTTTGGTAATTGAAGCTTGATTATAGTTCATAGGTCTTGATTGTGGTTGTTTGAGTTGAAAACCTTGGAGATTATGGACTGATGTGGTATGGTTTAGGTAAATTTTTGTTGTATTGATGGTTATGAGTTGGTTGGTGGTTAATTGGAGTAGTTTAAATATTGGAAATCGCGTAAACATAGCCGTCGTAACATCCGATTTTCTTTGGACTGTTTTTGTGCATAGCATTAGGACCCGAGAACCCCCTGCTAGATTATGACCACTGCCATGTTTAGATAGCTCATGTTACGAGCTTCGTTTTGATATGTAGTTCGTTTGATTCCGATGTACGGTTTAGGAGAAACGACCGTTTCAAGTAACGGCGTTTCGCGAACGAAACTTTTCCCCTCGCTTTACTTTGAAACATATGTTAAAGACCAAAAAGGGTTAATTAATGTATGAAACATTTATGGTAAGTGTGTTAGGCAGTTGGTAAGACACTCGCGAAGGAATCGCCTTAAAACTCGTAAAGGTTAAATTATTAAAAATGGTGGAGCCGAGGGTACCCGAGTGACTTAAGCAAATCAGTAAGCGCAAAACAAGCGTTAGAGTCTAAGTTAGTTAAAGTATAGATTTACAAGTGACTTTGATTTAATTCCAACTTACTTGTTGTTTATAGGTTACCAGACTCGTTCCGAGCTTTTTTTTTCACCCCAAGTCGCTCAGGCAAGTTTTCTATCCGTTATACTGTTGTTGTGATGTATATATGTATATGCATTATCTTGCGATAGATGCATGTTGGTTAATTAGCAAATGTTGCGATATATTGAAGCATGCTGATATGGTATATATATGCATGCCTGTTTCGTATTCTTGCCAAATATATCTGTTGGTTCAGTTGATAATACCTATGCTAGAGAATAGCAGTAATTTGCATATACCCTTAGTATAGGGACCCAAAGGTGAAAACATATTTCTAAACCGGGAGTCGATGTTCCCGAGTATATTATATATATATATTTATATATATATGGATATAGTTTTTAAAACTATGGATCGAATAAGGTTTATTCGATACCTTTATTTTACTTAATTGAATATTAATTTGAGTATTCATTTGAGGATGTATGACTCTTTTATTTTATGAATATTATTTATAGTATTCATTCGAGGTATTATGACTCCGCTTATTACTTAATAATATTCTTTATTGTATTAAAGAATAAGGTGTCGATAATCAAACTTACTTTTGATTATTCAAATAAAGATATTACTTTCGTATAAGTATATCTTTGATTATTTGCTATTCATTTCAAGTATAAGTTTTAAAACTTCTACTTCAATTATTTTTATAAAGATTATTCTTTATGGGAATATTATTTAAATAATAATATTCAGATATTTTCTAATATATTGGGACTGATTTACCTTGTTAAATCAGCATCACTCCAAACATTCTTAAAAATGTTTTGCGAGTCTTCAAAATGATTTTTAAAAGTTAGAGCGGATCCCAAAACTCATTTTTATATTTAAGATCCTCCTTTCGAAGGGGATTTAAATACTCGCTCAAAACCTGAGGGATCCGGCTCTGTGGTGTGTTTTATATTCGCAACAAGGTTGCTGTTTTGATAAATGAATTGATTACTTACCCAACACTCGGGAAGTAAAATTCTTGGAACAAGTTAATCCATTAACAGGCATCGCCTGGGAAATATCGGTGAGTTTTCCTTTCCAACTAGATACGACTTCTTGGTGGAGCCGTATCAACAAGTTTCTACTTGGGGAAAGGGGGAACGAGCTTTACGTTTCAGAGTCATGGATTTCATCTGAACTAGGAGTGGCGTAAGTGGTCGAGTGGCGCCGGCCCAGCCTTATTATATTGGCCCAAATGGCCTGGAAGTTCCGCTAAGGCGGTCCATTCCTTAGGAGTTCAGTGTTCGGTTGACAAGTAAATCCGACAGGTTCTCCTCTACATGTAGAAAATGGTGGGGTTGTACTACTACGACTGATCATCGTAAGTGGTCTTCCTGGCGCAGCAAACTCCCGTAATGAGTTCATCATCCAATTGGATAATTTCTGCAACACTACCCAGAGCACTTCGATAGAAAGGCTACGGTTGGGCGATTGTTAGGTGTTGGCAGGGTCAAGTTTTCAAAATGATGTTTACATCAAATGAAGTATCTCGTAACTTCATTTTATTTTGATGATATTTTAAAGATTTAATCTATTCAAATCTTGTCTTATAGTCTCATCTATGTGATGAACTTTTGAAATTAATTATAACTTGAACGGTGGTAGTTCAAGTAGTATTTGGAAAAGATATAAGTATATTGGAGTATTTGGTAACTTCATCTTTTAAACTTATATCTAATTAATAATTGTCTTATGTATGACAAAGATTTTCAGAAAAACGTTGAGACAAGGTTAGATATATGAGATCACCTTGCAACGATATTTTTTTTATACAGTTATACACTGGGACTTTGTGTATATTATGCATGGAAGAGGACTTCCAAGATTTTGAAAAGTATATATGTATATATATATACTGAATATTTTGCGACTTCATCGCATTAAGATATCAACTTGGTTCATTTCTTTTGACCAAGACTTTCATGAGTACTAAAAGAAGGCTCATATACTATTAATCATTATACATATTATTTTGGTGGGCTTGCTGCTCACCCTTACTTTCTTCTTTCATCACACAACAACAGATAGAAAGGATGAACAGGACCAAGCTCCCGATTCGCAAGCGATTAGGAGACGTTCCGCAGTTTTCTAGAAGCATTGATGCCTCCGTAGCTGAGGTAGGAACTACCAATAGGCTAGGCTTTCAACTTCTAATGTACCAGATTTATGTATAATTATGAATTGTAATAATGGCAAAGAAATGTAAATTTATTCAGAAAACCTTTTAAGGTGTATTGGCAGATAATTGTGGAATAAAATGACTTGTGGTTATTTTTGGATGTTCATCTCTGAGACTATAACGTATGGTGTGTGTGTTTATTGTGGGGTCACAGTACAGAGTAGTTGAGTAATTATTAAGATTGGGTGTTATTAAGGGAAATGAAACTCGTGACAACCCGGATCCCCGACCCCGGATTTGGGGGTGTTACACTTTTTGTTGGTCATTTGACAATATCTCCCAACTTTATAAATTCCCTCATTATGACTGATGGGGTAATTGTGAAACCATAGTTATCGTATGTGGGTGGCAAGTTAGGATTTTTTCTCCAATTAGCTCGTTCTTGTGTTGTATTGACATATTCATCTTCTCTAGTGACCCTTGATCAAGGCTTGTAGTCCCTTGTTCTTGTTGTCATGATTTTATGGGAGGGCCTATAGTACTTGTCGTTGTCCTCTCTCCTGCTTTCTTCTAATCTGACTTGTGCCACAGCCTTATCTTGGATATCATCCATGGTTCTATATCGATATTTTGTAAGCTCTTCATACAATGGTGAATCTCTTTCTAGGCCTCTCATGAATGCTTCAATAGCCGTAGGTACGTCACAATTTGTAATTGTGACCTTTTCTCTATTGAATCGTGTCAAATAGTCACGTAGTGGTTGTTGGGTTCCGAAGGCATAAAACGCAGCGGATAAACGTAAATAAAACAAAAATTCGAAACCCAAAAACAGGATCCATGTATAATTATGGGCAGATTATGGAGATAACGAATCATACCTTTCAAGAGATTAACTTTTACGAACTCAACGGAGATCCTAGCTATCACGCTTTGTGTCTACCTCTCGGAGAAACACCTCTATGGTATCCACACGAGCACCTTCAAGAACGTCTCACGAACTTGACTACGGAATGGATGTACTAGCCTCCTTCTTGACGATCTGAATTGCCTCTGCCTCTCTTTGCTGCTAGGGTTTTCTTAAAAAACGTTCAAGCCTCTTTAACCTCTCATTATCTATTTATAATGACTGATTAAAAAGGCCCATAATAGCAAAGCCCAACCCTAGTAGGTATTGGATTAAATAATAAAAACGAATTTCTATTATTTAATTAATAACTAAGTCATACTTAATTATTATGGGCAAAAACATTCCTTTTAATTCGAATTTATATTATCTCAATTAAGTCTTACTTAATTATAATAAAATTCAAATAATCATCAATTAATTTAAATCCATAATTTAAATTAACTATTCCATTAAGTGCTCTATTTGTGCGACCCTATAGGCTATTATTTAATTGGCAATAATTTTATTCTCTAATAAAATTATAAACAATGAGCGGTATCTAGTAATACATCATTGTTACCCAATTAAACAATAATTAAATCGTGATTAGATAAAACCTTTCGTGATTAATGTTTTTCCGTGTAATATAATCCCTTTAACCATTATCACTGTGAGTCTTTCTTATGACTTTATTAAACATGAAGAATCTCACTGTGGGTCTGTCCAGTACCATGTACTCTCACATGTACCTATGTATTGACTTCAGTATCCCCATACTTATAACCAATGAGATGTGGTTATCTTGTCAAACAACATACTAGTCTATCTATGTATTATTATTGTCCTATATAATAATACTCGACTAGGGACCTTTAAGAATATGATATATTATATAATCTCAAGTTCAAGTCATGTACTTAAACTATACAATTTGTATCATGATTCTAAGGACATTTATTATGCTAACAAAATATCGCAGTAATTAAGGTCATAATAAATAAATTTATTGAATGATCAACTGACATAAAGATAAAAGAATAATGTATTGCCTCTAGGGCACCTACACTAACAATCTCCCACTTGCACTAGAGCCAATCACCCATATATCTAATACCCATGGAACTAGTGTGACCATCGTGCTTCTGCTGCGACAAGCCTTTGGTCAGTGGGTCTGCAATGTTATCATTTGTGTGCACTTTACATATGTGTATATCACCCCTTTCATTAATCTCTCGAATAAGGTGAAATCTCCTGAGTATATGTTTAGCCCGGGAGTGTGATCTAGGTTCTTTAGCCTGTGCAATGGCTCCATTATTATCGCAGTATAGATCAATGGGATCTGCGATCGATGGAACCACTCCCAAAACAGAAATGAACTTTCGAATCCAAACGGCCTCCTTAGCTGCTTCACAAGCTGCAATGTACTCAGCCTCCATTGTAGAATCAGCTACTGTTTCTTGCTTTGAACTCTTCCAGCTTACAGCACCTCCGTTTAGACAAAACACAAAACCAGACTGTGATACAGTATCATCTCTGTCTGTTTGGAAACTTGCATCGGTGTAACCTTTTACAACGAGTTTCTCTTCTCCTCCATACACCAAGAATGAATCTTTAGTTCTTTTCAGGTACTTAAGAATATTCTTAACTGCCGTCCAGTGACCTTCACCCGGATTAGACTGGTATCTGCTCGTCATGCTCAAAGCATACGAGACATCTGGGCGAGTACATACCATTGCATACATGATAGATCCAATTGCTGAAGCATATGGAACTTTATTCATGTGGTCCTTCTCATCCAATGATTTCGGACATTGGTCCTTAGAGATCGTTATCCCTTGAGACACAGGGACATATCCCCTTTTTGCATTTTGCATTCCAAAATGATGCAAAACCTTATCAATGTATGTGCTCTGACTTAGACCGATCATCCTTCTAGATCTTTCTCTATAGATCCTCATTCCTAGAATGTAGGATGCCTCTCCTAAGTCTTTAATGGAGAAATTGCTCCCTAACCACGTCTTAACAGCCTTTAGAGAAGGTATGTCATTCCCCATTAGTAGTATATCATCAACATATAGTACTATGAATGCCACATAGCTCCCATTAACCTTCTTGTAAACACACGGTTCATCTTCGTTTTGAACAAAGCCATACTCTATGACTATTTCATCAAAACGGATGTTCCATCTCCTAGAGGATTGCTTCAATCCATAAATGGATCGACGCAATTTACATACCTTGCCAGCATTCCTTGGATCGACAAAACCCTCAGGTTGTGTCATGTACACATCCTCTTCAAGGCTTCCATTAAGGAAGGCTGTTTTGACATCCATTTGCCAGATTTCATAATCATGGAATGCTGCAATGGCAAGTAAAATCCTTATAGACTTGACCATAGCCACTGGTGAGAAAGTTTCATCATAGTCAATACCATGAATTTGTTTGAAACCTTTTGCAACCAGCCTAGCTTTATAGGTCTGAACATTTCCATCCATGCCCTTTTTCTTCTTAAAAACCCATTTGCACCCTATGGGTTTTACCCCTTCAGGTGGATCAACCAAAGTCCATACTTGGTTTTCGTACATGGAATCTATCTCGGATTTCATGGCTTCAAGCCATCTCTTAGAGTCTGGACTGTTCATAGCATCTTGGTATGTGAGAGGCTCATCTTCATCTATGAGCATCAAATCACCACACTGAGTCATGAGAAATCCATATCTCTCTGGCTCATGGCGAAATCTACCAGATCTACGAACAACCTGTGTTTGTTGAGCATTATCATTATTCTGCTCTTGTTCCACTTCAGGTTCAATGCTATTTTGCGGTTCTCGATCTTCATCGAGATCTATAGTTCTCCCACTGTTTCTTTTGGAAACAAAATCTCTTTCCATGAAGACAGCATCTCGAGCAATAAACACTTTCTGCTCAGAAGGACTATAAAAATAATACGCCTTTGTTTCATTAGGGTATCCTACAAAAATGCACTCTTCGGATTTAGGTCCAAGCTTGTCAGATTCTTGACGTTTCACAAATGCCTTACATCCCCAAACTTTCATAAAGTTCATGCCTGACCGTTTCTCTTTCCATATCTCATATGGAGTCTTTTGAACCTTCTTAGTAGGAACACGGTTAAGTGTGAAAGCCGCTGTTTCTAGAGCGTAACCCCAGAAACTAATTGGAAGATCTGCATGACTCATCATCGATCGCACCATGTCCAACAAGGTGCGATTTCTCCTCTCTGAAACTCCATTCCATTGAGGTGTTCCTGGCGGAGTGAGTTGCGATACAATACCACACTCTTTCAAATACTCTCTAAATTCGGTGCTTAAGTATTCACCCCCACGATCGGATCGTAAGATCTTAATACTTGCATCTCCGCCAATTTGCTTCTCTACTTCAACCTTGTATTCTTTAAATTTTTCAAAAGAATCGGATTTGTTCTTCATAAGATATACATATCCATATCTACTGAAATCATCAGTAAATGTTATGAAGTAGTAGTAGCCTCCTCTAGCCATTACACGCATTGGGCCACATACATCACTATGTATTAGCTCCAGACGTTTAGTGGCCCTTTGACCCTTACCAGTGAAAGGGGCTTTAGTCATCTTACCAAGCAAACAAGATTCGCATTCTTGGTATGATTCAAAATCAAACTTATCCAAGTATCCATCCTTATGTAATTTGGATATGCGTTTCTCATTTATGTGGCCTAGACGACAATGCCAGAGGTATGTTTGATTTGAGTCATTTATTTTAAGTCGTTTGTTTTCTATATTACAGACAGGGTTATCTAAATCAAGAACATATAAACCATTAAATAAACGCGCAACACCATAGGTTAAATCATTCAAAGCAAAAGAGCAACTGTTGTTCTTTATTGTAAACGAAAAACCTTTCTTGTCCAAACAAGAAACAGAAATAATGTTTCTGCGAATCGCAGGCACGTAAAAACAGTCTTCTAGTTCTAAAACAAGCCCAGAGGGCATAGATAAATAATAAGTCCCTACAGCTAAAGCAGCAACTTTTGCTCCATTGCCTACTCTTAGGTCCACTTCTCCCTTAGCCAGAGTTCTACTTCTCTGCAGGCCCTGCACATTTATACAAATGTGAGAAGCACATCCAGTATCAAATACCCAGGATGTAGAAATAGACAAATTTACTTCTATAACATAAATACCTGATCCAGAAATCTGAACTGCTTTCTTTTTCTTCAGATCCTCCAAGTAAATTGGACAGTTTCTCTTCCAGTGACCATCTTTCTTACAGTAGTGACATTCACCCTTGGCCACACCACCTTTAGGCTTTAAAGCCTGTTTGGGACCTGACTTTGGCTTGGTTGTAGAATCAGATCCAATCTTCTTCTTACCCTTCCATTTTCCCTTCCCTTTGGCCTTACCTTTATTTCCCACCATCAGTATGGGAGCAGGTTCAGCTGTCTTCATGTTGGTCTCATATGTTCTCAACATATGCAACAATTCAGTAGGTGTTTTGTCAAATTCATTCATATTGTAGTTCACAACAAACTGAGTGAATTTGTTGTTCAAAGAATTCATGATTAGGTCAATACCAGTTTCCGGACCAATCGGGAAACCCAAAGTTTCAAGGTACTCAATGTAACCAATCATCTTCAGAACATGTGGGCCAACTGGTTCACTCGCCCCTTGTTTGCAATTAAAAAGTGACTTACTCGTGTTGAACCTTTCTTGACGAGTTTGGCTTGCAAACATGCTTTGCAAGTGCTCATTGATAGTATATGCATCCATATGCACATGTTGTCTTTGAAGCTCAGCACTCATAGTTGCCAACATAAGACATGCAACATCATTTGCATCATTCTCATCCTTTGTGCGTGCTGCTCGTTCATCAGCAGTAGCACCCTCAGGAAGGGGGCCTGGAGGAGGAATATCAATGACATGAAGCTTGCGCTCCTGCCTGAGGACAATCCTCAAATTCCTCTGCCAGTCTAGGAAGTTGTTTCCTCCTGTCAGCTTGTCCTTCTCAAGGACTGAACGTACGGATAGTGTGTTTGTGTTGTTTGCCATTACTCAGTATCTACAATAATAAAAGCGCAAAATAAACATTAGATTGTCTGAGTTAAAATTTTATGTTCATATGATTATGATATATTCGTAATATATCTCCCACTATTTTTTTTTATCAAATTAATAGCCCTAACTATTAATTCGGAAAGTATATCCCATAAATCTTTCTAGTGAGCCAAGATCCATATTTCGTCATGTTCTAAGTCAACCACTGGTATCCTTAAAACATGATTATTTAGGTAGACAACAGTTGTCAATTATATCATATATAATTCTTGGATAATTTGGTGAACAACAATTGATCTTATCTATCTAATAGATTTTTAACCAAACTCTATGCTTCTAAGTTCATAATAGTTGAATATAACCGTTTATATTCACCTTATTATGATGACTCAGTTAAGTTAGACCCAATGATACAACGTCCGAATATAACCGTTTATATTCGTCGCATTTCACCATGATAGATAGGAGTCCCCTGCCACTGACAGCCCTTCCCCTTATCGATCTAGGATTTAATGAGTGTTCATTCATTGGAAAGCATCTGATTAAAACTTAATATTTTTACTTAGGGATTTTAATTTAGAACGATCATGATCCCATCATAAAGAGATTCCCAATTTTTCCTTGAATAAAATACTTCAAATCAATACTCGTCAATGGTTTGATTTCCAGGTAGTGGAGGAGTCACATCGGTCTCGCTTAAAACCCACAGCCTTACAAGTTCTATGAACCCGTTGTTGACAAAATCGCCCCATGTCAGAAATAAAGAAAATTCGTATTTTATTCCGTGTTTCATAAACACGAGAATCTCATGATCGTTTGTTAATTTTAAATCTTGAGTCGTTACAGATTTTATCTTGTTTAAAGGCATGGCATGGGTGATGTATCTAATACATACATACATCATTAATCTAATTAAAACATGCATTTTTCTACTCTACACATACTATTTATACATCATATGAAAATTACGTAAAGTAAACGTGCAATAGTTATGGCCCAATCCTATGTGATCTTTTCAGGCTAATGAAAAGATCAAGGTCAATCTATGGTGTAAAAATAACTATTACATATGTCTTCTCTATTGCTTCCATTGTCTCCTTGGCCTCCATAGGATGCCTCATCTTTCCCTTGTCCTTCTAGGATGTTACATTAAGAATTATACTAATGAACTTACAAAAGAACTCGAGTTACATTCGAGATAAAACAACTACAAATAGAAAACGACATGCAAGTCGTATTTATTACAAACCAAAAGAATAAACCATTACAACTAAGGTCTTAAGGCCATAACTATGCACCATGCTCAGTAACCATTAAAGAACATGATAGATCATATAAAGATGACATACTATTTATCACTTATCATGATCCAATCAAGAATAATAAATAAGTAAAGCATATGTCATAAGCACAAATTAAAAACGAAACCCTAACCACGCGGTTCGACCTCCGCGGTGAGGTCGCTGGGGGGGTTCGGGGGGGCAGCGAGCCCCCCGATGGCGGAAATTTTTGCAAAATCAAGTATCAGAATACTAGAAAAACATGTATCAGAATACTATTCCAGAAGCATGTATCAGTATACACACGATCCATATCCCAGTTACCAAAAACGTGTATCAGTATACATATTTTAAGAGATCGCATACATATGAGTTATGGCAGATCTTAAACATACTAGTATCATCATATAGATCATTAACAGATTCATCATATCATTCATATAACATAACTGTTATCATGGCAGACTCATATAACATAACTGTTATCATGGCAGACTCATCACACATGCATACTTGTAAAAATACAGTAAACACGTAACCAAATCAGCCCCTTATACACGTAGCTCTGATGCCATTGTTGGGTTCCGAAGGCATAAAACGCAGCGGATAAACGTAAATAAAACAAAAATTCGAAACCCAAAAACAGGATCCATGTATAATTATGGGCAGATTATGGAGATAACGAATCATACCTTTCAAGAGATTAACTTTTACGAACTCAACGGAGATCCTAGCTATCACGCTTTGTGTCTACCTCTCGGAGAAACACCTCTATGGTATCCACACGAGCACCTTCAAGAACGTCTCACGAACTTGACTACGGAATGGATGTACTAGCCTCCTTCTTGACGATCTGAATTGCCTCTGCCTCTCTTTGCTGCTAGGGTTTTCTTAAAAAACGTTCAAGCCTCTTTAACCTCTCATTATCTATTTATAATGACTGATTAAAAAGGCCCATAATAGCAAAGCCCAACCCTAGTAGGTATTGGATTAAATAATAAAAACGAATTTCTATTATTTAATTAATAACTAAGTCATACTTAATTATTATGGGCAAAAACATTCCTTTTAATTCGAATTTATATTATCTCAATTAAGTCTTACTTAATTATAATAAAATTCAAATAATCATCAATTAATTTAAATCCATAATTTAAATTAACTATTCCATTAAGTGCTCTATTTGTGCGACCCTATAGGCTATTATTTAATTGGCAATAATTTTATTCTCTAATAAAATTATAAACAATGAGCGGTATCTAGTAATACATCATTGTTACCCAATTAAACAATAATTAAATCGTGATTAGATAAAACCTTTCGTGATTAATGTTTTTCCGTGTAATATAATCCCTTTAACCATTATCACTGTGAGTCTTTCTTATGACTTTATTAAACATGAAGAATCTCACTGTGGGTCTGTCCAGTACCATGTACTCTCACATGTACCTATGTATTGACTTCAGTATCCCCATACTTATAACCAATGAGATGTGGTTATCTTGTCAAACAACATACTAGTCTATCTATGTATTATTATTGTCCTATATAATAATACTCGACTAGGGACCTTTAAGAATATGATATATTATATAATCTCAAGTTCAAGTCATGTACTTAAACTATACAATTTGTATCATGATTCTAAGGACATTTATTATGCTAACAAAATATCGCAGTAATTAAGGTCATAATAAATAAATTTATTGAATGATCAACTGACATAAAGATAAAAGAATAATGTATTGCCTCTAGGGCACCTACACTAACAGTGGTTCCCTGTGGCGTTGCATGATCTTATATAGATCACTTGTGAACTTCTCAAACACTCTGCCGCTTGCAAATTGTAGGTTGAATGCATCCTCCAAATTAGCGAATGTCATTATACTCCTGTTTGGCAAATTCACAAATCATTGTAAAGCTGGTCCTGATAGAATTGAACAGAATGCCTTATACATGCATCCCTCTTTCAAATCTCTCATGATAGGCATTGTGAACATCTATTGCTTGTACTGAGCTATATATTCCAATGGATCACTGGTCCCGTCGTATGATCTCATTTAGGGCATATTAAAGCATTTTGGTATCTTTATCAAGGCGATGCTGTTAGCAAAAGGCGAATCTACATAACTCATCGGGGTTGCTTTCTCTAGTGGTTTAGGAACACCAGGAATCATCTCGATTAATTTCCTTACTTCTTGCAGCTCTCTTTTAAAATCATCTGGAATGTGATTACGAGATCTTGAACTCCTCCTGTCACGATCTTCATCTCGCTCCTCATAGTCGTCATAACGTTGTTCATCATGATGATCTTTGTATCATCATTGTTATTTGTTGCAGTTCCAATTTTATCTATCAAGATCACGTCATCAGTATCTTTTCTTTGTTCTTCATGTTGATCTCATTCTTCTACGTCGTCCATGTCTATACGTCTAACCACGCTTGGGATTGTCTTCTTCGTGATTGTTTTTGTCTTTGACTTGGCCGTAGTGATTTCTTTCTTCAATGCTTCATTTTCTGAATGCATCATCTCCGTCAAATCTTGTAGTTTCTTCGGTGTTTCTTCATTAATTTTTATCAAAAATTGTGAGTTAAATGCTAAAATTTAGAATTGATATGTATGAACTTAAGCTGTGTAATGAAAGAAAGATTATGGAAATAACAAAGAGAAATGGTGACGCAGAAAACCTATGAATAGATAAAAACCCCGGGTGAAATCGAGTACCCAACATATCAACACCTTACCATGATCTTGATAATGTTTACAATGTAGAATATGTTTTTCTTAGAAGATTATATAACTCAGACTCTATGTAAATACGTTGGGGTTTCTAGTCGAATGAGTGTATGCTAAGTTTGTGTTTATGTTGCTATGTCACTCCCCTCTTTTTTCTATCCATCCTTTCGTATATATCCCCCTTGTTCTGTTCAAAATCTTTCCCTTATCTTCTCCCCCATTCTCTCTATGTTTGTTGCTACTTTTTTGGGATGTTGGTGAACCATCACTGCTATAAACTAGGGCGGTTTTAGACCGATTCTTCGTACTCATCCATCCGCTCAAGCTGCTCGCCTTGATCACGTCAATCTGGTTCATGTCCGTCTTATGGCCTTGACAAGTGTACAATACCGTATTCTCATCAAGTCATGTTGAAAATATGAGCCATAACACGCACTCTTATATTACTTTCATTACTACCTCTATACCCTGTCACTCAAAATTGCAAACTGATAAAATTAAGTTTAGACAAATAAACTTGCTTCACGAGTGACAAGAAGATCAAGTAAACAACATACAACATGTCAAAATTTCTATAAATCAAGAACAATAGGAGAATTTTTATGCAGCAGATACAATAATTTGTCAGAATCAAAATTCCAGATCAATGTATGCATACTGGAGGAGGGATAATAATAAAAAGTAATTGCATGCCTCAGAAGACTGGACTGTTGTATTAACTATTTGGTAGGATATAGTGAAATTTGTACTATTCCCTCCGGCAACAATGTTAAGAAAATGTGGAATGTTGTAATAAAAATTAAGAAAAATGGATAAAGTGATGGGTTTAATCAATATTACATATATAAAGTGAGTGTAGTGGAAGAAAATATTGGATGTAAGTGTGTGTAGTTAATTTTTATATTATTAAAAAACTCTTACTATTTTTCGTAAATTTTGAAATGTATAGAGACATTCAGAAACGAAGGTGTATAGAAATGAATAGAGTAGTATTTTATAGGTAAAGACATGAAATTTTCTAAGGTTTATTAAAATCTCCACTTTATAATCCTAACAATTGTACTCAATTTGACAAGGTATATTTCATTCTCCATCCTTGTCTTCTTAGCAAACTTCATCATCCAAAATTTGTACTCTTAAATTATCAAAAAAGAAATTGCACTCTTAATTTTTTCACTTTTCCTTGCTTAAATCTTTTCTTTCTTCTACAATTTTGTTCACAAGTATTCATGAAACTTTTGCCATTCCATCCTCGATCTCCCACCAAATGACGTGTAAGCAGCGTAGCACCTAATTAATCTCCAGAGCGCTAAATTTACCCTGCTCTGTTTCAAAATAAAAAAAAAAAAACTCCCTACAAACAAGTGCACATTGCACACCAAGACGATACAGTGAATGGCAGTGTATACACATTTTCAAAATCTGCATAAGGTCCGTCGGTTAGGATGGTTTATCCTCGAACATGACTATCTCAATACATACAACTGTTTTCTCTGACCTTGAGTTGAAATATCTCTGTAAACTAAAACATCTCATTTTTTGCCCGAAGTAAATTGGGTATTACACAATTATATTTATCATAATCTCCCTCGCTTCAGCTGGACTTGCTGATTTTAAGCTCTCCAAAATGTTAGGAAATTTCTATTTTTATACAGTAAATTTATATACTCACATGCACATGACTCCACGTCTTATTATGATAAAATAGGGTATCCACTAGGCAAGCCTACATTTCTTTTGAATCAACTAGGCAAGCCTACATTGTTTATACACTTACGTACAAAAAATATATAAACGATGTCAAAACACACAATATTTCAATATCTGAACAAAACACTTCAGTGGGAATAAAACAAGTGTAGGAGAATCAAGACAATGTCCTCATATAAGCAGAAAAACAAACTAATGCTCAAAAGATTGTACTTAATGTCGACATAATGAGCTCATTTCTTAGCAGAGATTCTGAATTGTACATCTCCCTTTTTCTTTATATACGCACATGTTCTATGTTTATGTATTCTTCATACACTCTCAAGTATCAATTTTAATATTTAATACAGAAGGTCATTCAAGAAGAAAGGCCTGGCAATGGAGCGTGGAAGGTTTTCCAACTCAGGTTTCTTGTATAAATGCATTCATGTTGGTTCTTTGAAAGCTCCATGGTGTATACATTATCTATATTTTATTTTTCTTGTATTTTGATAGGTAGTTAACCTCATATTTGCAACTCATGTATGCATGGCAACTACAACTCATTGTCTCACAAAATTCTTCTTAAATTACAAGCCTTGTTGAAACGGTCTCTCGGAGTGTGCTCCCCGGCAAAACCTCCAAATGATCTGCCAATGTTGATAGTAGTTCCCAGCACAATCACAGAAAAATTAAGTGTGCAAATCAAGGCGGTTATATAAAAGATCTTTGACTTGATATGCACATTTATCTTCTCTGTGATTGTGATGGGAGCTGCTATCGACATTTCGTGCTGACATTTGGGAGCCGTTGACGGAAAGCTAGCTATAAAGTATGTAACAAGGCTTGACAAGGGTTTTGTCACATAGATGAGGCACTTAAAACGCATACATGAGTTGCAACTTGCACACAACTAATAAATACTGCATCATATTTGAACCTTAGAAAATATTCACTCACTCCCTTCCAATTGTTTACATTTCTAAGGAAGTGTGCGGCACGTATTTTAAGATGCATAAAAAATATAGTTATGTAGCTTATTTTAAAATTTTCTTTTTCTGAATAAAAATTGAATATTTTAATTTTTATTTTAAAAACAAAATTGTAAAAAAAATTACAGAACTATATTTTATATACACTCTTTAAAAAATGTAAACAATTAAAAGGGACGGAGGGATTATATAAATAAATACACCCGAACGGATCACAGAAGACCATTGAGTCTACTTCACCCTGTGGATTCATCAAGAAGTACAGAAAGTGTCAAATCTTGTAACCAGAGAGTCGGGCATGAAGCTGAAACGGAGATGATGACGAAGAAAGTTGTGGACTAATTATTCGTATATATATAGAACAGAGTATAGATATATAATAAGTAATATAACTACTTTTGTATAGAGTCCTGTTGAATGTTTGTACGTTTATATACACTCTTTTTTAGAGCGATAGCATGTGTACACTGCAATTATGGAATTTTTATAAATAAATGATATTTGATAAAAAACTAAAATAATATATAATTTTATTATGAGATGTCATACATTACAATTAATTCATCTAAGGCTCTTTATATAGGCTATATATTTAACAAACACACCACTTATCTAAAATTCTAAAACTAAGTTATCTAATAAATAAATATTTAAACTCTATTTCTAACAAACTAATCAAAATCAATCCAAAAAATAATTCAAATAATTTTGAATTATTATTTTCAACACTCTCTCTTAATTCAAAATTTTTAAAACAGTTTCTTGATTAGTGATGTACTTCTCTTCACCACCACCATTGTTATAGAGCAATTCTCTGCACGATTTCTACAAGAAGCACTTGTCACCCTAATTTCTTCAAGGAGAACTTCTCACCTATTGATTAGTGATGTACTTCCCATCACCATTGGAGCACTTCTCTCCAATTTTCCTCCCGGTGCACATAATCACCAATAACTCAAAAATTATGTATTTTTTTTACGTCTTGAGACGCATTCTTCGTGAATCTCTAGCAGTACTACCATTTGTTGTCTTCCATTTCTTTATTTATACGCGTCAATTTTTGACGTCCGGTTACTCAATCGAACATACCTCGGATACCATGCTAGATTTTTATAAATAAATGATATTTGATAAAAAGTAAACTAAAAAAATACATAATTTTATTATCAGATGCCATATATTACAATAATTCATCTAAGCATCTTTATATGGGCTATACATTTAACAAATACACCTACAAATAGGTAACCCTAATCACTTATCTAAAATTCAAAAACTAAGTTATTTAATAAATAATTAAACTCTATTACTAACAACCTAATCAAAATTAATCCAAAAAAATTCAAATAATTTTGAATTATTATTTACAACAAAAACAACATAATGTAATACTACATTAAAAAATCAATTAAAAAACGTGGTTTATACTCATCTAAATGAAAACTCAGCACCACAACAAAGTCTTGAAAGAATATACAAAAAAACAATTGTTACACGGAGAATTTGGTATAACAGTGTTCTGGAGGTTGTTGGACGGAATAAAGATCAAAGGTGGTGCGTTAAGGCGGAAGAAGGTTGTTTATGGTTATGATTGAGCTTGTATGACGACTCCTCAAGAAAGAATGAGAATTTTTTTATTCTTTATAAAGTGTCGACTTATCTTTCATACAAGTGCCCACGTACCATATTGTTAGGTCCCAATGTGTTTGTAGAAGGGGGGGTTGAATACAAACAGTATCGAATAATCGAATTAAATGCGGAATAAAAAATGTGAAACAAAATTCAAGTTAAATAAAAATATTATTAAACTTGAAAGGTGTTACAACAACTGTATCGATTACAAGGAATTAATCTCAAATTAATTATCACAAATTTAGAATAAATTCGACATGAACTTTTTCTATTTTTGCAATAATTAGAATCAAATGCTAAACGCGATTTGAGATTAAGTTCTAGGGATTTTGATCCGCTAGATTGTTACACAAGAACAAGAGAATGATTTCTAGTTGATTGGATTTAACTTTGTAATCTAGAAATTGATCTTTGAAATAAGCAGATGAAAAATGAAATATTTGCTGCGGCTGCTGTGTTCTTATTTTTTTTCAGTGAGTGAATGTCTTCTGCTTCTTTTTCTTTTTGTATGCAATCCAACAAAATTACTTGAACTGCAATGACAATCGGTAGGACAATCTCTTTGGCTCAGCAAGACTTTCAGTAGGACTTTCAATTGTACTAGCAAGATAATCTGATTGAACTACAATGACTATCGGTATGACAATCAGTTGAACTAGCAAGACAATCTCCTTCCTAGTGTAACTTTCGGTATGACAATTGAAATGACTTGGCATGACAATCGGTATGACAATCCAGATTGTCATGCTAGTTCATTTTCAATTGTCTTGCTGATTTAAGACTGTTTTTAAACCAATTAAACTTCTAAAAATTCCTAAAATTAATTCAGAATTAATTAATCAATTAATTCAATTAATAAATAAATTATTCTTCGCAGATATAATTTATTTTCTTAATTAAATTAGATGACTTAATTAATTAATAGAGAATTAATTCTAGTCTTGAGCAGCAACCATTCTTCTGCAAATCTTCTGAAAATCACTGAAAATTATGAATCAATTCCACCACTTCAATATTGACACTCGATGTACTGTCTGGTTCATGAGTGACTAACTTCCGTGACGTTTCTTCATGTCTTGACTTTGATACTTTTGATTTTCTTCAGACTAAATCCTTGTAATTAATGATACTCTAACGAGATCTCTGTCACTTGATTAAATCTACGATCTTGATTTATATCACTGAGGCATGATCAACTTCTTGAACTTCTTCCAGTGAATTAACTCCTCAAGTCTGTAGATGAACCTTGTTTCTGAATCCTTTGACAGATATTACTTTGCGAGATCTCTCTGACGGTAGATCCACTATTTACTTATTACATTCTTATTTGAGTTGAGTTGAATCCTCGAATATGCAAATAGGTCTATGACATATGACTTACAATCTCCCCCTATTTGTTTGTTAGACAATAACACACAAATACCTAGAGGATAACTCAACTAACAAATAAGAAAAAGATATAAACATACATGCAAAGTAAATAGCAGAAAAGTTCTGGATGAGATTTAACATTTTCCAGATTCCAAGTAGATGTTCCTCTAGACTGAACATATCTTCAAGTAGTTCCATCTTCATTTGTACAACCACATTTCCTGTTGAGAAGCCCATATCTCTCTTGCTTCTCCCCCTATGAGAATCAACTGATTAAAGAAGATCACCTTCGTTTTACCACCTCTCCCGTACAATAGGATCCGCAGATAAAAACCAATGGTACTCCCCTAACAGCTTCTTCCCTTACTAGGAAATCACCTTGTGTTTACCACCTCTCCCGTACAATAGGATCCGTAGTTAGAAACAACAATGGTGTGGTGTAGTGTACATTTTTAGGATCTTTTTCTTCCTCCCTGCTATTTCTCCCCCTTAGTTGAGGAATCCTCCAAACTATTACTTAAGCTTTTATCTCCCCCTTAAAGAAGGAATGTATGCCGTCGTCTGAAGGAGTTCTCATATTTCACTTGGTTGGAAAAGAAATAACAAGTAGTTTCTCTTTCTTCCTCACTGTGAGTGTGTGATTGTGTTTTGGTGTACCTCACATGTGTTTCACTCTTCTCTCCACTCGTGTTTACACTCATTCTCACAAGTGTATCACTCTTCTCTCATAGCTCCATAATCCAGCTGTACCTGCAAGGAAAATCACCTTAGCCATCCTTTAAGGAGGTCACAGGTGGTGCAATGGGAGTTCACAAATCCCCATCCTTGTTAAACTCGTCAGATAAATCTGAGTCATAATCTACAAGTTGCTAGTTTCCCTTTTAGGGTTCCAGATTTGAATTCTGGGAAGGTAAACAATGATCCAACGAATTTAGCATAAAGATCAAAGTTCCCTTCTAATGTCTGTGAAGACATTTCCTTGTGACTTATCAGGTAATATCTGAATCATTGTCAACAAGTTGCCGATCTGCACCTATGTCAGATCCACTATCCGCAGATGCATCCAGGGGATTTAAGCCTGGGGAGGTAGATACTGACCACTGACATATGGCTTTTGGATCAGTATCCTCTCCTAACACCTGTAAAGGCAATTGGTCCACTAACGAACCTTGAACAATCGAATCTGACCTTAAAATGGTCGAAACTCTTGTTTCCGTCAACTCATCCTTTGTGTGTGTAACCTCTTCTTGTGCATCAAGAATTGTTTATGTTTGAAGTGGTGACACTACATCGGATACCTTGGCTGACAGGCAAAATTCAATAGACGCACCCTGTTGAGAGAATGAATCTAGTAACTGTTTTTGTGCCTTTTCAGCCATTACATCTTTTTGAGAAGATGTATGGGGGCTAGCAGTTGTCTCGGTTTAAATACTACTCATCTATGTATGAGACAGAGCTACTGGGTTGACTACAGAACCTTCCTTATGTGGTGCACTAAGGCACTATCTCCCTCACGCTCATTCATACTACATTTAGTGGTAAGAGAGTGTTGGTTGGTTCTGTTTCTGTGTTTGTCTTTACAGTCTGGGATAGATGTTGTGGGTTTTCAACCTCATGACTGTCAATGAAAGAAAGTCATTGGAGACTGAACCTGTAACACAGAACATATGGTGATAGAGAGAAAATGATTTACAATAGTGATTTCAAAAGATTTTACATGACATAAGAAATCACTAATGTAGAAAGATGTTTGATTTTGTTTTTCAATATGAATGAGTTTTTGATAAAACATTGATCACTTAGGGTAAATTCTAAGTAATTCTCATTCATGTCAAAAGCTTACAAATATCTGCAACATAATGTTAACAAGATATCATTGACCGATACTTGGCAAGTACTTTAGATACTAATTGTTATGTTGCATAATCAATATACCACTGCACATATAAAACAATATGATTGTGCTTAGTGATAAGATAGTTATAAATATGACGACTCTACTTATTCATATAAAATTGTAACTGCAGTTAGAGTGCCATACCATGTCCTTGACGATTGCTTGAGCAGTATACTAGTTCATACCAACCTGAAGTGAGATTGTGAAGAAGAGATTGCATAGTCCAATAGATCTGCAACTGCAAAGTTCATGAACTGTGGTGCACTGACTTCCTCTTTTGACTCACCAACCAGGAGTACACTTGTACACATCTTACTAGAGTACAATTCCAAGTGTAATGTGCAGCAGGTGCCTGATATGTCGTAATATTCTCAAGTCTCGTCACTGGTGCTATATGTTGGATAATGCTTCCTGATAATAACCTAGCACACTATACAAAATTTTCAATGATAACATTCCCAGCTTGCAAACAGCCATATCCCTCGGATAAACCTTTGCTGTTATCTCCAAAGGTAACCATGGGGCCAGCTTTCTCAACCACATTTGATAGCAGGGCTCTATCTCCGGTCATATGTCTTGATGATCCACTGTCAAGAATCCACACTACCGGTTATACTTGTTTAATGCCCTGCACTACAAATGGATTAGACCTTCTTCGGAACCCAAACTTGGTTGGGCCCGGCATACTTGTAGAACTGTCCTTTGTCAGGCAAAACAACATTTTTAATTTTAATTGTCTCAGCTTTCTCAATGACTGAACATTTGACCTTGTAAACAGCCTTAACAAATTTCTGTTTAAGCTTAGGCACAAATGTCTCCTTTCTAGCCTTAGAAGGACTGGCAGTCTTAGACCTATCATGCTTCTTGTTATTCACATGCTGACGAGGAGTAGTCTTATCATTAGACACATGCTTACCATTAAAATAAGCATACATCATATTAAAAGCACAAGACATACAATTAGAAACACCACATGCTTTATGAGAGTGATTAACAGCAGGCAATTTATGCATGGTAGACATGGCATTATTGTTATCCAACTCATGTGTGTCTGAGTTAATCTCAGTTGCTTTCACAACTTTGACTGGAACTTTCGACTCATATGACTTGGAAACAATCTTCTCATAAGCAAGATCTTCAGCACGTATTTCTTCTTGAATAACAGAAGAGGTCGCATCAAATGGTTCAGCAATTGATGCTTTATAGAGGGGTTCATCAACACCCTTAAGCACATGTGGTACTTCCCTCCCTTTAGCACAGACATGAGGAGGGGAGTTTATGCCTAATTCTCCAATAGCAGCATTATAATCATAACCTATTCCAGATGTTTGATTAACAGCTTGCTTACTGTAGAACTCTTAAGCCTTCGAACAAGAATTGAAGTAGGCTCTAACCTTAGTCTCAAGATCGGTGATCTTGTCTTTGAGAATAGTTTCGAGTTTTCTATAACAGTCAACTCTATTCTCTAGAAAAGATACCTGTTCTTTTAATTTGTCTTGATTAATGTGCACAAGTCTTAATTCATTGACCTCTTTCTCAAGGTCTGTGATCTGCAAACTTAACAGTTCATTATCACGACGTGCACAATCTAAGTTACCTCTTAGATGATAAACCATTTCAGCATCAGAAAGTTTTACCTCTATTCTTGACGATGAAGCTTTTCCATCAATAGCCATAAGAGCAAGATTTCCTTCTTCTTCATCTTCACTGTCAGTATCATCCCAGCTTCTTCCCTTTGCCAGATAATCCCTTTCAGAGTTCTTTCTTACTTGCTTTGGCTTCCTACATTCTGTGGCAAAGTGTCCCAACTCATTGCAGTTATAGCATCTAATGGTGCTTCGATCAACCATCCCTATTTTGTACCCACCACTGCTGGTGTTAGAGGATGAAGATCCACCTTTCTGGAATTTGTTGTAGTTGGACTTGTACTTAAGCTTGGGATTCCTCCTGAATCTAACATTAGAGAATCTCTTGACAATTTGGGCCATTGATTCATCTTCCAATTGCTCCAGCTCTTCCAAGGAATAAAAATCATCACTTGATTGATTTGTAGTAGGAGGATCATATTCTGCTACTAACTCATTTTCCTCACCCTTGGAAAACTGTATCATTCTTTCTAACTGTTGAGATTGTTGTTGTTGTTGACCTTCAGCTACAAGTGCAGTAGATGTGCTGACCATTCTATCCTTCCCGTAGACTTCCTTCTGTTGAATCTGCTCCAACTCATAGGTTTTTAACACTCCATAGAGCCTGTCCAAAGAAATCTCACTCAGATCTCTAGCTTCTCTAATGGCAGTGATTCTATGTTCAAGATGAGCTGGCAGTGTTAAAAGGAACTTTTTGTTGACCTCCCTGATTGAATAATACTTTCCATTGATGTTCAGGTTGTTGATCAACGCATTGTACCTCTCAAACACTTCAGTAATTCCTTCTCCTGGATTTGATTTAAAATGTTCATATTCAGAGGTTAGGATTTCCAACTTGTTCTCCCTAACTTCCTCTGTGCCTTCATTAATTACCTCAATAGTTTCCCACATGTGTTTAGAATTTTTACAGTTCATCACATGTCTGTTCATCAAGAGATCAAGGGAATCAATTAATATTAATTGAAGGCTGGCATCCAAGGAGGCTTCTTCCTTCTCAGCAGGAGTAAAATCTTCAGGCTCTTTTGGATAGGTTCTAGCTTCAGTAGTCACCACACCATCTATTATTACCTCCGGTTCAATAACCATCGGAGTTTTTATACCCTTCTTTAACAAGTTTGAATATTTGGGATTTGCAACTTGTAAAAATAATAGCATCTTCTTCTTCCACATGATATAATTCTCTTTATCAAATTGTGGAATTTTAACGGTTCCAACTTTATGTGAAGTCATTATGAATTTTTGAATAAATAAAAATTCAAGGAGTTGAAAAATCACAAAAGTCTAGGATCTTGATTTGTTCGTTAATCAGAAGGCTCTGATACCAATTGTTAGGTCCCAATGTGTTTGTAGAAGGGGGGGGGGGTTGAATACAAACAGTACCGAATAATCGAATTAAATGCGGAATAAAAAATGTGAAACAAAATTCAAGTTAAATAAAAATATTATTAAACTTGAAAGGTGTTACAACAACTGTATCGATTACAAGGAATTAATCTCAAATTAATTATCACAAATTTAGAATAAATTCGACATGAACTTTTTCTATTTTTGCAATAATTAGAATCAAATTCTAAACGCGATTTGAGATTAAGTTCTAGGGATTTTGATCCGCTAGATTGTTACACAAGAACAAGAGAATGATTTCTAGTTGATTGGATTTAACTTTGCAATCTAGAAATTGATCTTTGAAATAAGCAGATGAAAAATGAAATATTTGCTGCGGCTGCTGTGTTCTTGTTTTTTTTTCAGTGAGTGAATGTCTTCTGCTTCTTTTTCTTTTTGTATGCAATCCAACAAAATTACTTGAACTGCAATGACAATCGGTAGGACAATCTCTTTGGCTCAGCAAGACTTTCAGTAGGACTTTCAATTGTACTAGCAAGACAATCTGATTGAACTACAATGACTATCGGTATGACAATCAGTTGAACTAGCAAGACAATCTCCTTCCTAGTGTAACTTTCTATATGACAATTGAAATGACTTGGCATGACAATCGGTATGACAATCCAGATTGTCATGCTAGTTCATTTTCAATTGTCTTGCTGATTTAAGACTATTTTTAAACCAATTAAACTTCTGAAAATTCCTAAAATTAATTCAGAATTAATTAATCAATTAATTCAATTAATAAATAAATTATTCTTTGCAGATATAATTTATTTTCTTAATTAAATTTGATGACTTAATTAATTAATAGAGAATTAATTGTAGTCTTGAGCAGCAACCATTCTTCTGCAAATCTTCTGAAAATCACTGAAAATTATGAATCAATTCCACCACTTCAATGTTGACACTCGATGTACTGTCTGGTTCATGAGTGACTAACTTCCGTGACGTTTCTTCATGTCTTGACTTTGATACTTTTGATTTTCTTCAGACTAAATCCTTGTAATTAATGATACTCTAACGAGATCTCTGTCACTTGATTAAATCTACGATCTTGATTTATATCACTGAGGCATGATCAACTTCTTGAACTTCTTCCAGTGAATTAACTCCTCAAGTCTGTAGATGAACCTTGTTTCTGAATCCTTTGACAGATATTACTTTGCGAGATCTCTCTGACGGTAGATCCACTATTTACTTATTACATTCTTATTTGAGTTGAGTTGAATCCTCGAATATACAAATAGGTCTATGACATATGACTTACACATATTTATAAGGATCAAACCTCACATGGTTCTCGTGTAGGCCCGAAATTCATGAATAACCCACTCATCTATGAGTTATCTTACATATTTCAGATAAATTTATTTAATGCGAGCCGGCCTGGCCACCTCGGCTCGCACTAACTCTCCTTAGATTAATAAGTGAATCCCTTCCCTCATCATTTCACTAGAAATGGGCTTGCAAGCCCGGCTCGCGTGTGGACTCACGAGCTCACACGAAGTGGGATGGAAGTCATGTGGTGGACTCATATCCCACCAATTTTGGTTATAAGGAGATGTGTGCCCATGTGCCCAGTACAGACAAAGCGTCCATGAGTCCAACTCTCATGATGATCACAAAACATCCATGAGCCCAACTCATGTGATGAGCCCAGCTCATACGATGAGTCCAACTCACATAGTGAGCTCATGAGCCCAGCTCACACAGCGAGCCCAACTCAAATAGTGAGCCCATTAACCCAGCTCACATAGCGAGCCCAGCCCATTAACACTTTGTATTTTAAAGGCTTGTGCTTCCAACAGACAGGATATGAGGACCTGTTTGGGGCCTATATCCAAAAATGGCATAACACTTACCCCCAAAATTCCTGGTCGTATTTTGGGGCAATGAATGTTTCACCATAGGCTCATATGTTCATGTGAATGCGAGCCCACGATATCAATTCTTCATATAGATATGATGCGAGCTGGTGAGGTTGCATGCATCTCTGGCGCCTCACACTTTTTTCAACTAGTCGTGTCTTTTGATTGTTTGACAGCTGTAAGACAGCCGCATGGGAATCTGTGTCATCCACTAAGATGATGACACATGTCATCATCACTTTATCTTTCCTATCCCCTATAAATATGAGAGATTCACTTCCCATTTCTCACTTTTGCAAGAACAATAAATAAGCTCTTGTCATTTTGCTCAAGGATCTACCACGGCCAAAACAATTATCACCATAAGAACCGTCTACCGGTGGTGTTATTTTCCGGTAACAGATTAATCAGGATCATCTGTTGAATCATTTACAGCTATCATTTTGATTCAAAATCATGCATTTTCATTGGTGTTTGTTCATCAATTATCATGCCACATGCTAGCACACACCATATATTCGATGCGAGCCCGTTTTAACACGTACACTCACAAACCGCGATGCGAGCCCAATTTATCGCATAGACTTTTAGGTGCGACCCCATTTTCGTGTACGATGCGAGGGCACTAGTTCATTTGTACTTTTTCTTTATAGGGCCACGCACTAAAATTCACGATCTTTTACAAATGTCGAGTGTGTCCTCAGCTCACTTCTACGGGTTTTCTCGCTCCTCCACAAGTTCGGCTTGCACCTCAGTTATCCCTTCTCCTCTTAACCAGTATCCACCTGAGCAGCGAGGCTCCAAAGTTTTCAGCGCGAGCTGACCTCTCTTTCTGGCCGTCTTAGTCAAACCATCTCTCCTAGCTTCTCCATCACCCCAGAAGGGGCCATGAACATTGCTCGAGTTGAAAACTCGATGCGTGCTAGTGGCTTCAGCTCGCTGAACGTCCACCTCGATCCCAATTCTGAAGATTACATCAGGGAGACCAATATTTATAATTATAGAAATAGACCCATGGACCTCTCCAAGATTCCTGCATCACTTGGAGTGGTGGAGCTTCTAAGACGCGAGCCCACTCTCATTGACAAAGAGCGAGCCAATGAAATTTTGAGAGAAATAGCTCGAGAGGGAGAGGCTCGTCTCAAGCTGGCTGCAATCACTAAGCTTGACCCCATTCACCTTGATTCTGAATCAACTGATAGTGACTTGGGCAGTGCTTACTATGACATCAACAAGGGAAAGAAGCTAGTTGCTACAGAATACCCTATTCTCGGGCTCGAGGGTGAGGAGGATGGCTCACACTAGTCCTATGATCCCCCTAAAAGCGAGGAAGTGGCATATGTGACAAGAGAAGTCAATATCTGTAACTATAGTAATATCCCCGCTGCTTCCCCTGAACCATATATAACTCTTGCCCAGCCCGAGCTTGAGGGTGAGATAATATTTAAGAAGCAAATCATTCCAGATAGAGAGAAAAGTTCCACCACGGCTCAAGAAGGTAAAAGTCTTGGCTTGTCGCGACTTGGCATCATCTCTTACCCAAAAGTACCTGGCCGACGTTGTTGTCTAGTTCCAGCTCGAAGGCCATGTGATTATTCCAAGGCCGCACATACGGTGCTATAGATTCGACCACCCCGAGAATGGAGGTAGGCTTCCTCACATGGTCCTGTCCACCTTTCTACTTAAGCTGGGGATTTTTTCACCCCTCTATCCATTTATCAAAGATGATTACGAGTACTATCAGCTCGTGCCACTATAAATCAATCCAAATTGTTATAGGGCCGCCATCGCTTTGTATATCATGTACCATAAACATGGATATCCTCCCCTTGCTGCGAGGCAGCTGGATTATTTTCTTAACTTGAAGCACTCGCAAAATGATTTTAGATATTTCTATATTTCTGTCTGTCCATTGTCGGTGAGACTGCGTAGCTGTATTAACAGTTATGTGATAACTCAACATGAGAACAACACTAGAACATGATAGGTTAATAATACTACGACTACACAAGAAATCCAAAGAAATGAAGACAGGGCAAATACAAACAATCAAAAGATTAGAAGAACACTTGAAGTCTGTTTATAGGTCACTGAAAAAAGTTTATAATATGTTCATGCCTCAGTGAAGAATAAAGGTTAAAGACTTTCAGGGTTTTATAAATGATGATGATTCATTGTATAAGTGTCATAAGAAGATTTCGGTGTATTGACATTGATTGAAGATAGATAGTGTATGAAGCATAGGAATCTGAAAAATTGAAGTCAGACTATAGACAGAGGTTAAAGAAGACAGCTACAGGCTTGAAGTTATACTCACTGACAGGAGTTCATTTATATGTTCAAGCGTCGGTGAAGAACAGTGAATGAAGTATTCAAGATTGTAGTAGAAATGAAGACGTTGTCCAAACTACCAGAAAGAATTCCAGTAAAAGTACAGTTGTTTATTGACAATCAGCGTCTGAAGCGATAAAGTTATTACAAGCTTAACAATGTAATCAAGGATATAATACGAAGACCTGAATCGGGGTTAGTCGTCTGTGAACCAGACCAGTTGCATTAGGTGTCAACAGCTCGTGAAAGGAATCTAGGTATCAATTTTAGAAGAATTGTTAAGTTGAGGAATGTACTTGGATTGAACGTTTATCTGTTAATGTACGAGAAAATGTGTGTGGGGTATACAGTTAAACTGCTCAAGGGATTGGCAAAGCTCAAAGTTTAATTGTTAAATTAAATAAATTTATTTAGTGGACTTTAATATAATTTATTTAATAAACTTAAAATGATTTATTTTGTAAACTTTAAATAAGTTTATTTTATAAATCAAAATTAGTTTATTTATATAAGTTATATTTTTGTTTATTTTATAAATTAATTTAGTTACAGTTTAAACTTAAATAAAAAGAACAAAGGCAACAATGGTCGCCAGTTAGCTATATGGTCGCAGGTTGGAATTGTGTAGAATATTTCTAAGGCAAAACCAACTTTGTAGTCGCAGGTTAACCTCTTAGTCGCAAGTTGAGTTACTTGGTCGCAGGTTGAGTTTCTTGGTTGCAGGTTGAGTTACTTGGTCGTAAGTTGAGTTTCTTAGTCGCAAGTTGAGTTACTTGGTCGCAGGTTGAGTTTCTTGCTCGCAGGTTTAGTTACTTGGTCGCAGGTTGAGTTCCTTGGTCGCATGTTAGCATGTACTCACTCCTCAGCCACATCTTGTTGATACAATAAATTAATTTGTGTGGTTCAATTTCAGCCACACATTTTAATTGATATAAGTCTACACAGCAGCAGAAGCAAATTCAACAATTAGATTTTGAATTATTCTGTTCATCTTCTCTCCCAAAAGAGGTGAAGAACTGCAACAAAGAGATATAGAGGAGATATACCCACAAATACATATCATTTATTCTTCTCAATGGAGTAACATTATAATGCCCGATTTAACTCTTGTATATTCTTAGCGGCATTATAAACGTTACCCAGCAATTAAATTCTTAGACAAACAAAAGTTAGAACATTATATAGGATTTAATTTGTTGATCTTTGTAGTATCTAGGAACTCTGTTGTTCTTAGATTATAGCCGGATGATTTATTTACCGGAGTGTAGCAACACCCCTCGCAGATTTATATATGAATATATATTTTCCTGAATATCTTGTGTTCCTCGTTTTATATTCCCAAATACTATTCACCAGAAGAACACGGAACCACTAACCGAGCACTAAATTTTATATCCGCAAAAGATTCGAAAGAATTTTTTAATTTAGTGAGTATCGTATTCAGACCCCCCTTCTACAATACTTCGGGACCTAAAAATTTGCACTAGAGTAGACTGATTGATACACAAATCAGGATCCTTAAAAATAATTTTTTCTATTAATTTTTCATTTACATAAATTTATTTGGTAAATTTGATTTAGAAAATTTATTTTATAAATTTAATTTAAATAAGTTTATTATGAATTTAATTTAAATAAATATATTTTATAAATTTAACTAAATTAATTTACTATTTAAATTTTAGTAAATAAAATTTTTTAATTTAAATTTAAATTTATTTTTATTTTTATTTTCAGGTGTATTTTCAGCTGCCATTTGCTGCCAGAAATTGTTGATTAAATGTACAAGATTGAACTTGCACATTGTTTATGCAAGTTAATCTGGCACCTCAGACACGCGCCTGGTTTGTTAGGTTCGTTACTTCGCGCGAGTTCTGTAACACACGCCGGACAACCAATCTGTGCAGTACACGCGCAGTCCTCCTATCACGCGCGGATTATTTCTGGTTGGTCTCGCAGTCAATACAAAAAAAACGTACAACATCGTAGCTTAGCAATGAGTCACAGGTTAGGGAAGTGGCAAAATAAAATAATTTAACTGGCAGGAGGCAGGCAAATAATTAGTCGCAAGTTAGGACTTCAATTATTCTGTTGCCTCAAAATTTTTTACTTTTGATTTATTTATTTTCTCCTGAAAACTTAACATTCATAAATTTAAATTTTTACTAGATAATAATTTACGTTTTATTTAAATTTTAATAAAATTCAAAATTCTTAAAAATTAGATTTTATGTAAATATTTATTTTTGATTAATTTATTTTCTAAGAAAATTAAAAAAATTAGAAATTAGAAATTTTCTTAAATATTAAAATTAAGGGTACTAAAAGTATTGGCAGACTTGAGATTCCTCTGGGCTTTAAAGATGTTTTTAATCTTTCGAAGAAAACGAATACCATGTGCTATTGAGACAAAAAACTCCTGAACATGGAAATTGAAGATAATGATTTTCTTATTCCAATGAAAATGATTTCAAGACCTACAGACGAAAATTGTGTAACTTTCTCAAAGTCTCACTCCATAGGATACCACTGGGTTTTCAGACGCAGGAAAAGAATGAAATTTCTACGTGTACAAGTTTTCTCGAAGATTTTAAAGATAACTCTATGATTCTAGATTGCACAGTCACACAGTGGTTTGTACCAATGCTACATTTATCTGGGAATCAATGAGATCATATAGGCAGGAATTGTAGAGGTCAGAGAGAATAGTGGGGACATACAAACATCTCAGTTACATCCATTAAAGTTGGAACCTCGGGACAGAATGTAAGAGTTACTAATAGCTGAATCAGAGGAAGCTCAGGTAGAAGTACTTGAGGGACTGGATGTCAGGGCAGTGTTTCACATGTCAGGGATGTTTAGTCGCATCAGATTCACAAAGAGTAAATAAGCTATATTCAAGGATCAAGCCTATCTATTCTGAAGCAGAGACTTTTACAGATTCAGTTCAAGAGGTGATTACAAGACTGAGATTGGGACATAAACAAGATTTGATAGCTACATTTATGATAAGCAATATGTGTCAAGTAACTATCAAAGGTTTTGCTACAATAGAACAAAAAGCTTGACAAACAAGGATGAATAGGGATTTAGTTGAAGAGTTGAGACAAAGGTGGAATGTTTTCTTAGGGAAGCAACCCATCAAAACTTATAGTGCACGGGAAAGAGTTGGGATGGATTAGATGACGAGAAGGAAGATCA
The DNA here is from genome assembly GCF_009905375.1 of Apium graveolens. Taxonomy (NCBI): domain Eukaryota; kingdom Viridiplantae; phylum Streptophyta; class Magnoliopsida; order Apiales; family Apiaceae; genus Apium; species Apium graveolens. Next base: position 204,127,713 of record NC_133652.1, on the reverse strand, counting down.
TGAATATCTTGTTTCCACATCAATCTCTGAAGATGGTCCAACTCATATATCTCAGGTTTCAATTTCTTGAACCACTGCAATATTTTATTTTTAATATTCAATGCATGATAAGATCTTAGTGTTTAAATGTTTAACACTTGCACAAGCATGAAAGCATCACACATAGATAAGGCTGAACTAGTTCACCAGATTATTTTTCTGGTAACTGGGATTCATGTTTGACTTGTGCTTGTTACTTTAGATGATCTTAAATATGTGTTTGAATATTTATTGAACATTATTAATTGCTTTAGTGAGATATATGTTTTCCAGCACTTAAGACCTCTTTTTATGCTTACTCTCTGTATCCTATTATAATGTGATTTATTCATTTGATCTGAACTGTTTGTTATGATGTATTAGTTTACAATTGGATTGAGACAGCTTGATGAGATACATCAACAGGATTGGACTAGATAGAATTAGTGATTTATTTGTTAATTCTGCTTGTTCCATATCATGCATATCTTACTTAATTCTTACGCGTAATTTTCTGAATGAATGCCATGTATTCTTAATACAATGCTTGCTTATTTCAGTACCATAAATGCATCTCTTAGTACTTGCATTAATTGCAGAAAAAGCATGTTTAGGATTACAATAGTAGGGTAAAGACTGATTGTCCTCCTTATGTAAGGTTGGAACCAATTTTCTCCTAGCCTAAAGACAAATCTGTCAAGGGAATTAAAATGGTGAAAATGGTCAGTCGAAGATAAGAATTAGCATGATAAGGTTGCAATTATTGTTATCTCTGATTATAATAATATCTCTAATGCATCTGGACCCAAACTAATAAGTTGGGTACCAAGAAATATTAATCCATTTGTGAGTGCAGGACATAACAGGTTAATTGATTCATATATATTCTTGGTAATTGATACTCAAGGCATATGATAAAAAAAGAGCCTTACAATCAAATATGATCAACAAAAGCTATTCCATCAATAATCTTTGGAGATGACAACAAAGGTTTTCATCACGGGACGAGCTATACAGAAAAAGAAATGTCATCATGGACTCAACAATTGCTATCACTGATAACAATAAATCATTGGAGTCACTGATAACAGTTGAAGCATCTTTCTTGCTAGAGAATCAAGGCACAAATCCTATTATCAGACAGTTCTTCATCAAAGGACATAATGTCAATTCAACGAAGGATTAGTGTCTCATCTAAGAAGGAAGGTTGAGAAGCTTGCTCTTGTTAAGAGTAAGGAAAATATATGTTTGTGGCTAGACTGAAATCTCAAGAAAGGTGAAGTCGAGGGTTTCTACTGTAAAGCTTCATCTGACAAAAGTTTAGCTATGGCATTAAAAGCTCTCACCCTTAAACATCAACTTAAGGAACTCTTTTGTGAAAAGGGGTTAGTGGGAGGACTGCCTCATTTGGAATTCAGAAGACGATAAATGTGAGGAATGTCAAGAAGAGAAGTCAAAGAAAATATCACATCAAAGTAAAGACATACCTTAGTGATGGTGGATGGCTACTCTTATTAAAACAAAGTTGTTGTTCGAGCATTCTCAAGTCAAGACATCAAAGATGGTGGTTAATCGTATTTGAAGATCAAGGTTGAAGCAACTGTAAAATAAATGATCTTGTGGTCAAATAATGGGACTGAATCCAAGAAACAGTTCTAATTAATATCTGTAACATCAAGAATATTTTGAGACATATTCAGCACTAGGAGCTCCGTGTCAGAATGGAGTGGTACAAGGAAGAACTGGAACTTGATTAAAGAAATAAGGACAACGTCAAGATAATCAAGACTTTCTAAATACCAAAGGGCTGAAGTAGTCAATACAGTTTGCCTCAAGCAAGATCAGGCCTCGATCAGGATATATACATGAAGACCACTAATGAGTTAATGGCCAACAGAAGTAAACACTGGATAACCTGAAAGTGTTTGGAGAGAATTTTCTACAAGAGCAAACAATGAAATGCTTTTCAGTTGTTTGAAGATCTTGGCATTTTCATCTAAGACTTGTTAGGATATTTTTCATGGCTACTAAGTGGAGTATACAATCTACAGGGCATTTATGGTTGATCAACAGAAGGTGATAAACAGTGTAAGTACACAGTTCAATAACTCCATTCTCCAAGCTGTTAAAGGAGAAATTAATAATATTGATGATTCATATCCAAGCAGTGGAATGGAAGTGTATAACACAAATCATTCCTTCAATGAAGCCATTCAGCAATGGTAAGGATTTTTAGGAAATCCCAGCAACAGCTTAGGGGGAGCAAAAGAAGGATCATTTAGTCAGACACAACATCACATTAAAAATCAGAGGACACTAAAGAACATATCTACTGAGACAAAGGGTTTGATGTCAATATTATCCCCAAAGTCTAGTTCTTAAGTGATCCAGATGGTGGAGTAATGATTAGCAGGGCTACTGAGTGTGAATGATTATTTCTCTAGTTTTCTATATGTAGAAGAAACTAAGAAGGTTATAGAAGCTCTGATAGATCTGGAATTGATTGGGTGATTGCAAAGCAAGATGAACTCAATCAATCAGGAAGCAGATTGTAGAAAAGCTGGTATCCAAACCAAATGACAATTTGTTAGTTGGTACAAGGATAACCAGAAGTCAAAACTGGATGACAATGGAATTGTTACAAGGTACAAGGCCAAAACTGGATGCTAGGTTACTATCAGGAAGCAGTATCTAACAGAAAGCACCAGTGACGAGACTTGAGGATATTATGACCTATCAGGCACCTGATGTACATTCAAACTTGGAATTGGACTCTAGTAGATGTATACAAGTGTACTCCTAGTTGGTGAGTCAAAATAGGAAGTCAATGCACAACAGTTCATGAACTTTGCAGTTGTAGATCTATTGGACTATGCATATCTCTTCTTCACATGCTCACTTCAGGATGGTATGAAATGGTATCTTACTAAAGAAATCGTCAAGGACATGGCGTGGCACTCTAACTGAAGTTAAATATGAACTAGTAGAGTCGTCATATTAATAACTCTCTTATCACTAGGCACAAACATGGTGTTATATATGTGTAGTGATATAATGTTCTCAGGATGCCAAAATGGAAGGTTCTAAGTAGATCCTAGAGAATTGAATAATATAGCCGTTAACGAGATTATTAGATATCTTAAGGGACTATCAACTCTTGGAGTAAAGTACCCTAAAGATATTGTGCTTAACATGTTTGGCTATATAGATATAGATTATGCAGGTTGTAAGAAATATATGAGAAGCATCTCTGAAGCTGTCAACTTAGGTGACAAGAGAAGCATCTCAGGAAGCTGTCAACTTCGTGGAAGAAGATTGATTTCTCGTTATGATAAGAAACAACCTCAAATCCAACAACTCTGTGGAACACTCTATGACAAGGCACCTTGACACCAGGTATCATTTATCTCGAGAGCATGTCTTTTACTCAAAGAGTCACTTGCAGAAACACTTACTAAATCACTTGTTAAAGTTAATCTTTCAAGACTGGCTTGTAAGTGTGGGATATTATTCATTGCATATTAGTTGGAAATCTCATCTGTAAGGAATTCTTAATATAAGTTCACAAGTATTAAATCTTCAGTATTTAAAGAACTTGTAAATTTATCAGTAATCCAGTACCTCGTACTTAGTGCTACTATCTTGATTATCATGATTATAATTTCATATACATATGTGGTAGTTAAGTATTATAGCATTAAGTTTGAATACTATTTTAATTGATTTAAAATAGTATGCGGCATAGTTATTTGTATCTTGTACGAATAATTATGATACTTTTAGCATTGGTGATATTATTTAGAATTTTTGTTCTAAGTAATCAATAATTATTTCTAAAATCACTAATATTGAAAGTTGAAGTATTTTTTAAGTTATGTGTATAAAACTCTCAATATTTTATATGCTTAGAATGTATTTCTAAAATTACTAATTATTCAGAGAGTGACTGCCATATATATAGGTCATATATCCTATTGGTGATTATTCAAGGATAATTATAAATAATTAAGTGCTAGTATCTGACTCGTAGATATTTAGTATTTATTTATTTAATATTTAAAACAAATAATTCAAACTAACTTAAAACAAATAACCAACATGATTGATTATAACTAAATGTGTCAACAACTGATATTTAGCATATTGATTGTAACTTATGTGTTATAAGTTAATTATAAGATTTTGGTTCTAGTGAATTTAGCAATATTTATATCTTCAGAATTCACTGAAATCAAATCATGATTGTAGCATGATTAGTTGTGTGCTTATTCTTGACTTATATCAGTTAATGATACTTAGTTAAGAATTTAACTATTAACTAATTGTGAAGTATTAATATTTGTGACATTACTTAGAACTCCTCTAAGTAATCAATGCTTATCCTCAGTCACTTATACTAATATAAAATTCCTAAACACTTTAATAATAGATGCAATACTCAATAGATCAAAGTATATGGAACTTAGAATATTTTTCTAAGATTGCAAACAAGACAATGTTGATTAATGTTGCTTTATTTATCGAACCAATATTGTTTGAGATATTATAGTTGTTAGGAGTTTACAATTGTAGAGTATATGAAATTGAATGCTAATGTCTATTTGATAGATAATTGGTATTTAATTCATTGATATCTTATTTTAATATATTTGAATTATGATGTTAGACGATTCTGTGTCAAATCAGTTTCATGATTTAAATTATATTAAAATAAGGTGCAACATAATTATTAGTATCTAAAATACTTGACAAGTATTAGTCAATGATGTATTGTTAATATTTTGTTGCAGATAATTATGAGATTTTAAATTCTAGTGAATTTATAAGTGTTGCTATATCTGACAGATTCACTACAATTTTAATCAGCAGCATAGTCAGTCTTATTAAGGTTATTTATCAGTAAACAATTTTGTTGATTATAATCTTATAAAGATAGATTATGGAGCTTTTGACGTGAATGAGAATTGTTTTGGCTTTACCCTAAGTGATCAATGTGTTTACAAAAACTAAATTATATTGAAAGACAAAATCTTTCTTTCTCGTCTTAATACTGCTAGGTCATGAGTCTGTGTCTTTTTCATATTAAAAGACGTGACTATTTATATTTTTATGCATAAGTACATACTTGTGCACTCAAACAATTTTAAAAGAAAAATCAAACTTCTTTCTATAGTGGTGATTGCTTATTTCATTAAAATCTTTTGAAATCACTATTGTACATCATTTCTCTCAGAAGATTAAATGCATGATTTCCATTCATTATAGATCTTAAATTCATTTTATCTCTATATTGCCATATGTTCTGTGATACAGGTTCAACCTCCAATGACCTTCTTTTACTTGATAGTCATGAGGTTGAAAACCCACAACTTCTATCCCAGACTGTAAAGACAAACACAGAAACAAAACCAACCAACACTCTCTTACCACTAAAATGAAGTATGAATGAGCGTGAGGGAGAGAGTGCATTAGTGTACCACATAAAGAAGGTTCTGAACCCATCAGCTCTGTCTCCCACAAAGATGAGTAGTATTTAAACCGAGACAACTACTAGCTCCCATAAGTCTTCTCAAAAAGGTGTAATGGATGAAAATGCACAAAAACAGTTACTAAATTCATCCTCTAAACAGGGTGCGTCTATTGAAATTCTCATGTCAGCCAGGGTATCCAATGTAGTGTCACCACCTCAAACATAAATAATTCTTGATGCACAAGGATAGGTTACACACACAAAGGAAGAGTTCACGAAAACACGAGTTTCGACCATTTTAAGGTCAGATTCGATTGTTCAAGGTTCTTTAATGGACCAATTGCCTTTACAGGTGTTAGAAGAGGATACTAATCCAATAGTCATATGGCGGTGGTCAGTGTCTACTTCCCCAGGCTTAAATCCCCTGAATGCATTTACGGATAGTGGATCTGACATAGGTGCAGATCGGCAACTTGTTGACAATGATTCAGATATTACCTGATGAGTCATAAGGAAATGTCTTCACAGACATTAGAAGGGAACTTTGATCTTATGCTAAATTCTTTGTATCATTATTTACCTTCCCAGAGTTCGAATCTGGAACCCTAAAATGGAAACTAGCAACTTGTAGATTATGACTCAGATTCATCTGACGAGTCTAACAAGGATGGGGATTTACGAAGTCCCATTGCACCACTTGTGACCTCTTTAAGGATGGCTAAGGTGATTTTCCTTGCAGGTACAACTGGATTTTGGAGCTATGAGAGGAGTGATACACTTTTGAGAATGAGTGTAAACACGAGTGGAGAGAAGAGTAAAAACATGTGAGGTACACGAAATAGAATCACACACTCATAGTGAGGATGAAAGAGAAATATCATATCACATTCCTTATCCCTAAACATGGTTCTTGATACTTCGAGTCTCGAATCTGTTTATTATTGGAACCTAATTCTTAAAGACCTAACATTTACAGACTAGATTGGATTACTTTGGTGCCTAATAAGTTGGGAGCTAACAATTGGTAACAATTGGTGATCTCACAGTTGGGAGGTAGTTAGGAATATTGGTTAACAGGATGATCAACGGTAAAGCCATTCTTGCAGCATTTAAAGGGACATGGTTAATCAGACTATGACTTGTTATTTCTTTTCCAACCAAGTAAAATATGAGAACTCCTTCATACAACAGCATACATTCCTTCTCTAAGGGGGAGATAAAAGCTTAAGTAATAGTTTGGAGAATTCCTCAACTAAGGGGGAGAATAGCAGGCATGAGGAAAAAGGTAAAGCATATAACCACAACACCATTGTTATTTGTAACTATGGATCCTATTGTACGGGAGAGGTGGTAAACACGAAGGTGATTTCCTAGTGATCAGAAGAGGTGATTTGATTTATCACTATTCTTCATAAAGGGAGAAACCGTTTTTCAAAAGGGGAGTGCCATTGGTTTGTATCTGTGGATCCTATTGTATGGGAGAGGTGGTTAATGAAGGTGATCTCTTTTAAGCACTTGATTCTCAAAGGGGGAGAAGCAAGAGAGATATGTGCTTCTCAACAGGAAATGTGGTTGTACAAAATAAGCTGTTGATGATTAGTTCAAGATTGAGAAGTATTATCTGGCAGAGATCTGAAGAACCAAGGAAATAAAGATGAAATACTTGAAGGTTAGTTCAGTGCTAGAAAAACAAGCATCTTTCATTTCAGTTACTCAATAAATCTGGAAATGCAGAATTTGATCTAGAAAACCAGTAGCATTATTTACAAGTCCGGTACTTTACTTTTTCGAAGTTGTTACTTGAGCTATCCCCTCTATTTAATTTGTTTTTAGGTTTAACAATCAAATAGGGGGAGATTGTTGGTGAGACTGCGTAGCTGTATTAATAGTTACGTGATAACTCAATACGAGAACAACACTAGAACAGGACAGGTTAATAATACTATGCCTACACAAGAAATCCGAAGAAATGAAGAGAAGTCAAATACAAAGAATCAAAAGATTAGAAGAAAGCTTGAAGTCTATTTATAGGTCACTGAAAGAAGTTCATTAATATGTTTATGCCTCAGTAAAGAATACAGGTTAAAGACTTTCAAGGTTTCAGAAATTATGAAGATTCGGTGTATAAGTGTCATAAGAAGATTTTAGTGTATTGGCACTGATTGAAGATAGAGAGTGTATGAAGCATAGGAATCTGAAGAATTGAAGATATGGTATAGACAGAGGTTAAAGAAGACAGTTGTAGTATTGAAGTTATACTCACTGATAGGAGTTCATTTATATGTTCAAGCGTCGGTGAAGAACAGTGAATGAAGTATTCAAGTTTGTAGTAGCAATGAAGACGTTGTCTAAAGTATTAGAAAGGATTCCACTGAAAGTACATTTGTTTATTGGCAGTTAGTTTCTGACGCGATAAAGTTGTTGCAAGCTTAAAAATGTAATCAAGGCTATAATACGAAGAACTGAATCGGGGTTAGTCGTCTGTGAACCAGACCAGTTGCACTAGGCGTCAACAGCTCGTGAAAGGAATTTGGGTATTAAATTTAGAAGATTTGTTAAGTTAAGGAACATACTTGGATTGAAAGTTTATCTTTTAAAGTACGAGAAGAGGTGCGCAGGGCATACAACTAAACTGCTCAAGGGATTGACAAGCTCAAAGTTTAATTGTTAAATCAAATAAATTTATTTAATGGACTTTAATATAATTTATTTAATAAACTTAAAATGATTTATTTTATAAACTTTAAATAAGTTTATTTTATAAATCAAAATTAGTTTATTTATATAAGTTATATTTTTGTTTATTTTATAAATTAATTTGGTTACAATTTAAACTTAAATAAAAAGAAAAAAGGTAACAATCATCGCCAGTTAGCTATATGGTCGCAGGTTGGAGTTGTGAAGAATATTTCTAAGGCAAAACCAACTTTGCAGTCGCAGGTTTACTTCTTAGTCGCAAGTAGAGTTACTAGGTCGCATGTTGAGTTTCTTCGTCGGAGGTTGAGTTACTTGGTCGCAAGTTGAGTTTCTTAGTTGCAAGTTGAGTTACTTGGTCGCAGATTAAGTTTCTTGGTCGCATGTTGAGTTACTGGGTCGCAAGTTGAGTTTCTTGGTCGCAGGTAGAGTTTCTTGGTCGCAAGTTGAGTTTCTTGGACGCAGGTTGAGTTCCTTGGTCGCAGTTTAGCAAGCACTCACTCCTCAGCCACATCTTTGTTAATACAATCAATTAATTTGTGTGGTTCAATTTCATCCACCCATTTTATTTGATATAAGTTTAGATAGTAGCAGAAGCAAATTCAGCAATTAAATTTTGAATTGTTCTGCATCTTCTCTTCCAAAAGAGGTGAAGAACTGCAGCAAAGAGATAGAGAGGAGATATACATATTAGTTATTCTTCTCACCGGAGTAACGTTATAATTCCCGATTTAACTCTTATATATTCTTAGGGGCATTATAAATGTTACCCGGTAATTAAATCATTAGACAAAAAAAGCTAGAACATTGTATAGGATTTAATTTGTTGATCTTTATAGTAGCTAGAAACTCTGTTGTTCTTAGATTATAGACGGTTAATTTATTTACCGGAGTGTAGCAGCACCCCTCGCGGACTTATATATGAATATATATTACCTCAAATATCTTTTGTTCCTCGTTTTATATTCCCAAACACTATTCGCCTCAAGAACACAGAATCACTGACTGAGCACTAAATTTTATATCCGCAAAAGATTCAAAAGAATTTTTTAATTTAGTGAGTATCATATTCAACCCCACCTCTACGATACTTCGGGACCTAACAACCGTGTTATAATAAGAACTTAATCCCTAGCGTGCCGAGCAACTCGGGAAAGTGAAAGAGTTCATACTTCTACATTCACGAAGTCCCTCAAGTCCAAACCCACTTCTACTACAATCCATGTAAAACAAGATCCTTCTGGCCGTATTTTCTTCTTTCATAGTAGTCCATTTTAATAATCCAACTTTATTTTTAATTTACCATTAGCCACTCCGCCTCGCACTGTCCTCCAAGGATAAGAATAGATAAACGCGGACAACCTTCTAGAGCTCCCAATCGTGGACAGGTTCATCCGTAAACTTATTACCACCTCAAATTTAGTCGAGTGTGGATTTTTGAAGAGGGGTTAGGCTGACTCCCCAAAAGAAAAAAACAAAGAAAAGAGCCAGAAAGGGTAAGGGTACCAGCCTCGTATATAGAACATAGTGCGAGCCAACGGATTCGAACCTTTATTTTTCTGCACGCATCATGCTTTTACTTGCATATCTCATATTATATTTTTACTTGCATATATTATCTATTCACATCCCTTTTGCTCCTATCTAGTTTATGTTAACATTTCTTTCATTAATTATTTGCATAATTGGTCATCTTCTCATCCCTTTCATGGAGGAGGCGGAACAAGCTGCCGCCGCTTCTGGTCCGGTTTAGTCCGCAGCCACGACCATAGCGGCTCGTACTCAGGAAATACTTGTGGTTCATAGGACAACTCTGACCATGCATCTTAAAAGCGGAGCCCCCTCTCCTAAACTAAAAAGGCATCGCAGCTCCAAGGATATGAAGACAAGCGAGCTCGAGCCTAAAAGGAACATCATTTCTTCCCTCGCTGATGTCCCCCTTCCGTTTTCTTCTTCTACCAACGTGGTCGCGACCACTTTCGTTGACTCATACAAGCTAATGTCAGCGACCATGATTTCATAAATTAGACCTGGTCATCTCTCGAGGCCAATAATGATGCTTTTGTTAGTGTTTGTGCCCTAGAGACAACACTATTATGTTTATGTTATGAAACATTTGGGTTATTAATCATGATTTATGGATTATTTTTTAATAATTTATTATATCTTTATTTTCTGCGATAAAATAGATTAATAAATGTCCTTGGAATATGATATGTAAATCTATATCTCAAAGTACGTGACTTAGAAATGAGATTATAAGAATAGTATTATTATTCCTAAAGGTCCCTAGTCAAGTATTATTGTTAGGGGACGATAATATATACATTGAGACTAGTATGTTTGTTGACTGATGATCACATCTCATTGATCATAGGTATGGTGATACTAAAGTCAAAACACAGGCACATGTATTAAATACATGGTGTTGGATTGACCCGTTGTGAGATACTACATGTTAAATGTGTCATAAGTTAATCTCATAGAGATAATGATGTATTGGTTCTTAGACCTGAAATCATTATATTTCTATACGAGAATTAATGTACTTTGATACTATTAAAAGTTATCCTTGATCGGGTGTTCATAAAAGTATACATTGGGTATATTATGAATGATCTAGATGGGATTTCTCTCTCAAATATTAAAGGAGTGATATTATTGGCCTCTTGATTGATTAAGACTATAAAATACATGGTCGTGCTTAAATAGTGATTTGTTTAATAGTTTACTCATTGATGGAGGAAAGAAGGATTAAACATTAAGAGAGGATGACACAATGCACGCCTCGAGTTTGATCTATAGTATAAGGCTAAAGGGATTATATTACATCGTACATTATTCACAAAAGGTTTGATTGAATCACCAATTATTATTACTTGGGGATCAATGATGTATTACTAGATGTCACTCATTGTTTATAATTTTATTATTAAAAAATAAAATTACTGCCAACGTAATAATAACCTAAAGGGTCACACACAAAGAACGTTTAAAACGGAGTGTTATTTAAATTATGAATTTAAATATTTTATTATTATTAATTTGAATTTAATTATTAATTAATTAAGTGAGACTTGATTAATTGTATATATATTAGAATTTGAATTTAATAATAATATAAACCCAAAATCAGAATGGGTCCTTTGAGAAGCCCAGTAAGATTGGAGTTAGGCCCAAATCCTCTCTCCCTATATATACATTTAGATGTATATTTTTAGGGTTTAGTTGACACATCACATTTTTGAGAAAACCCTAGCAGCTCTACATCTTAGAGAGGCTAGAGAGACAGAGAAAAGAGGCAACCAAATCGGCTAGTACCGGCTCCGGTGATCGTTGGACAATCGGGCATTCGTGTAGAAACCTTGGAGAGCAGATCTTCGAAAGGAGGGCTTCTGTGTTGCTTCATCAAGTTCTGTACATTCATCACAATCAGAAGTAAAGCTTTATTAAGGTAAATATCTAATCTCTGAATTAAATGTCTTGTTTCGCAAGGATCCTGCGTCTGGGGTTTCGTTTTTCATATTTATTTTTGATTTTTCCGCTGCGTTTGTGTCATGAATCCCTACAATGGCATCAGAGTTACTTGCGAAACGTTTTAATTCAGTTGTATGTTTACAATTTTGATATAAGTGAGCATGTATATAATTTTTGGTGCGTGTATATGCCTATATATATATGATATTCATGATGTATTTTATAATCATGTGATGGTTGTATATATCACTGTGTGAGTATATATGATATACTTTGTTTTTCATTATGGAGATTGTATAAGATGCGATTTCTAAAAAAAGTTGAACATATTTGGTGAAATCTGAGTCCAGTGTCCGATTTTTGCAAAAGATATGTGTTTTCCGACTGTAATTGGGTCACTGAGCAAGACTGACAAAGTCAGGTTCACGTTTGTAAGCCATTGGATGTCGTTACAGTTCTAGAAACAACGATTTTTAGTTTTTAGAAAGCTTATTTTAATTTTCTGAATTTTGGTAAATATGTTTTGTTTGATTATATAGTCTGAAATATGATATGTGATACTATATTAAGATTATAAGTGTTTTGTTATATGTCATGTGATATCATGGTGTATGGTTATGATCTTAAGACCCTTTAGTTAATGGGTTTTTTTATGGTTTTGGTTTCTAAATACGACTTGCATGTCGTGTATTCTTTGTAATTCGTTTATCTCAAATGCAACTCAAGTTTTCTTATATAAGTATAGTAGTATAGGTTGTTTAAATGTAATGTACTTCAAGGAGGCATGATCCAAGAGGAGAAGTAGCAATCGAGACAAGAAGAATGAAGACTTGTAATAGTAATTGTATTTATATTATTCACCATAGATTGACGTTGATCATTTCAATAGCTTGAAAGGATCACATAGGATAAAGGCCATAACCAAACACGTTTACATACCGCACTGTACATATTGATGTATGAATATATGTAAAGAATAGCTAATGATGCATGCTTTAATTAGATTAATCATGCATGAATGTATGTATTAGATACGTCACCTATGCCATGCCTGTTAAACAAGATAAAATTTGTAACAACTCAAGATTTTAAAGTTTATAAAAGATTATGAGATTCTCGTGTTTATGAAACACGGTATGAAATACGAATCTTCTTTATTTCCGACATGGGGCGATTTTGTCAACAACGGGTTCATTGAACTTGTAAGGCTGTGGGTTTTAAGCGAGACCGATATAACTCCTCTACTACCTGGAAATCAAACCATTGACGAGTATTGATTTAAAGTATTTTATTCAAGGAAAATTTGGGATTCTCTCTTATGATGGGACCATGATCGTTATATTACTAACAAAACCCTAATGTTTATATTAAGTTGTTTAGATGTCTTCCAATATGTCCAACACGTTAATCCCTAGATCGATAATGGGTGGGTTCTCGTAGGACAACGTGTTGAAGTATATGATACTTTTTAGACCTTTGGGTTTGACTTAACTAAGTTACCACAATAGGATTGTGAAATTAGAGGCATAGCGTTTAGTGAGATTTATTGGATAAATATGAATAAATGTTGTTCCACTAAACTATCCAAGAGGTATATAGTTGATATAATTGACAAATGTTGTCTACCTTATTAAATAATGTTTTAGGAGTAAAACCAAAGCTGAACTAAAACGTTGTGAAATGTGGAACTTGGCTTACTAGAAAGTATATAGAAGATTTCTTTCTGAATTAATAGTTAGGGTTATTGATTTAATAAAAATAGTGGGAGATATATATTTTGAATATATATAAATAATCACTTGAACATAATTTAATAATCATCTATAGACTAATTTATCTTATGCACTTAAACATTGTAGATATCAAAATGGCAAACAATTCAAACAACTTCTCTGTGTGATCAGTCCTTGAGAAGGACAAGCTGACAAGAACAAACTTCCTTGACTGGTAGAGGAACTTGAGGATAGTCCTCAAACAAGAGCGCAAGCTCTATGTAATTCATATCCCTCGCCCTGCACCTCTCCCTGAAGGAGCAACCCGTGCTCAACATAATGTTTATCAGAAACATATCGATGATGACACGGATGTTCAATGTCTCATGTTAGCAACCATGAGTGTTAAACTTCAGAAACAACATGAGAATATGGATTCTTATGATATGATTGAGCACCTTAAACGTATGTTTGAAGGACAAGCTCATCATGAGAGGTTTGATACTTTTAAATCGTTACATGCATGTAAGCAGGGAGAACGTGATCCGGTTGGACCGCATATTCTAAGAATGATAGGGTATATGGAGAACCTTGCCAAGTTGGGTGCCCCAATTGCTATGGAGCACCAGATTGATCTTATTTTACGATCTTTAAACAACAACTATTCTCAATTTGTGATGAATTATAATATGAATGACACAGATAAGAACCCCACCAAATTGTTGGCTATGTTGAAAACTGCTAAGACCAACATTCAAAAGGCGCCCCCTGCTCCCATGTTGATGGTGAATAAGGGGAAGGCCAAAGGAAAGGTTAAATGGAAAGCCAAGAGGAAGATGGGATCTAAATCTAATGCCAATCTAAAACCTATTCCGACCAAGGCTTTGAAGCCTAAAGGTGGTGTTCCAAAGGTTGGTGATTGTCACTATTGCAAGAAACCAGGTCATTGGAAGAGGAACTGTCATGCTTATTTGGAGGATCTGAAGAAGAAGGTTGTTATTACTGCTTCTGATTCAGGTATTTATGTTATAGAAGTAAACTTGTCTACTTTTACATCTTGGGTATTAGATACTGGATGTGGTTCTCACATATGTATAAATGTGCAGGAACTGCAGGGAAGTAGGACATTGACGAAGGGAAAAGTCGGCCTACGAGTTGGCAATGGAGAAAAGGTTGCTGCTTTAGCTGTAGGGACTTATCGTTTATCGTTGCCCACTGGGCTTGTTTTAGAACTAGATAACTATTTTTACGTGCCTTTGATTTGCGGAAACATTATTTCGGTTTCTTGTTTGGACAAGAAAGGTTTTTCGTTTTTGATTCAGAACAATAGTTGTTCCTTTTCATTCAATAATGTTACCTATAGGGTTGCACATTAGTTTAATGGTTTATATGTTCTTGATTTAGATACTCCTATCTATAACATAAATAATGATAATAAACGTATTAAGATGAAAGACTCAAATCAAACATACCTTTGGAATTGTCGTTTAGGTCTCATAAATGAGAAACACATTTCCAAATTACATAAAGATGGTTACTTGGATAAGTTTGATTTTGAATCATACGAAAAAAATGCAAATCTTGTCTCATTGGCAAAATGGCTAAAGATCCTTTTACCGGACAAGGTGAAAGGGCCACCGAATGATTAGGACTTATACATAGTGATGTATGTGGTCCAATACGTATGATGGCAAAATGTGGTTTTTACTACTTCATTACATTTACTGACGATTTTAGTAGATATGGATATGTGTATCTTTTGAAGAACAAATCTGATTCTTTTGAAAATTTCAAAGAATACAAGGCCGAAGTGGAAAAGCAAACTAGGGAAAGTATAAAAGTTCTACGATCAGATCATGGAGGAGAATACTTAAGCCTCGAGTTTAAAGGTTTCTTGAAGGATTGTGGTATCGTATCACAACATACTCCTCCTAGAACACCTCAATGGAATGGAGTTTCTAAGAGGAGAAATTGTACCTTGTTGGACATGGTACGATCGATGATGAGTCTAGAAGATTTTCAATAAGTTTCTGGGGTTATGCTCTAGAAACGGCTGCATATACACTAAACCGAGTTCCAACTAAATCGGTTCAAAAGACTCCATATGAGATATGGACTGAGAAATGTCACAGCATGTCTTTTATGAAAGTATGGGGATACGCAGCGTTTGTGAAACGCCTGGTGTTTGACAAGATGGGACAAAATTGGATAAATGTTATTTTATGGGATATCCTGAAGAAACTAAAGGGTATAGTTTCAATAATTCTAACGAGAACAGAGTGTTTGTGATTGAAGCGCTGTATTTCTTGAAAGAGGGTTACTTTCCAAGAAAATTAGTGGGAGGACTATAGATCTCGATGAAAATCGAGTTATGCAAAATAACATTGAATCAGAGTTAAAATATAGGTAGGAAGTACATCAAAATGTTCCTGCTCGGGAAACACAGGTTGTTCATAGATCTAGTAGGGCTCGTCATGAGCTAGAGAGATATTATGGATTTCTCTTGACTCAAGATGATAATGTAATGATCATAAATAATGATGAGCCTCTTACCTACTAAGAAGCTATGAACCGTCCAGACTCCGAGAGATGGCTAGAGGCCATGAAATCCGAAATGGAATCCATGTATCAAAATAAAGTATGGACTTTAGTTGATCCACCTGAAGGGGTAAAACCTATAGGGTGCAAGTGGATTTTCAAGAAGAAAACTGACATGGATGGTAAAGTATAGACCTATAAAGCGCGACTAGTGGCAAAAGGTTTCAAACAAATTCATGGTATAGACTATGATGAGACCTTTTCACCAGTTGCTATGGTCAAGTCCATCAGGATTTTGCTAGCAATAGCTGCTTACTACGACTATGTGATTTGGAAAATGGATGTCAAAACCGCTTTCTTAAATGGTAGACTTGAAGAGGATGTATACATGATACAACCTGAGTGTTTTATCGATCCCAAGTTTGCTAAGATGATCTGTAAGCTGCTTCGATCTATTTATGGATTGAAGCAAGCCTCAAGGAGATGGAATCGTCGTTTTGATGAAATAGTCAAAGAATTTGGCTTTATTCAAAATGAAGATAAACCAAGTGTTTACAAGAAGGTTAGTGGGAGCCATGTGACATTCCTAGTACTATATGTAGATGACATATTACTAATAGGGAATGGAATACCTTCTCTACAGGCTGTTAAGACGTGGTTGAGAAATAGTTTCTCGATTAAGGACTTAGGCGATGCTACCTATATATTAGGGATCAAGATCTATAGAGATAGATCAAGGAAATTAATCGGCCTAAGTCAGAGTACATACATTGACAAAGTATTGCATCATTTCGGGATGCAAGAGGAAAAAAAGGATATGTCCCATTGTCTCATGAGATATTGATCTCAAAAAACACTGCCCTAAATCATTAGATGATAAGGGCCGTATGAGCAAAGTTCCATATGCTTCAATAATTGGATCTATAATGTATGCGATGATATGTACTTGTCCTGATGTTTCGTATGCCTTGAGCATGACGAGCAGATACCAGTCTAATCCAGGTGAGGGTCATTGGACAGTTTTCAAGAATATTCTTAAGTACTTGAAGAGGACTAAAGATTCATTCTTGGTGTATAGAGGAGATGAGAAGCAGGTTGTAAAGGGTTACACTGATGTCAGCTTATAGACAGACAGAGACGATTCAGTATCTCAGTCAGGTTTTATGTTTTGCCTTAATTGAGGTGCTGTAAGATGGAAGAGTTCAAAGCAAGAGACAATAGTTGATTCTACAATGGAAGCTGAGTATATTGCTGCCAGTGAAGCAGCCAAAGAGGCTGTTTGGATACGGAAATTCATAACGGGACTTGGTGTGGTTCCATCGATCACAGATCTAGATGATCTTTACTGTGATAATAATGGACCCATTGTGCAGGCTAAAGAACCAAGATCCCATTCCCGGGCAAAGCATAAACTTAGGAGATATCACCTTCTTCGAGAGATTAACAAAAGAGGAGATATACATATATGTAAAGTGCATACTGATGATAATGTTACAGACCCGCTGACTAAGGCTTTGTCTCAACAAAAGCATGAAGGTCATACTAGTTCCATGGGTATTAGATACATGGGTGATTGGCTCTAATGCAAGTGGGAGATTGTTAGTGTTTGTGCCCTAGAGACAACACTATTATGTTTATTATTTGAAACATTTGGGTTATTAATTATGATTTTATGGATTATTCTTTAATAATTTATTATATCTTTATTTTCTGTGAGAAATGTTAGATTAATAAATGTCCTTGGAATATGATATGTAAATCTATATCTCTAAGTACGTGACTTAGAAATGAGATTATGAGAACAATATTATTATTCCTAAAGGTCCATAGTCAAGTATTATTGTTAAGGGACAATAATATATATAATGAGACTAGTGTGTTTGTTGACTGATGATCACATCTCATTGATCATAGGTATGGTGATACTAAAGTCAAAACACATGCACATGTATTAAATACATGGTGTTGGATTGACCCGTTGTGAGATAGTACATGTTTAATGTGTCATAAGTTAATTTCACAGTGATAATGATGTATTGGTCCTTAGACCTGAAATTATTATATTTCTATATGAGAATTAATGTACTTTGATACTATTGAAAGTTATCCTTGACCTGGTGATCATAAAAGTAGACATTGGTTAGATTATGAATCGTATGAGAAATATGAATGATCTAGATGTGATTTAGCCCTCATATATTAAAGGAGTGATATTATTGGCCTCTTAATTGAGTAAGACTATAAAATGCATGGCTGTGCTCAAATAGTGATTTGTTTAATAATTTACTCATTGATCAAGGAAAGAAGGATTAAACGTTAACAGAGGATGACACTATGCATGCCTCGAGTTTGATCTATAATATAGGGCTAAAGGGATTATATTACATTGTACATTATTCACGAAAGGTTTGATTGAATCACCAATTATTATTATTACTTGGGGAGCAATGATGTATTACTAGATGCCACTCATTGTTTAATATTTTATTATTAGAAAAAAATTATTGCCAACGTAATAATAACCTAAAGGGTCACACACAAAGAATGTTTAAAACAGAGTGTTATTTAAATAATGAATTTAAATATTTTAATATTATTAATTCAAATTTAATTATTAAATTAATTAAATGAGACTTGATTAATTGTATATATATTAGAATTAGAATTTAATAATAATATAAACCCAAAATCAGAATGGGTCCTTTTAGAATCCCATTAATATTAGGGTTAGGTCCAAATCCTCTCTCCCTATATATACATTAAGATGTATATTTTTAGGATTTTGTTGACACATCACGTTTTTGAGAAAACCCTAGCAACTCTACATCTTAGAGAGGCTAGAGAGAGAGAAAAGAGGCAACCAAATCGGCTAGTACCGGCTCCGGTGATCGTTGGACGATCAGGCGTTCATGTGGATACCTTGGAGAGCAGATCTTCGAAAGGAGGGCTGCTGTATTGGTTCATCAAGATCTGTACATTCATCACAATCAGCAGGAAACCTTATAAAGGTAAAGATCTAATCTCTGAATTAAATGTCTTGTTTTGCATGGATCCTACGTTTGGGGTTTCGTTTCTCATATTTATTTTTGATTATTCTGCTGCGTTTATGTCATGAATCCCAACAGCTTTGACTTGGGCCGCGGCGGAACTGTACTCCGCCAGGTCACCTGAATCTGTGAGATTCAAGACATCGGCCAAGACAGCTTAAATTTTGATGCTAAGGTCAAAGCCCTGCAGGGCCAGGTCAAAGAGCTCGGGCAGGAAAAAACCAAAATACTGGAAAATTATAATCGAAAGATGCTTGATATGTCCGCTGCTCATGCTAAAGATCTGAAGGAGCTGAAAGAGGATCATGACCTGGCCGTTGATCAGGAGAAGGAGAGGGAGGTCCCTAAGAAGAATGTTGTGGATATGGAAGGGTCGCTGTCTGTTATAACTGCGATCCGGGAGGCCGCCTGCCGATGTCAGGAACCTAGGAGCCAGAAACTTCATGAACATCTTTATCAGCAAGGTTCCTGACTTCGAATGGGATGCTCTGGGTGCAGGCACAGCTAGGCATCTCGAAAAGCTGAAGCTGGAGATGGAGAGAGATGCCAAAATGGTAGAAGAGGCTCAAGTCGCAGCTGAGAGGGCCGAGAAGGAGCCAGAAGGCGATAAAGCTTAGTATCCCTTCATTTACTGAACTTTTGGATGGGGAAGCGGGCACTCCATTTGCCTCGCATTTGTATTTAAAATTTCTTGCCTTCGGGCTCAACTATTAATTGTGTTTATTTACGATTGTTGTATAAGTTACCAAGTCATCTATGCTCATACATTCTTGCCATGCTAGCTAATTTTTCTTGTTAATTTCCTCTATTTTCACTATGCCTTAGATGACCAATTTGCACGCTTTTGTCCCAGTGTTACTTTAGAAAATGTTGCAATAGGTGAGAAATTATGATCCTATTACAACACCCAGATTTTGGTGTTACTATAGGCATAGAAACATATTTCTATAGCTCAATACAGTTTTGGTGTTGATATAGAGGTCTTTCCTATTACAACCCATGAGGTCAAGTCGTGATATACGGTTGGATATATTTTTTATAGTTTTAACTCAAAATTAAATTTATCTTTAAGAGTAATTGAGTTGAATAAAATATTTTATGGAGTTCTGTAGAAAGTAAAATATCCGTAAAAATAAAATTTTCATATTTTATAAATTTTAAAATATTTTATTTCAATTTAAAACTAAATGGATACATTTTAATGATTAGTTTATAAATATTGAATATAATTACTAAAATATATTTATTGAAATTAAAAGTCTATAGAACAGTTATTTTTATAAAAATAATAATCTAAAATAGTTTTGAATATTTACATATTAATCACAGTAAAGAATTTTATTACAATAATTGTGGTAGCCCGAAAATAAAACCAAAAGATAATAACTGAGAAATATAAATTATTACAAACGGCTTCTTACAACATAATCCAAGATCGCAAAGGTTCAGTGTTTGAACAGTCCAACACTAATAACTACTACAACTTTTACATAGCTACCGGTCCTCACACGAACGCTGGCTTTACTACCTGAGCTCTCATATAAGCCTCAACATCTCCACCAGTAGTCTTACGAGTAGTCTTCTTGAATCTAACCATACTTGCTATCTAAAATAACATGAATAAATAGCAAGAAGTGAGCCAAATGCTCATCAAGATATATAATAAGACATAATTTAACAATATGGCAATTCGCAATTCGAAGTTGAGATGGATGACATCATTATTCAAGTCAAAATCATTTTCAAATCAAGTCATTGCTCAAAAATCATTTTATGACGCTACGGATTACAGCCGGTGATCATCTGCGAAGTAATCCCGAACCTCGACGGGTTCTAACAAATTTTAATTGGGATCCCTAAGCAACTTTTAAGCATAATGTAATAGGTGTGAAAGGGACTTGCGTCTTAGTCCAATCCACTAATCTCAAGAAAAACATTCTTTTGTTTGAAATCTCTTTTAAGCAATTATCAACCGATGCCAGAAGGAAATTACAAAGATTCTAAACAGGGATATCGATTGTTCGAATTTCAAGGGATTCTAAACAATAGAATTACGATCATCAATCAAAGGAGTAGAATTTCAAGATTCGAATTATGAAGTTATTATCAATTATCTTCTCACTAGTGGGGTCATCAAGGATGAGTATCAATAATTCAATAACTAAGGAAGAAAGTATTGAAAAGAACCATAACGATAATCAATAGGATATGTCACAACAGTTGCATAAGGTAAGTTTGAAAAGGGGGTGATACACATGCATACAATGAGTTTAGAGAGATCATCACTTGAACGATAAATAAAGAGTGGGATACTTTCATAAGAAATTCAAAAGCATCAATAAGTAGAAGAATTTCCTTGTGAAAGTAAAACTCGAATCATGGATGATAAGGTTGAGAGACTTGTAATAACCATAATTTCCTTGGAGTCAAAATTCCATTTCTGGACAAAGACAATTATCACCACTGGAAGGTGAAGATGCACCTCCATCTTCTTTCTCAAGATGAGGCCTATGTGGATTGCATAGAGAGAGGTCCTCATGTACCAATGAGAGCTGCAACTAACAATGAACCATCCATTCCCAAACCTAGGCATGAGTGGTCAGATCCTAATATTGAGCAAGTCAGGAAAGATAAGGTGTTAGGTCCCGAATTATCCTAGAAGGGGGGGGGGGGTTGAATATGATAATCACTAAATTAAAAATTCTTTCGAATCTTTACCAGATAAAATATTTAGTGCTCGGTTAGTGGTTTCGTGTTCTTGAGAGAAATAGTGTTTGGAACGATAAAAACAAGGAACACAAGATATTCGTGGAAGTATATATTCGTATATAAATCCTCGAGGGGGTTGCTACACTCCGGTAAATAAATTAACCGGCTACAATCTAAGAACAACAAAGTTCCTAGCTACTACAAAGATTTACAAATCAAATCATATACAATAATCTAGCTTTTGTTTGTACTAGGATTTAATTATCGGGTAACGATTATATTGCCCCTAAGAATGTACAAGAGTTAAATCGGACATTATAACATTGCTCCGGTGAGAAGTTAAACGGATATACAAATAGCTTGAGCTTCTCTATAAATCAATGCTCCCATTTTCACTTCTCTTTTGGGAGAGAAGATGAACAGAATAATAATGAATGGCTCTCTTTCTTCTACTGCAATTGTGTAGACTTTATCAATAAAATGTATGGATGAGGATTCTCTGGCGACCAAGCTTTCTGTGGCGACAGGGGGGAAAAGATTTGTCTCTGGAGACCAGGAGGAGAGGAGGGAGGCTGATTATTTTTCTAACTCCCCTGTGGAGACCACAGGGGGAGAGGAGGAAGCTGCCTTGGCTATGGCAACTCCTAGGATTACAAGTACATCTTGTACTTAGCTGAACAACCAAAAACAACAAAACAACGTTTTGGTTTCTTTGTTTTGTTTTTTTGTTTTATTTTCTTTTTCTTATTTTTCTTATTTTTCTTTTTCTTTTGTTTTTCTTTTGTTTTATTTTCTTTTTCCTTTTTCTATTTTCTCTTTTTTATTTTCTTTTTCTTTTTAAGTTTAAATTGTAATTAAATTAATTTATAAATTAAACTTAAATATAACTTATATAAATAAACTAATTTAAATTTATGAAATAAACTTAATTAAAGTTTATAAGATAAATCATTTTAAGTTTATTAAATAAATTATATTAAAGTCCACTAAATAAATTTATTTAATTTAATAATTAAACTTTGAGCTTCGCCAGTCCCCTGAGCTGTTTGGCTATATAACTCGCGCTCCTCTTCTCGTACTTTACCAAATAAACGTTCAATCCAAGTACGTTCCTCAACTTAATAATCCTTCTATAAATAATACCCAGATTCCTTTCAAAAACTGTTGACGCCTAGTGTAACTGGTCTGATTCACATACGACTAACCCCGATTCAGGTCTTCGTATTATGGCCTTGATTAAATTGTTAAGTCTGCCTCAACTTTATCGCTTTAGACACTGACTGTCAATAAACAACTGTACTTTCACTGGAATCCTTTATGGTACTTTAGACAACGTCTTCATTAACTTCTGCCTATACCCCGTCTTCAATTCTTCAGATTTCTATGCTTCGAACACTGTCTATCTTCAATCAATGCCAATACACTAAAATCTTCCGGTAGCACTTGTATACTGAATCTTTAACATTTCTGAAACCCTGAAAGTCTTTAACCTTTGTTCTTCACTGAGGCATGATCATATTTATGAACTTCTTTTAGTGACCTTTAAGCAGACTTCAGGCCTTCTTCTAATCTTCTGATTCTTTGTATTTTCCTTGTCTTCATTCTTCCTGATTTCTTGTGTAGACGTAGTATTATTAATCTGCCCTATTCTAGTGTTGTTACCATTTTGAGTTATCACGTAACTGTTCATATAGCTCCGCAGTCTTACCAACAATCTCCCCCTATTTGATTGTTAAACTTAACAACAAATTAAATAGAGAGGATACCTCAACTAACAACTAGAAAAAGTAATGTACCTGGACTTGTAAATAATGCTACTACTTTTCTGGATCAAATACTGTATTTCCAGATTTCTTGAGTAACTGAAATGAAAGATGTTTATTCCTCTAGCACTGAACTGATCTTCAAGTAGTTTTATCTTCATTTCCTTGGTTCTTCAAATCTCTGCCAGAAAATACTTCTCAGTCTTGAAGTAATCATCAGCAACTTCTTTTGTATAACCACATTTCCTGTTGAGAAGCGCATATCTCTCTTGCTTCTCCCCCTATGAGAATCAACTGCTTAAAGGACATCACCTTCGTTTACCACCTCTCCCGTACAATAGGATCCGCAGATAAAAACCAATGGTACTCCCTTTTTTGGAAAACAGCTTCTTCCCTTATGAAGAATAGTTATGAACCAAACCACTTCTTCTGATCACTAGGAAATCACCTTGTGTTTACCACCTCTCCCGTACAATAGGATCCGTAGTTACAAACAACAATGTTGTGGTGTAGTGTACAAGTGCTTTACCTTTTTCCTCCTCCCTGCTATTTCTCCCCCTTAGTTGAGGAATCCTCCAAACTATTATATAAGCTTTTATCTCCCCCTTAGAGAAGGAATGTATGCTGTTGTCTGAAGGAGTTCTCATATTTTACTGGGTTGGAAAAGAAATAACAAGTCATAGTCTGATCAACCATGTCTCTTCAAATTCTGCAAGAATGATTTCAATGTTGATCATCATATTCACCAATCTTCTCAACTCCTTATACCTCCCAAATGTGAGATTACCAATTGTTACCAATTGTGAGCTCCCAAAGGTCTTGAAGTACTCTAATCTAATCTGTAAATGTTATGTCCCTAAGAGTTAGGTTCCAATCATAAACAGATTCGAGACCCGAAATATCAAGAACCATGTTTAGGGATAGGGAATGGGATACGGTTTTTGTCTTTCTTCCTCACTGTGAGTGTGTGATTCTGTTTCGTGTGCCTAACAAGTGTTTCAATCTTCTCTCCACTCATGTTTACACTCATTCTCATAAGTGTATCACTCCTCTCATAGCTCCAAAATCCAGTTGTACCTGCAAGGAAAATCACCTTAGCCATCCTTAAGGAGGTCACAGGTGGTGCAATGGGAGTTCGCAAATCCCCATCCTTGTTAGACTCGTCAGATGAATCTGAGTCATAATCTACAAGTTGCTAGTTTCCCTTTTAGGGTTCCAAATTTGAACTCTGGGAAGGTAAACAATGATCCAAATAATTTAGCATAAAGATCAAAGTTCCCTTCTAATGTCTGTGAAGACATTTCCTTGTGACTCATCAGGTAATATCTGAATCATTGTCAACAAGTTGCTGATCTGCACCTATGTCAGATCCACTATCCGCAGATGCATCCAGGTTTATTAGTCCTGGGGAGGTAGACACTGACCACTGACATATGGCTATTGGATCAGTATCCTCTCCTAACACCTGTAAAGGCAATTGGTCCATTAAAGAACCTTGAACAATCGAATCTGACCGTAAAATGGTCGAAACTCTTGTTTCCATCAACTCTTCCTTTATGTGTGTAACATTTCCTTGTGCATCAAAAATTGATTATGTTTAAGGTGGTGACACTACATCGGATGCCTTGGCCGATAGGAGAATTTCAATAGACGCACCTTGTTGAGAGGATGAATCTAGTGACTATTTTTGTGCCTTTTCAGCCATTACATCTTTTTTAGAAGATGTATGGGGGCTAGTAGTTGTCTTTGTTTGAATACTACTCATCTTTATAGGAGACAGAGCTGCTGGATTGACTTCAGAACCTTCCTTATGTGGTGCACTAAGGCACTTTCTCCCTCACGCTCATTTATACTTCATTTTAGGGGTAAGAAAGTGTTGGTTGGTTCTATTTCTGTATTTTTCTTTACAGTCTGGGATAGAAGTTGTGGGTTTTCAACCTCATGACTATCAAATGAAAGAATGTCATTGGAGGCTGAACCTGCATCACAGAGCATATGGAAATATAGAGATAAAATGCACTTATGATCTATAATGAATGAAAAATATGCATTTAATCTTTTGAGAGAAATGATGTACAATATTGATTTCAAAAGATTTTAATGAAATAAGCAATCACCAATGTAGAAAGAAGTTTGATTTTTCTCTTAAAACTGTTTGAGTGCACAAGTCTGTTTTTATGCCTAAAAAGATAAATGATTTGAGACATATATTAATAACCTAGCAGTATTAAGAGGAGAAAGAAAGATTTTGTCTTTCAACATGAATGAGTTTTTGTAAAAGCATTGACCACTTAGGGTAAAGTCTAAGCAATTCTCATTCATATCAAAAGCTCCATAATCTATCTTTATAAAATAATAATCAACAACACTGTGTATTGATAAATAATCTTAACAAGACTGACAATATATAGCAAAGCATATAAATCCACTATAACTTAAAATCTCACATTTATCTGCAACAAAATATTAACAATATATTATTGACTGATACTTGTCAAGTACTTTGGATACCAATAATTATGTTGCATCCTATTTTAAATATTAAAATAAGATATCAATGAATTAAATACTAATTATCTATAAAAAAGGCACCAACATTCAATTTCATATGCTATACAATTGTTAACTTCTAACAACTGTAATATCTCAAATAATATTGGTTCGATAAATAAAGCAACATTAACCAATATTACCTTATTTGCACTCTGAGAAAAATATTCTAAGTTCCATATACTTTGATCCATTGAGTATTTCATCTATTATCAAAGTGTTTAGGAATTTGTAAATAAGTATAAAAACTATTCTAACTTGACAATATATGGTTACTTCTAATAAAGCAGTCAAACATTTTAACCATAGTTGTACTTAAGAAAAATTTCCACACTTTCTATATTAGTATAAGTGACTGAGGATAAGCATTGATTACTTAGAGGAGTTCAAATTAATGTCACGAATACTAATACTTTACAATTAGTTCATAGTTAAACTCTTAACTAAATATCATTAACCGGTATAAGTCAAGAAATTACACACAACTAATCATGCTACAATTATGATACTGATTTCAGTGAATTCTTGAGATGTAAACCTTTCTAAATTCACTAAATCAAGTATCTCATAATTAACTTATAACATATAAATTACAATCAATATACTAGATATCAATTGTTGACAGATTTAGTTATAATCAATCATGCTGCTTATTTATTTTAAGTTAGTTTGAATTATGGAGCAAATAAAATCATTGAATTGCTTCAATTTCCATAATCCAAACTATCCAAAATGAACATTAAATAAATAAATACTAAATATCTATGAGTTAGATAATATCACTTAAATATTTATAATTTTAGAAATACTTTCTAAGCATATAAAATATTGAGATTTTTATACAAATAACTTAGAAAATACTTCAACTTTCAATATCAGTGATTTTAGAAATAAGCATTGATTACTTAGAACAAAAATTCTAACTAATATCACTAATATTAAAAGTATCACAATTATTCGTACATGATACAGATAACTATGTTGCATATTATTTTAATATAATTTAAATTATGAGACTGATATAGAATGGATTTGTCTACAGTCATAATTTAAATCAATTAAAATAGTATTCAAACTTAATGCTATAATACTTAACTACCACAAATATATATGACATTGTAATCATGATAATCAAGATAGTAGCACTAAGTACAAGGTACTGGATTACTGATAAATTCACAAGTCCTTTAAATATTAAAGATTTAATACTTGTGTATGAAGAATTCCTTACAGATGGGATTTCCAACTAATATGCAATGAATGATATTTCACACTTACAAACCAGTCTTGCAAAATTAACTTTATCAAGTGATTTAATAAATGTTTCTGTCAGTAACTCTTTAACTAAAAGACATACTCTCAAATTAAATGATACCTGGTGTAAAGGTGCCTTGTCATAGAATATTCCACAGTGTTGTTGGATTTAAGCTTGTTTCTTATCATAATAAGAAATCAATATTCGTCCATGAAATTGATAGCTTCCCGAGATGCTTCTCATGTTACTTATGTTGACAGCTTCATAGATGCTTCTCCTGTCTTTCTTACAACCTGCGTAATCTATATCTATATAGCCAAACATGTTAAGCATAATATCTTTAGGGTACTTTATTCCAAGAGTTGGTAGTCCCTTAAGATATCTAATAATCGTGTTAATAGCTATAAGATTGGATTCTCTAGGATCCACTTGGAACCTTGCACATTGACATCTTGAGAACATTACATGCTGTGTATTAGCATTTGAGTAAAAGAGTGAGCTCGTCATACCTCTATAGCTTGTCATTATACATGAGTTGCACTGATCAAGCTTTAGTGGTTTCTGTTGGTAAGTAGTCTTGGCATGTTCAGAATCTTCCAAATTTTGCATCTTCAAAAGATCCTTAACTTACTTGTATTGCCATCATCCTTTTGGTTTACTCGTGCTCCTAAAAGAATTGTTCTTTTGGCTTGCTTGAGCTCCTAAAAGAATTATCCTGATGGCTTGCTTGCAGTAATTCCAAAGAGAATTGTAACTTTTCCAACATGCTCCTCCATACCTATTCTGCAATTACTTAGCATATAATCTCGCACAAGTTTTTGTTAGTAGACCAACATATAACATTATCATTATATCACTGCACATATAAAATAATATGTTTGTGCCTAGTGATAAGAGAGTTATTAATATGACGACTCTACTAGTTTATATTAAACTGTAACTTCAGTTAAAGTGCCATACCATGTCCTTGACGATTGCTTGAGTAGTATACTAGTTCATACCAACCTGAAGTGAGCTTGTGAAGAAGAGATATATGTAGTCCAATAGGTCTGCAACTGCAAAGTCCATGAACCGTTGTGCATTGACTTCCTCTTTTGGTTTACCAACCAGGAGTGCACTTGTACACACTTACTAGAGTCCAATTCCAAGTGTAATGTGCATCAGGTGCCTAATATGTCATAATATCCTCAAGTCTCGTCACTGGTGCTATCTGTTAGATACTGCTTCCTGATAATAACCTAGCATCCAGTTTGGCCTTGTCCCTTGTAACAATGCCATCGTCATCCAGTTTGACTTCTGGTTATCCTTGTACCAATTACAATATTATCATTTGGTTTGGATACCAGCTTCCCTACAATATACTTACTGACTGATTGAGTTCATCTTGCTTTGCAATCACCCAATCAATCCGGATCTATCAGAGCTTTTGTAGCTTTCTTAGTTTCTTCTTGATAGAAAACTAGAGAAATGATAATTCATACTCAGTAGCCCTCTAATCATTACTCCACCATCTGGATCACTTAAGAACTAGACTCTGGGAATAGACTTGATATCAAACCCTTTGTCTCAGCAGATATGTTCTTGTTGTGTCCTATGAATTTTCAATGTGGTGTTATGTCTGACTAGTTGATTCTTCTATTGCTCTCCCTAAGCTGTTGTTGGGATTTCCTGAAAATCATTACCCTTGTTGACTAGCTTCATTGAAACAATGAGTTGTGTCATACACTGCGATTCCACTGCTTGGATATGAATCATCAATACCATCAATTTCACCTTTAACAGCTTGGAGCATGGAGTTGTTGAACTATGCACTTAGACTTTCAATCATCTTTTGGGATCAACCACAAATGCCCTATAGGTTGTAAACTCCACTGAGTAGCCATGAAGAATATCCTTACAAGTCTTAACTGCAAATGCCAAGATCTTCAAACAACTAAAACATTTCATTGTTTGC
The DNA here is from genome assembly GCF_009905375.1 of Apium graveolens. Taxonomy (NCBI): domain Eukaryota; kingdom Viridiplantae; phylum Streptophyta; class Magnoliopsida; order Apiales; family Apiaceae; genus Apium; species Apium graveolens. The sequence continues at coordinate 204,098,526 of NC_133652.1, read as the reverse complement.
TTTTGCAGAACATTCTCTCAAACACTTTCAAGTTATCCAGTGTTTGATCTGTTGGCCATTAACTCATTAGTGGTCTTCATGTATACATCCTAATCAAGGCTTGATCTAACTTGTTGCAAACTGTATTGACTGCTCCTGCCCTTTGGTATTTAGAAAGTCTTGATTAGCTTGATATTCTCCTTGTAGCTTTAATCAAGTTCTGGTTCTTTACTTGGTATCACTCCATTAGGACACGCATTTCCCAGTGCTGAATGTGTCTCAAAATACTCTTGATGTTACAGATATTAATCAGAATTGCTTCTTGAATACAGTCTCATTATCTGACCACAAGATCATTTCTTTTATAGTTGCTTCCAGCTTGATCTTCTGATATGATCAATCACCATATGTGATGTCTTGTCTTTAGAATGCATGGACAACAACTTTGTTTCATAAGAGTAGTCAACCACAATCACTAAGGTATATCTTTACTTGATGTGATGTTGTCTTTAACTTCTCTTTATGACATGCCTCATATTTATCGTCTTCTGAATTCCAGATGAGGCAGTCTTCTCACTAAAACCTTTTTACAAAAGAGTTCCTTTTGTTGATGTTCAAGGGTGAGAGCTTCTGACTTACTCTTAATCAGAGCAAGCTTCTCAATCTTACTGCTTCAGATGAGACACTAATCCTTCATTGAATTGACATTTTTGTCCTTTGATGCAGAACTGTCTGATAAGAGGATTTGTGCCTTGATTCTCCAGCAAGGAAGTTGCTTCAACTGTTATCAATGACTCCAATAATTAGTTGTTATCAATGATAGCAATTGTTGAGTCCATGATGACATCCCTTTTCTATATAGCTTGTCCCGTAATGAAAACCTTTGTTGTCATCTCCAAAGATTATTGACGGAATAGCTTTTGTCAATCACATTTGATTGTGAGGCTCTTTCTTTGATCATATGCATTGAGTATAAATTACCAAGAATAAATATGAATCAATTAACCTGTTATGTCCTGCACTCACAAATGGATTAACAGTTCTTGGTACCCATCTTATCAGTTTGGGTCCAGTTGGATTAAAGATTTTATTATAAACAGATATAACAACAGCTGCTACCTTATCATGCTAATTCTTATCCTTGACTGACCATTTTCTCCATTTTAATACCTTTGACATATTGTCTCTATGCTAGGGGAAAATTGGTTCCAACCTTACATAAGGAAGACTAGCAGTCTTTTCCCTATAGTAATCCTAAACATGCTTTTTCTATAATTAATGCAAGTACTAAGAGATGCATTCATGGCATATAAATAAACAAGCATTATATCAGGAATACATGGCATTCATTCAGAAATATTATACATAAGAATTAAGCAAGACAGGCATGATACGGAACAAACAGAATTAACAAATGAATCACTAATTCTATCTAATCCAATCCTGTTGATAAATTTCATCTAGCTATCTCAATCCAATTATAAGCCAATACATCTTAACAAACAATTCTAATCAAATGAATACATCACATTTTAATAGGATACAAAGAGTACGCATTAACAAAGGTCTTATATGCTGGAAAAATATATACCTCACTAAAGCAATTAATCATGTTCAACAAATATTCAAACACACATTTAAGATCATCTAAAGTAACATGCACAAGTTAAAATTAATCCTAGTTACCAGAAAACCAATCTAGTGAACTAGTTCAGCATTATCTATGTGCGATGCTATCATGCTTGTGCGAGTGTTAAACATTTAAACACTAACATCTTATCATGCATTGAATATTGAGAGCAAAGTGTTGTAGGGGTTCAAGAATTTGAAACCTGAGATATGTGAGTTGGACCATCTTCAGAGATTGCCGTGAAAGCAAGATATTCATGATTCTCGTCATCTGATCCATCCCAACTCTTTCCCGTGCACTATAAGTTTTGACTTGCTGCTTCCCTTCCCTAAGAAAACATTCCACCTTTGTCTCAACTCTTCAACTGAATCCCTACTCATCCTTGTTTGTCAAGCTTCTTGTTCTGTTGTAGCAAAACCCCTGATAGTTACTTGACACATATGTCTTGTCAAAACTATAGCTATCAAATCTTGTTTATGTCCCAATCTCAGTCTTGTAATCACCCCTTGACTTAATTTGTAAGAATCTCTGTTTGGAATAGATAGGCTAGATCCTTAGATATAGCTTATATACTCTTTGTGAATCTGATACAACCAAACTTCCTTGACATGTGAAACACTTCCCTGACATCCAGTCCCTCAAGTACCTCTTCCTGAGCTGCTTCTGATTCAACAATCGGTAACTCTTACATTCTATCCTGAGGTTCCAACTTTATTGCATGTAACTAAGATGTTTGTTTGTCCCCACTATTCTCTCTGAACTCCTCAATTCCTGCCTGTATGATCTCATTGATTCCCGGATAAATATAACATTGGTACAAACCACTGTGTGACTGTTTATTCTGGAATCATAGAGTTGTCTTAAAATCTCCGAGAAAAGTTGTACCCGTAGAAACTTTATTCATTTAAAATCAGTTCCATTGGAGTAAGAAAACCATTATCTATAATTTCCGTATTCGGAAATTTTCCGTCTGAATAGCACATGGTCTTCGTTTTCTTCAAAAGATTAAAATCCACTTTAAAAACCGGAGGAATCTTGAGTCTCCAATTCTTGAGTACCCTTAATTTAATATTTAAGAAAAATTAAATTTCCAGTATTTTTAATTTTCTTAGAAAATAAATTAATCAAAAATAAATAATTACGAGAAAATTAATTTTCAAGAATTTCGAATTTTCCTAAAAATTAAATCAAACGTAAATTATTATTTAAGAAAAATTTAAATTTAAGAATTTTAAATATTTATGGAAAAATAAATTAATCAAAAATAATTATTTAAAGGGTTACAGAATGTCTAAGTGAGGCTCTGGTGACAAGGCTATGGCGACTTATATGTGGCGATCGATCTTCACCCTTGGAGCTGTCGTAACACAGGAGAGGAAGACTTAGAATAAATCTCCTGTGGCGATCACCATGTGTGGCGACTAAACTGTACAGTATTTTCCCTTAACCAAAATAATGTATAAGGTGACACCTTCCTGTAGCTACCCGAGTACTTAGTTTTTCAAAAAAAAACTTCCTATGACGACGTAGAGTGGAGGGCTATATGTATGGTGACCTTTCCCTCTTTTGTTCGTTGAATAAGCAGAAATAGGCGGGTCTCATGCAGCTAACCAAACCAATGCACCAATTCCGCGCTTGCTTTGGCCAGAAATTCACTCGAGTTTGTAGCGCGTGCAAAACAGGAAGCTCCCGTGTATAGCCCAGCTGCAGGCGCGTGAACCAGACGGTTTCTTTACCCGCGCGTCGCTCCCTTCAACAACCAGGCTGCTTTGTTACTAATTTCTGCACGTGGCTAGCAAGAAACACGACTGTCTTGATTTGTCTGTTTTCCAGTTCAATAGCTGCCATCAGATAATAAGCTGTCAATTACCAAAGCTGCGAAGACTTTACTTAATCTCCTATTGTTTCTTTCCTTTAATTAATAAACTCAAACAACAAACAAACTCACTGCCAAAGTGAAAATGGCAGCTAATTTAATGAGGAAAAGAAATCTGGCAGTAAAAAGAAAAACCTGAAAAATAATTTAAATTAGAAATTCTTATTTACAAAAATTTAAATGATAAATTAATTTAAATCAAATTTATAAAATAAATTTATTTAAATTAAGTTTATAAAATAAACTTATTCAAGTTTAAATAATAAACTCATTTAAATTAAATTTATAGAATAAATTTTCTAAATCAAATTTTTAAAATAAATTTATGTAAATTTAAATTAATAAAATAAATTCATTTTAAGGATCCTGATTTGTGTATCAATCAGTCAGCTCTCATACCAATTGTTAGGTCCCGAATTATCGTAGAAGGGGGGTTGAATACGATAATCACTAAATTAAAAATTCTTTCGAATCTTTAGCGGATAAAATATTTAGTGCTCGGTTAGTGGTTTCATGTTCTTGAGAGGAATAGTGTTTGGAACGATAAAAACAAGGAACACAAGATATTCGGGGAAATATATATTCGTATATAAATCCTCGAGGGGGTTGCTACACTCCGGTAAATAAATTAACCGGCTACAATCTAAGAACAACAAAGTTCCTAGCTACTATAAAGATTTACAAATCAAATCCTATAAAATAATCTAGATTTTGTTTGTACTAGGATTTAATTACCGGGTAATGATTATAATGCCCCTAAGAATATACAAGAGTTAAATCAGGCATTATAACGTTGCTCCAGTGAGAAGTTAAACGGATATACAAATAGCTTGAGCTTCTCTATAAATCAATGCTGCCATTTTCACTTCTCTTTTGGGAGAGAAGAAGAACAGAAAAATAATGAATGGCTCTCTTTCTTCTGTTGTAATTGTGTAGACTTTATCAATAAAATGTGTGGCTGAGGATTCTCTGGTGACCAAGCTTTCTGTGGCGACAAGGGGGAAAAGATTTGTCTCTGGCGACCGAGAGGAGAGGAGGGAGGCTGATTATTTTTCTAACTCCCTGCGGCGACCACAGGGGGAGAGGGGGAAGCTGCCTTGGCTATGGCGACTCCTAGGATTGCAAGTACATCTTGTACTTAGCTGAACAACCAAAACCAACAAAACAACGTTTTGGTTTCTTTATTTTGTTTTTTTTTGTTTTGTTTTCTTTTTCTTATTTTTCTTTTTCTTTTCTTTTTCTTTTCTTTTTCTTTTCTTTTTCCTTTTTTTATTTTCATTTTTTTGTTTTCTTTTTCTTTTTAAGTTTAAATTGTAATTAAATTAATTTATAATATAAACTTAAATATAACTTATATAAATAAACTAATTTAGATTTATAAAATAAATTTAATTAAAGTTTATAAGATAAATCATTTTAAGTTTATTAAATAAATTATATTAAAGTCCACTAAATAAATTTATTTAATTTAACAATTAAACTTTGAGTTTCGCCAGTCCCCTGAGCTGTTTGGCTGTATAACCCGCGCACCTCTTCTTGTACTTTATCAGATAACCGTTCAATCCAAGTACGTTCCTCAACTTAACATTCCTTCTATAAATAATACCCAGATTCCTTTCACGAGCTGTTGACGCCTAGTGCAACTGGTCTGTTTCACATACGACTAACCCCGATTCAGGTCTTCGTATTATGGCCTTGATTAAATTGTTAAGCTTGCCTCAACTTTATCGCTTCAGACACTGACTGTCAATAAACAACTGTACTTTTACTAGAATCCTTTATGGTACTTTAGACAACTTCTTCATTAACCTATGTCTATACCCTGTCTTCAATTCTTCAGATTCCTATGCTTCGAACATTGCCCATCTTCAATCAATGCCAATACACTGAAATCTTCCGGTAGCACTATTATACTGAATCTTTAACATTTCTGAAACCCTGAAAGTCTTTAACCTTTATTCTTCACTAAGGCATGATCATGTTAATGAACTTTTTTCAGTGACCTGTAAACAGACTTCAGGCCTTCTTCTAATCTTCTGATTCTTTGTATTTGCCTTGTCTTCATTCTTCTTGATTTCTTGTGTAGACGTAGTATTATTAACCTATCCTGTTCTAGTGTTGTTATCGTATTGAGTTATCACGTAACTGTTTATACAGCTATGCAGTCTCACCAACAGAAGGCCATGAACATATTATTCAAAGGAGTTGATGGTGATATGTTTGATAACATCATTAACTGTAAAATAGCCAAAGAGGTTTGGGACACAATCCAAATTATTTGTGATGGTACTGCGCAAGTAAGGGAGAACAAGATGCAGATGTTGATTCAACAATATGAGCATTTCCAGTATGAAGAAAGTGAGTCTCTCACTGATATTTTTAGTAGATTTCAAAAGCTACTAAATGCTCTGAATTTGCATGGAAGAGTCTATCAAACAAAAGACTCTAACCTCAAGTTCCTTAGATCTCTTCCAAAAGAGTGGAAGCCAATGACAGTCTCATTGAGAAATTCTCAGGATTACAAGGAGTTCACCTTGGAGAGACTGTATGGCTAGCTAAAAACTTATAAGCTTGAAATAGAGCAAGATGAGAGAATAGAGAAAGGAAGGAAGAAAGGAGGGTCCATAACACTGGTTGTTGAGTTAGAGAAGGAGAAAGAGATAAAGGTAGAAGCTGTTGAGTTTACATCAAAGGTCTGTGAAAGCAAGGGTAAAGGGCTGGTAGCTGAAAATGAAGATCACCTGAGCCAAGATGACATGGATGATATTGATGAACATCTAGCATTCCGATCCAGAAGATTTGCCAAGCTCAAATTTAAAAAGAATTTTGGAGCAGCCAAGCCAAGTAGAAACATGGTGGATAAATCAAATTCAAATGTTTCAAATATGGCTTGGCAGGGCATTTTGCAAGTGAATGTAGAAAGTATGATTCTAGCAAGAAGAAGTTTGAGCCTGTTGATTATAAATAGAAATACTTTGAGTTGCTCAAACAAAAGGAAAGGGCTTTCATCACACAGGAGAATGACTGGGCTACAGATGGTTTGGATGAAGATGAAGAAACAAACTATGTCAACCTAGCCCTGATGGCCAAGTCTGATGAAACAAAAACAAGTTCTTCAAGTAATCAGGTAATCACCACTAACCTAGCATATTTATCTAAAACTGAGTGTAATTATGCCATAAATGACATGTCCACAGAATTATATCACTTGCGTGTTACACTTAAGTCCCTCACTAAGGAAAATGCTAAAATTAAAGAAAACAATTTATTTTTAAGTGAGAGGAATAATGTGCTAGAGTCTCAGTTTATTGAATTTGAAAAATTGAGAATTAAGTGTAAGATTGCTAAGGATGAATTAACTGAGTCCTTGAAGAAAGAATAGATTTTAAAGAAGCAGCTTGAACGAGAACAGGAATTGATTAAAGCATGGAAATCATCCAGAAATGTCCATGCTCAAATCACTAAAGTTTAAGGTATTGAGTCCTTTTGTGATGCAGCCTGGAAGAAGAGTAAAGAGAAGCTTGAGTCCAAATTGGTTGAAGGATTGTTGACAGATGTGGACTCGACGGATGATGAAGATCACCCGTCGGATAATCAGAAGGATTATCCATCGAGTGACAAAGAGCTACATCCGTCAGCTGTGAGTAAACCTATTAGCAAAGCTAAACTAGCTAAGTTAAATGAGAAATATGGATCGGTTTCTAAGAACTTTATTCCAGGAGAATCTAGTCAAGTTAAGAAAGACAGGAAAGTTAATATTGGTCATCTGTCCATCAAGCAATTGAATGACAGATTAGAAAAGATTGAGGTTAAAACAGAAACTAAAAAGAAAAACAATAGAAATGGGAAAGTAGGAATTAAGAAACATGACAACTACACACATGATAAATATGCACCAAGAAAAATCTGTGTTAAGTCTGGTAGTGTTAATCACTTGTCTGTTAATTGCAAACTTGCCATGCCTACTCCTATATCTACACCTTTCTCTTTTCCCAACATGACTGCAATGCCTACCATGCCTATGGATGCTATGTCTGCTCAGAATATGAATGCACAATTTGCTAATATTCCATTTGCACCTAATCCATATTATGCTGCATTTAGTATGCCTCAAATGCCATTTAACATGCCTTACTGGAATTACATATTTGCAAATAGCATGCCTTTCCCTGTTAACCAAAATGTGCATGACAATTCTGTTTTAATGACTGGTTTCAAAGGTTCAACTCAAATGACTAAGGATGAATCAGAAATTCCCAAGTCAAATGAGATCAAACCTAAGAAACCAAAGAAGAAAGCTAACAAGGCAGGACCCATGTAATAACCCCAATTTTTGGAAAATTTTTGAAACCCTTATGAATAGTGTTTTTGCTGAATGAGAAAACTTTTCATGCCACACTATGTAGGGGTTCTGTTATTGATCTTCTGGGATATTATTAGTACTCTATGTGGTATATAAGTGTATGTAAAGATCGTCAGAATCCAATTCCGAACACTTTGATTTTTCCCGAAAATCCACTAGATACGGAAAGAATTGAGTATAAGGTAACAGGATAAAAAGGATTTAAATCAAAGGATTATAAGAGAGGGTCATAAAAGGAATATAATATATTGAGAAAGGTTAAGGGAACCTAAGTAATAAGATCCCGGGTATGATCCCTCAAACGATAAACGAAAACTAAAGTTAAGCGAACCGTATAACAGATCAGCGGTCATTAGGCAAACAATTAGAAGCTAATCAAAGAGATTAGTGGGGATGATGTTATCCAACCAATAGAAAGAGGATAAAGGAGGGATGATGACATCACAAAGTGATGCAAGCATGACATAAGAAGGAAGGAAATGTGGTGGAATATTAACCACACAAAACCAAGGTTAATTTGGTAATTAACCTAAAACAAATCAAACAAGCAACCAAACAAAACAAATCAAAACAAAAACACAAAACATTTCATCTTCTCCAAGCTTTACTCTCGGCTTTCTACTATTTCAAAGAAAAGAATTTTCAAAATCCAAGTTCAAGGCTTCCTAAATTGGTAAGATAATTCCCTATAGTTATGGCTATTCTATGAGTTTAAGCCTCTAAATCATTCACAATCTTCTTCAAGAAATCAATGAAGAAGACAATGAATAGTGACTTCAAGAATTTTAACTTGATTTTCTTGTTTATCCTTTAAGATCCAAGCATCCCTAAGTCATCTCAAGGCTTCTTAAGGCTTCCTAGCTACTCCCACCATTTCAAGGAAGGTATATCATCTCCAAACCCTAGATTCCTTTGTATAATAAGATTATTTTGATTGTTATGGTGATATAGTAGCTTAATGCTTGTGGTTTAGAGTTTGGGTTGGAGTGGTAGTGAAATGGAATGGTGAATCTAGTTATTTTGGTTAAAAGAACTTAAGTATAGTTAAATTCAAGCTTAAGCATAAGTATAAATGTTAATATTGAATTGATTGGGGCTGTTATGATGTGATAAGGATGGACTTTGGTTGTATGAATGGATTGAGATTGAATTGTGATGGTTTTTGAATGGTTTAAAATTGGGAAATCGCGTAAACATAGCCGTCATAATGTCCGATTTACTTTAGACTGCTTTTGTTCATAACATTTGGACCCGAGAACTCCCTGCTAGATTATGACCTCATGTTACGAGCTTCGTTTTGATATGTAGTTCGTTTGATTCCGATGCACGGTTTAGGAGAAACGACCATTTTAAGTAACGGCGTTTCGCGAACAAAACATTTCCCCTCGCCTTACTTTGAAACATAGGTTAAAGACCAAAAAGGGTTAATTAATGTATGAAACAATTATGGTAAGAGTGTTAGGCAGTTGGTAAGACACTCGCGAAGGAATCGCCTTAAAACTCATAATGGTTAATTTATTAAAAATGGTGGAGCCGAGGGTACTCGAGTGACTTAAGAGAATCAGTAAGCGCAAAACAAGCGTTAGAGTCTAAGTTAGTTAAAGTATAGATTTACAAGTGACTTTGGTTTAATTCCAACTTACTTGTTGTTTATAGGTTACCAAACTCGTCCCGAGCCTTTTATCACCCCCAGTCGCTCAGGCAAGTTTTCTACCCATTATACTGTTGTTGTGATGTATATGTGTATATGCATGATCCTGCGATAAATGCATATTTGTTATTAACAAATTCTTGCGATATATTGTAGCATGTGATATGGTATATATGCATGCCTGTTTCATATTCTTGGATTATATATTTGTTGGTTAAAATGCTTACAGTTGCATAATACCTATGCTAGAGATAAGCGGTATTTGAATTTACCCTTAGTATAGGGGATCAAAAGGTGAACATATTTCTAAACCGGGAGTCGATGTTCCCGAGTATAATATATATTTTTATATATATGGTTATAGTTTTCAAAACTATTAATCGAATAAGGTTTATTCGATAACTTTAACTTTATTTTATTATTGAATATTATTTCGAATATTCATTCGAGGGCTTATGACTCAGTTATATTATTAATGATTATTAATTGAATATTCATTTGAGGATGTATGACTCCGTTATTTTATTTAATGAATATTATTTATAATATTCATTCGAGGTATTATGACTTCGCTTGTTATTTAATAATATTCTTTATTTTATTAAAGAATAATGTTTCGATAATCAAACTTATTTTCGATTATTCAAATAAAGATAGTACTTGCGTATAAGTATATCTTTGGTTATTTAATACTCATTTCAAGTATAAGTCTTACAACTTCTACTTCAATTATTTGTATAAAGATTATTCTTTACGGGAATATTATGTAAATAATAATATTCAGACATTTTCTAAATATACTGGGACTGATTTACTTCATTAAATCAGCATTACTCCAAACACTCTTTAAAGTGTTTTCGAGTCTTCAAAATGATTTTTAAAAGTTAGAGCGGATCCCAAAACTAATTTTTATATTTAAGATCTTCCTTTTAAAAAGGTGTTGGGTCCCAATGTGTTTGTAGAAGGGGGGTTGAATACAAACAGTACCAAATAATCGAATAAAATGCGGAATAAAAAATGTGAAACAAAATTCAAGTTAAATAAAAATATTATTAAACTTGAAATGTGTTACAACAACTGTATCGATTACAAGGTATTAATCTCAAATCAATTATTACAAATCTAGAATAAATTCGACATGAACTTTTTCTATTTTTGCAATAATTAGAATCAAATGCTAAATGCGATTTGAGATTAAGTTCTAGGGATTTTGATCCGCTAGATTGTTACACAAGAACAAGATAAATAATTCTAGTGGTTTGGATTTAACATTAACAAACTAGAAATTGATCTTGAATTTCTGCAGAGAAGATGATTTTATATTTCAAGGCGGCTGCTCTTTTTTTCTTGACTTGTGTGGATGATAAAAATGATATGCTGCTTCTCTGCTTCTATTTAAATCAACAAACGAATAGAATTGAATTGGCATGACAATCCTATAGCTGGCAAGACTTTCGGTGAGACAATTGAATGAACTAGCAAGACAATCTGAATGAACTAGCATGACAATCAGAATGAACTAGCAAGACAATCATCCTCCTAGAGTAACTTTCGGTGTGACAATTGAATATGGCCTAGCATGACAATCGGTATGACAATCCTGATTGTCATGCTAGTTCATTTTCAATTGTCTTGCTGATTTAATGCTTGAATTTAATCCAATTAAACTTCTGAAAATTCCTAAAATTAATTCAGAATTAATTAATCAATTAATTCAATTAATAAATAAATTATTCTTTGCAGATATAATTTATTTTCTTAATTAAATTAGATGAATTAATTAATTAATAGAGAATTAATTCTAGTCTTGAGCAGCAACCATTCTTCTGCAAATCTTCTGAAAATCACTGAAAATTATGAATCAATTCCACCACTTCAACGTTGACACTCGATGTACTGTCTGGTTCATGAGTGACTAACTTCCGTGACGTTTCTTCATGTCTTGACTCTGACACTTTGATTTTCTTCAGATTAAATCCTTGTAATTAATTGATACTCTGACGAGATCTCTGTCACTTGATTAAATCCACGATCTTGACTTATATCACTGAGGCATGATCAATTTCTTGAACTTCTTCCAGTGAATTAATTCCTCAAGTCTGTAGATGAACCTTGTCTCTGAATCCTTTGACAGATATTACTTTGCGAGATCTCTCTGATGGTAGTTCCACTATTTACTTATTTGAGTTGAGTTGAATCCTCGAATATACAAATAGGCTATGACATATGACTTACAAAAGGGGATTTAAATACTCGCTCAAAACCTGAGGGATCCGGCTCTATGGTGTATTTTATATTCGCAACGAGGTTGCTGTTTTGGTAAATGAATTGATTACTTACCCAACGTTCGGGAAGTAAGTCCATCTATCGAGTCGGCATAAGCAACATGAGCTCAGTGGGCATCCATGATAGTGTAAGTGGCTCAGTGGGAGTCCATCAAATGCGTAAGTGGCTGAGTGGCAGTCCAGCATAAGGTCCTATTGCGACCAGGGTGATGACCAGTGGGGAATTCGTCCATCTACTAGTAGAAAAGGTTACTTATTGGTATCTTTACCTGATCAGCAAGATATCGGGTTTATGCCAAAATTCTTTTTCCCTTCCAAAAATTCATTGGATGGTACAAACTCTGTTCAGACTTTACATGACAGAGGTTTTCAGGGACTGTATAAAGAAGATGTATATGTGGATATATATATCGGAACTTAATGAAGTATATCATAACTTCATTTCCTTCAATACTACTTCAAAGATTTAATCTATTCAAGTCTTAACTTGTGGTCTCATCTATGGGATGACTTTTTTTAAACCTATAATACTTTGAACAGTGGTAGTTCAAGTAGCCTTATAAATGATATAAGTATAGTGAAGTATTTAGTAACTTCATCTTCCTTTAAGCTTATATCCAGTAAGTAATTATCTTACTTTTGATAAAAGATTCTAGTAAGTATCCATTTAGATACTTGTATTATGGTTATCACTATATATTATCTTGCGAGCTGTAAGGCTCACTCTTGCTTTATTTCTTCATCACACAACAACAGTTAGGAAAGATGGCCAGACTCCAGCAGACCCAGCGCAAGTGTGTGTGAAGCGTCCCACGTCTTCCCGTTGATGTTGTAGCTGCTATAGCTGCAGAGGTAGATCTATTGGTAGATCAGGCATTCTACTTTTGAGAATCAATTATGTATAATTATAACTTGTGGCAGATAATGGCAATTAACTATAAATTTATCAAGTAATCATTTTGGGTTGTAATAACTTTTAATTGTGGATTTAAGGACTTGTACTTATTTCAATTTCATCTCTGAGACTATAACGGGTTGTGGTGTGTGTTAGTGTGGGGTCACAGCATAAGGTTATTTATTATTAATTAAGTGAAGTGATAATGTGGAAAGAAAGACCGTGACAACCCGGATCCCTGACCCCGGATCTGGGGGTGTTACAACCCAAGAAAACTTGGGTACCAAAATCAACTTGATTTGATTTTGATGTGTGCAGGGAAACATAAAGAATATTTGGTATCTGGATAGTGGTTGCTCAAGGCACATGACTAGAGATTCTACCCTGCTCACTGAGTTCAAGGAAAGAGCCGGCCCAAGTATTACTTTTGGAGATGACATCAAGGGTTATACTGTGGGATATAGCTTGATTTCAAAAGACAATGTCATCATTAAAGAGTTTGCCCTAGTGGATGGTCTCAAGTATAATTTGTTGAGTATCAACCAGCTTTGTGATAAGGGACACTCAGTAACCTTCAATTCAGAAGCCTATGTTGTGATAAACAAAAGGAGCAACAAAGTGGTTCTCACTGGAGTGAGGAAAGGAAATGTGTATCTAGCAGACTTCAACTCATCAAATGCAGAATCTATCACTTGTCTTCTAAGTAAAGCAAGTCAAGATGAAAGTTGGCTCTGGCACAAGAAGCTGTCCCATCTAAACTTCAAGACAATGAATGAGCTTGTCAAGAAAGAACTAGTTAGAGGTATTCCTCAAGTGGAGTTTACTAAGGATGGATTGTGTAATGCCTGCTAGAAAGGAAAGTATATCAAAGCATCATTCAGAAAGAAGCTTGATTCAAAAATTGAAGAACCTTTGCAATTGTTACACATGGATTTGTTTGGACCAGTCAATGTGTTGTCCATCTCAAGGAAAAGATTTTGCCTAGTAATTGTGGATGATTTCTCAAAGTTCTCTTGGACATATTTCCTAAAGTCTAAAGATGAAGCTAGTGAAATCGTCATCAATCACATGATGTTGATATCGAGGATGTAACGGTTAAGGATGTTGTCCTAGAAGGGATTGTTGCTGAGGAGGATCCCGTGAAGGATCCTGACAAGAATGAATAAAGGACCATTGAGGAATTGATGACCATGGTTAGGGCAACTCCTAGAGGTAGGATTGGCCAGTCACTACCAGAGGTTCGTTCAAGTTTGTAAAGATAGTAGCCCCTTTAACGCGGCTTACTCGTAAGACTGAGAAGTTGAATGGACAGAGAAATATGAGAACAACTTTTAAGAACTGAAGAAAAGGTTGGTGACGTTCCCTATATTGGCGTTGCCGGATGGAAAATGAGATTTTGTGAAGTGTAGTGACGCTTCGCATAAGGATTTAGGGTGCTTCTTATACAGCACAGCAAGGTAATCGCATACGCGTCAAGACAATTAAGGGAATATAAAATTCGATATCCCCACCCATGAGCTTGGGCTCGTGGCAATAGTTTTGCCCTAAAGATTGGAGGCACTACTTGTATGGAGAAAAGTGCGAGATTTACACAAGCCATAAGTGCTCTAGTACATTTTCACGCAGAAAGAGCTCAACATGCGCCAAATGAGGTGGTTAGAGCTAATCAAGAATTATGATTGGGGGATTCTTTATCATTTAAGGAAAGCCAATGTGGTGGCTGATGCCCTTAGTAAAAAGGAGAGACTCAAGATAATAATGTCTTTGGTAGAGTTTATAAGAGATTGCAATACAGACCGAATTTTTGGAAAAGAACATATTGTGCCAGAAAAAGTGATGAATGAAGGCAGAGAATCAATGACTGGAGAAGAGATCCATACCGAGAAAGATGATAAGGGGATAGTGAGGTGTTCCTACAGAAATTGGGTTCCAAAAGTTCAAGAGCTTAAGGATGAGAACTTAGATGAGAGCCATAGTTTGAGGAATAAGATTTAGGGCAAACCCTGAATGTGATAGTCAGGGAGGTTGCCATCAAGAAAGAAAGAACCCAAAACGTAATAGAGTGGAAAACAAGGTTTTTAATGTATAAGATAACCCCGATTATGGGAGAAGGTTGAAACATTTCATACTAAGGAAACAGAAAGTCGAGTAAGGAAAGGAGACCCGAGACGGTACTCCTATACGGCAATTTATGGACCTGTCTTGATAGAACTTAGACTATTATCCCCAACCACCACCCTGAGGAAACAATGCGGTGAGAAATTCTTTCAGGACCTTTAAGTCGCTAAGCTCTCAGAGTTCCAAGGAACAAGCTGGCCCAGTCGAGGCAAGGGCCTGGCTAAAGGAAATAGAGGAATCATTTGAGATTCTAAATGATTGACGAACCCCAAAAGACTGTTTTTGTCACTTACCCTCCTAAGAGAGAGACCACCCGTTGGTGAAAGACCAAGGAAGGCACGGAGCAAGAGATTAAAATAAACTGATTAAAGTTCAGTCAATTGTTTCAGGAAAGTACTTCCCAAGGTTATGGAGATAGTGTAAAAGCTTTAGAGCCAGAACAAAGGCGGACGAGTATGATGAATTATGAATCTAAGTTGTAAAAGTTGTCAAGATTCGTTCTGAGGACACGAATCCAGAATGACGGGATGTTTGAAATCAATGCTTATGTTGTGTTGGTTCATGAAATAATGATAAGAGAAAGGAAAATAGAAAGAAACTGAAGTGGAAAGGAATATAAAGGCAATAGAGTTTGAGGTATAATAAGGGAGTTAGGTATGAGGAAGTCCTAAAGACTCGTAGCAATAGAAATAGAAAGTATGCATTTGTCAGGATGAGGATGATTCACCATGAGTTAAAATTGATGGTTGAGGGCATAAGAGATACATATAGTTTATCCCCTGTAAGTTGGGAGGATTCGAGGAAACCTTGAGATAGTTCGAAGGATAAATAATGAGACGCGGATAGACTAAGGAGACAAGAAAGTAAGAAAGTACGAAAATTGGATGAAGGAAGCGACCTTCAAGAATGTGAAGTGTAAGACCGGTGGCTTGATACCCAGAAAGGGAGACGCCAGGTATGAAAGGTATCCCAACATTGAGGTGACTGTTGAGATAAACAACAAAAGTAAATAAGGAATTATTAAGAAGAAGTTCACGTTGAACACGACCAATATCTTCTAGAACATCCTTGTTATCGTTACCAAACTAGGCAAGACAAGCGGATAACCGTTGTTATCTTTTGGAGGCCATATTGATTGACCCCCTTTTTAATACAAATGTTATTGTGAAATTAGGCATATACTATCGAGGTGGGAATGATTGAATAAGACACCCTTATCAGGGATATATGACTTGATTTATCCATGGAAGGATGCAGGTACCTTTTAAAGGTGGAATTACGGATAGAATATCGGTAACTTAAAATGAATCCTAGGGGAATGCATAAAGGTTGGCATTTCACCCTTAATAGGGACAGTATGAGTTTTGACAGTATGATTTGGAAAGGGTTAAGGTAACAACAACCTTTAAGAATCAGTGGAGAAATTTTTCAGAAGTATATAGACAATGGTTTTAGTATTAGTAAATGGTATTTTGATATGCCCTGTATCTAGGGAATACAGGAGGAACGATTCAAGGATAACCTTAGAGGTTTTACAAGGAGGAAGGTAAAATTCAAAATTTTCAAGAATAGAAATGTTGATAAAGGAAATATGACGTAATTATATTGATGCCAAGTGAGGCACGTGTTAAACCACGAGAAAGTATGGATCGAACCAGTAATGGTCGAAATTGTTCAGGGCAATTAGGACTTAAGATAAAAGATGTTCTAAGTATGATTGAGAGTCAGTCATGACAGTGATTAACCTCTAAAGACGGAGGCAATAACTTATGGAAAAATGGTGATATTTTTTTTTACTCATCATATTTTAAGGAAAACATCTTCACATAAGTTGTGATTGAAATGAGGTAGAAAATTTATTTGGAGGTGGTTAAAATGACATTGACTGTAAGGAAATTTTACTATTAGGAAAGGCCAAAGAGGTGGCCGACACTTTAAAGGTAAGAGGATAATTATAGGCGCTTGTGCCAAAGGAATACAGTGATGATGGTTAAAGCTATGAAGGTTGTATTATGGTTTGGAAGATTGACATTCCTTCTGATGACTGTGCAATACCCAACCGTAATAGTAGTTGGTAAAGGTTTAATTCGTGTAATCGCCATGAGCGGGCTATCTATCTCAGAAGATACTATTTTGAGATAAGCCAGGACCATGTTTCAAAAAGGACTAGACGAACCCTTGAGTTAAGTCTTCTATTTAAGGCATACGATTAAGAATGGTATTCACCTGCTATCGTTGCTTTGACGGAAACTCTTCTGCAATTTTATCTACTTCATGTCATGTATGTATGTCAGGATAAGGAGTGTTCTTCATGAATCATGAATGGTGATTAGGTTACCTCCTTAGAAGAATTAGATACGAGATGTATGGACTCCGTATGGTTAGCTATTAAGACTTCATGGAAAATGAATGACTACAGTAGGTCAGTAGTGGACCATAGTAAGGCAGCAATGATTCTGCGAGTAATGAGCTAATTACAACCGTGAGAGTTGTATTGGAATGGGTGTTGAGATTGAGTACCACTAATCGGGTCGTGGTAGTGCATAAGTTATCATTGATAGACTAATTAAGTAGAGTATCTACCTATTGAATATTTATTCTTTCTTATCAATAGAGAGTCGTATTATTATACGAGGAAGGTTGCGGTGCAAGCATAGAATTCTAGTAACGATGATGTCTAGAATGAGATCCCAGATTCGATTTTCGATATCGAGGGAGTTTCAAAGGTGATTGTGTATAAGCTCGAGGAAGAGCATGGGTCCATAGAATGATGGACGGAATAGCGAAAATATTAAGCATGTGAAATGCGATGCGATAATACTTGATATATATACACATATGTTTTGTTCTCCTATGACAAACCTCTATAGTTCAGAGGTAGGTTCCAAGCCAGATATTTTGTGGCAGTATATTTTTTTTCATATATACAATTCTCTTCAGTTCGTTCTTTTCTCTTCTTTTCATTTCATATAAACTAAGAAGAACAACCCTTCCAGAAGGGGAGGTATTGCCGAATGACTATCTATCTGTGTGATAGAAGCCGAGTAGGATACCAGCTATTGTTTAATTGCTTGTCAAATACTAAAGGCTGGCCACCTTCTGTACTAACTATGCAATAGAACAAGTGTTCATGATCATAGTGATCTTTCAACAAATTCCTTTACTTCTATATGATTGATCAAACTTTGGGAAATAGAAACAGCTGAAAAAGGAGTAATAAAGTTGCGGTGGTATTCGGAATGGAAACACATTCGTGATACTAAGGTTGACATGGGTATTAAAAGGTTATAGAACGCTAACGAGCAAAAGTATAACCAGTATAATATTAGGAACGGAAGGTAGTAGCGATTACGAACTCGAAAAGAATGGGTATTGAGAAGCAAAAGCTCTAATGCTAAAAGCTATAATGAGAGTCTATGCAATAGACTTGAAAGAAATTGGAATGATCACTGAACACGGGTTGAGTTTTCTTACGACAATAGATCATATGTCAGTATTGAGGTATCGCCTTATGAGATCCTTGAGGGAAGACAATGTCGATCTCTCTTATGTTAGGATGAAGTTGTAGAGCGCAAGATGCTCGGACCCGCAGTAGTCCAAAGGACCAGGGATATAATAGATCTAATCAGAGGACGACTGGTAGTAGCCAGGAAGGACATAAGAAGTATGACGGTTTGACACGAAAGGACAAAGAATAGGAAGGAGGGAACCTTGTATTGTTAAAAGTATTCCCTTGAAAAGAATTAATGAGATTCAGAAAGAAAGGAAAGCTAAGTCCACCAATTGTTGGACCCTTGGATATATTAAGAAGTATTGGGAAGTTAGCATATGAGCTAGCCTTACCCCAGAACATGTAGCAAGTCATAACGTGTTTCACATATCAATGTTAAGGAAGTGTAATTCGGATGCCAGATAAATAGGGGCATATGAGCGCATAGACATGCAACCAGACGTAACCTATATGGAGCAACCAGGAAGGGTTATAGAGTGAAAAGGAACAAGTGCTTAGGAGAAGGGTTATCAAACTAGGCGGAGTTTGGTGGTAGGACCACAATGTGGGAAAATTTACTTGAGAGTTAGAAAGTGTAATGCTAAGAGAGTATCCCTATTCATTTTCCATCTGATTCCGGGACGGAATCCTTTTGAGGAGGGGAGACTGTAATAACCCCAATTTATGGAAAATTTTTGAAACCCTTATGAATAGTGTTTTTGCTGAATGAGAAAACTTTTCATGCCACACTATGTAGGGGTTCTGTTATTGATCTTCTGGGATATTATTAATACTCTTTGTGGTATATAAGTGTATGTAAAGATCGTCAGAATCCAATTCCGAACACTTTGATTTTTCCCGGAAATCTACTAGATACGGAAAGAATTGAGTATAAGGTAACAGGATAAAAAGGATTTAAATTAAAGGGTTATAAGAGAGGGTCATAAAAGGAATATAATATATTGAGAAAGGTTAAGGGAACCTAAGTAATAAGATCCCGGGTATGATCCCTCAAACGATAAACGAAAATGAAAGTTAAGCGAACCGTATAACAGATCAGCGGTCATTAGGCAAACAATTAGAAGCTAATCAAAGAGATTAGTGGGGATGATGTTATCCAACCAATAGAAAGAGGACAAAGGAGGGATGATGACATCACAAAGTGATGCAAGCATGACATAAGAAGGAAGGAAATGTGGTGGAATATTAACCACACAAAACCAAAGTTAATTTGGTAATTAACCTAAAACAAATCAAAGAAGCAACCAAACAAAACAAATCAAAACAAAAACACAAAACATTTCATCTTCTCCGAGCTTTACTCTCGGCTTTCTACTATTTCAAAGAAAAGAATTTTCAAAATCCAAGTTCAAGGCTTCCTAAATTGGTAAGATAATTCCCTAGTATTCCTTATGCATAGTTATGGCTATTCTATGAGTTTAAGCCTCCAAATAATTCACAATCTTCTTCAAGAAATCAATGAAGAAGACAATGAATAGTGACTTCAAGAATTTTAACTTGATTTTCTTGTTTTTCCTTTAAGATCCAAGCATCCCGAAGTCATCTCAAGGCTTCTTAAGGCTTCCTAGCTACTCCCATTATTTCAAGGAAGGTATATCATCTCCAAACCCTAGATTCCTTTGTATAATAAGATGATTTTGATTGTTATGGTGATATAGTAGCTTAATGCTTGTGGTTTAGAGTTTGGGTTGGAGTGGTAGTGAAATGGAATGGTGAATCTTGTTGTTTTGGTTAAAATAACTTAAGTATTGTTAAATTCAAGCTTAAGCATAAGTATAAATGTTAATATTGAATTGATTGGGGCTGTTATGATGTGATAAGGATGGACTTTGGTTGTATGAATGGATTGAGTTGAATTGTGATGGTTTTTGAATGGTTTAAAATTGGGAAATCGCGTAAACATAGCCGTCATAATGTCCGATTTACTTTAGACTGCTTTTGTTCATAACATTTGGACCCGAGAACTCCCTGCTAGATTATGACCTCATGTTACGAGCTTCGTTTTGATATGTAGTTCGTTTGATTCCGATGCACGGTTTAGGAGAAAACGACCATTTTAAGTAATGGTGTTTCGCGAACAAAACATTTCCCCTCGCCTTACTTTGAAACATAGGTTAAAGACCAAAAAGGGTTAATTAATGTATGAAACAATTATGGTAAGAGTGTTAGGAAGTTGGTAAGACACTCGCGAAGGAATCGCCTTAAAATTCGTAATGGTTAATTTATTAAAAATGGTGGAGCCGAGGGTACTCGAGTGACTTAAGAGAATCAGTAAGCGCAAAACAAGCGTTAGAGTCTAAGTTAGTTAAAGTATAGATTTACAAGTGACTTTGGTTTAATTCCAACTTACTTGTTGTTTATAGGTTACCAAACTCGTCCCGAGCCTTTTATCACCCCCAGTCGCTCAGGCAAGTTTTCTACCCGTTATACTGTTGTTGTGATGTATATGTGTATATGCATGATCCTGCGATAAATGCATATTTGTTATTAGCAAATTCTTGCGATATATTGTAGCATGTGATATGGTATATATGCATGCCTGTTTCATATTCTTGGATTATATATTTGTTGGTTAAAATGCTTACAGTTGCATAATACCTATGCTAGAGATAAGCGGTATTTGAATTTACCCTTAGTATATGGGATCAAAAGGTGGACATATTTCTAAACCGGGAGTCGATGTTCCCGAGTATAATATATATATTTTTATATATATATGGTTATAGTTTTCAAAACTATTAATCGAATAAGGTTTATTCGATAACTTTAACTTTATTTTATTATTGAATATTATTTCGAATATTCATTCGAGGGCTTATGACTCAGTTATATTATTAATGATTATTAATTGAATATTCATTTGAGGATGTATGACTCCGTTATTTTATTTAATGAATATTATTTATAATATTCATTCGAGGTATTATGACTTCGCTTGTTATTTAATAATATTCTTTATTTTATTAAAGAATAATGTTTCGATAATCAAACTTATTTTCGATTATTCAAATAAAGATAGTACTTGCGTATAAGTATATCTTTGGTTATTTAATACTCATTTCAAGTATAAGTCTTACAACTTCTACTTCAATTATTTGTATAAAGATTATTCTTTACGGGAATATTATGTAAATAATAATATTCAGACATTTTCTAAATATACTGGGACTGATTTACTTCATTAAATCAGCATTACTCCAAACACTCTTTAAAGTGTTTTCGAGTCTTCAAAATGATTTTTAAAAGTTAGAGCGGATCCCAAAACTAATTTTTATATTTAAGATCTTCCTTTTAAAAAGGGGATTTAAATACTCGCTCAAAACCTGAGGGATCCGGCTCTATGGTGTATTTTATATTCGCAACGAGGTTGCTGTTTTGGTAAATGAATTGATTACTTAACCCACGTTCGGGAAGTAAGTCCATCTATCGAGTCGGCATAAGCAACATGGGCTCAGTGGGCGTCCATGATAGTGAAAGTGGCTCAGTGGGAGTCCATCAAATGCGTAAGTGGCTGAGTGGCAGTCCAACATAAGGTCCTATTGCGACCAGGGTGATGACTAGTGGGGAATTCGTCCATCTACTAGTAGAAAAGGTTACTTATTGGTATCTTTGCCTGATCAGCAAGATATCGGGTTTATGCCACAATTCTTTTTCCCTTCCAAAAATTCATTGGATGTTACAAACTCTGTTCATACTTTACATGACAGAGGTTTTCAGGGACTGTATAAAGAAGATGTATATGTGGATATATATATCGGAACTTAATGAAGTATATCATAACTTCATTTCCTTCAATACTACTTCAAAGATTTAATCTATTCAAGTCTTAACTTGTGGTCTCATCTATGGGATGACTTTTTTTAAACCTATAATACTTTGAACAGTGGTAGTTCAAGTAGCCTTATAAATGATATAAGTATAGTGAAGTATTTGGTAACTTCATCTTCCTTTAAGCTTATATCCAGTAAGTAATTATCTTACTTTTGATAAAAGATTCTAGTAAGTATCCATTTAGATACTTGTATTATGGTTATCACTATATATTATCTTGTGAGCTGTAAGGCTCACTCTTGCTTTATTTCTTCATCACACAACAACAGTTAGGAAAGATGGCCAGACTCCAGCAGACCCAGCGCAAGCACGTGGGAAGCGTCCCGCGTCTTCCTGTTGATGTTGTAGCTGCTATAGCTGCAGAGGTAGATCTATTGGTAGATCAGGCATTCTACTTTTGAGAATCAATTATGTATAATTATAACTTGTGGCAGATAATGGCAATTAACTGTAAATTTATCAAGTAATCATTTTAGGTTGTAATAACTTTTAATTGTGGATTCAAGGACTTGTACTTATTTCAATTTCATCTCTGAGACTATAACGGGTTGTGGTGTGTGTTAGGGTGGGGTCACAGCATAAGGTTATTTATTATTAATTAAGTGAAGTGATAATGTGGAAAGAAAGACCGTGACGACCCGGATCCCTGACCCCGGATCTGGGGGTGTTACAACCCAAGAAAACTTGGGTACCAAAATCAACTTGATTTGATTTTGATGTGTGCAGGGAAACATAAAGAATATTTGGTATCTGGATAGTGGTTTCTCAAGGCACATGACTAGAGATTCTACCCTGCTCACTGAGTTCAAGGAAAGAGCTGGCCCAAGTATTACTTTTGGAGATGACATCAAGGGTTATACTGTGGGATATAGCTTGATTTCAAAAGACAATGTCATCATTAAAGAGTTTGCCCTAGTGGATGGTCTCAAGCATAATTTGTTGAGTATCAACCAGCTTTGTGATAAGGGACACTCAGTAACCTTCAATTCAGAAGCCTATGTTGTGACAAACAAAAGGAGCAACAAAGTGGTTCTCACTGGAGTGAGGAAAGGAAATGTGTATCTAGCAGACTTCAACTCATCAAATGCAGAATCTATCACTTGTCTTCTAAGTAAAGCAAGTCAAGATGAAAGTTGGCTCTGGCACAAGAAGCTGTCCCATCTAAACTTCAAGACAATGAATGAGCTTGTCAAGAAAGAACTAGTTAGAGGTATTCCTCAAGTGGAGTTTACTAAGGATGGATTGTGTAATGCCTGCTAGAAAGGAAAGTATATCAAAGCATCATTCAGAAAGAAGCTTGATTCAAAAATTGAAGAACCTTTGCAATTGTTACACATGGATTTGTTTGGACCAGTCAATGTGTTGTCCATCTCAAGGAAAAGATTTTGCCTAGTAATTGTGGATGATTTCTCAAAGTTCTCTTGGACATATTTCCTAAAGTCTAAAGATGAAGCTAGTGAAATCATCATCAATCACATAAGGCAAGTCAACAATCATCCTGATTTTAAAGTAAGAAGAATCAGGAGTGACAATGGAACTGTGTTCAAGAATTCTGTAATGAGATCATTTTATGTAGAGAATGGGATTATGCATGAGTTTTCTCCAGCAAGAATTCCACAAAAAAATGGAGTAGTGGAAAGAAAGAACAGATCTCTTATTGAAGTTGCAAGGACTATGCTTGAAGAATCAAAGTTACCAACATATTTTTGGGCTGAAGCTGTGAATACTGCCTGTTACACTCAGAATATCTCTTTAGTTAATCAAGCAAAGTGTATGACACCCTACCAGCTGTTCAAGAATAGGAAGCCAACTCTAAATTTTCTTCATGTCTTTGGCTGCAAATGTTATATCTTGAGGAATCAAACTGATCAACATGGGAAGTTTGATGCTAAAGCAGATTAAGGATTTTTTGTTTGATATGCTGTGGGAAAGGCATATAGGGTCTACAATCTAAGAACCACCATTGTTATGGAATCAGTACATGTTGTGTTTGATGACAAAAAGATTGAAGGATTGCAAGATGGAGATTTCCATGAAAGCCTCAAGTTTGATAATGTGGAGATGGTTAGTGATGACAGTGATGATGAAAGTGATCAAAAAACAGTGAATAAGGATAATACAGAAAAATCTACCACTAATGAAGCACATAATTCAACATCTGTCGAGTTACAAAATGCTTCATCCGTCAGGAGACAATCTTCCTTATCCGTCGGGAGACAATCAGCTTCATCTGTCGGGACACAAAGTGTATCATCCGCCGGAACATTAAGAGAAGCTAAAAGTCATAATAACCTATCGAAAAGTTCCCCTTTCTCAAATCAAAGATTTACAAACTCAGGGGGAATTTCTTATAATCAAAACTCAGTCACACATCAATATAACAATGAGGCCTCTTCATCTAGAGCTAATCTACCTCAACAAAGAAAATGGACTAAAGATCACCCTTTTGAGCTCATCATTTGTGATGCATCTTTTAGAGTTCAAACAAGAAGAGCAACTCAAGAAGAATGTCTATATAGCAGCTTCCTATCTAAGGAAGAATCAAAGAAGGTAGAAGAAGCTTTGTTATATCCTGATTGGATTTTAGCTATGCAAGAGGAGCTAAACCAATTTGAAAGGAATAAGGTATGAAAGCTGGTACCCAAACCTAAAGGAAAGAATCCAATTCACACCAAGTGGGTATTCAGAAACAAGATGGATGAAAATGGCATAGTAGTCAGGAACAAAGCTAGATTGGTTGCTAAGGGCTACTGTCAACAAGAAGGAATAGATTTTGATGAAACCTTTGCCTCTGTTGCAAGACTTGAAACCATCAGAATCTTCTTAGCATATGCAGCTCATGCCAATTTAAAGGTGTATCAAATGGATGTCAACAATTATTTTTTGAATGGAGATTTGGAGGAGGAATTCTATGTTAGTCAGCCTCCTGGTTTTGAAGACCCAAATTTTTCAGATTATGTCTACTATCTTTTGAAGGCACTTTATGGACTGAAGCAAGCACTTAGAGCCTGGTATAACACTTTATCAAAGTTCCTTTTAGAAAATTACTTCACAAGAGGTACTGTTGATAAAACTTTATTATTTAGAAATGTTAATGGCTCTAGTATACTTGTTCAAATCTATGTAGATGATATTATATTTGGTTCTACAGATGAAAAACTTTGCAAAAAGTTTGCCAAATTGATGCAAATTAAGTATGAAATGAGCATGATGAGAGAACTAACTTACTTTCTTGGTTTACAAGTTAAGCAAGTTAGTGATGGAATATTCATTAGTCAAACTAAATATATTCATGATCTTTTAAAGAAGTTTGAACTAATGGATTACACATCTGCAAAAACTCACATGGCCACTGTAACTAACTTTAATTAAATACTACTGAAAAGTGTATGGATATTTCAAGCTATAGGGGCATGGTTGGCTCTGATATAATGTTTGCTACTTTTCTTTATGCTAGATTTCAGGCTGATCTTAGAAAATCTCACTTAGTAGCTATTAAGAGAATTTTCAGATATCTCAAGGGAACACCAAAACTTGGCATTTTGTACCCTAGAGATTCTAGTTATGATATAACTGGTTATTCAGATGCAGATTATGCCGGTTGTAAAATAGACAGAAAAAGCACAACTGGAGCCTGTCGATTTCTAGGGAACAAGCTTGTGTCCTGGTTCAGTAAAAAGCAAAATTCAGTTTCTACTTCTACAGCTGAAGCTGAATATATTGATGCTGGTAGTTGCTGTGCACATATTTTGTGGATGAAAAAACAATTGTTGGACTATGGTCTACAAGTGGATAGAATTCCCATTTTATGTGATAACACAAGTGCAATTTCCATCACTGAAAATCTAGTGCAGCATTCAAGAACAAAGCACATAGACATCAAGTACCACTTCATTAGGGAACATGTGATGAATGGTACTGTGGAACTTCATTTTGTTCCAAGTGAAAAGCAGCTTGCAGATATATTTACCAAGCCACTTGATGAATCCACCTTTTCAAGGTTGGTAAGTAAGTTAGGTATGCTTAATTATTCTTGAATTATTTCAGATATTTTTGCAAGTTTTAAGGCAACCAGAAACTTAAATGATTTTTCTGCTTTGGATGAAATTTTGGCTAAGTCAAAATTTACATCCCGATGGATGCTCATTATCCATCGAGTTTGACCATCCGTCGGAATATTGTTCGTTAATAAAAATCAATTACTTTTCTGGAGTATTTCATAACCCGACAAATAATTGATTTATCCTCATCCGTCGAATTGTCTCAATCTTAGCCGTTAAAACTCTGAACGTTATCCATAGATTATACTTACAGTTTGTAAGCACATCACGACGGATAAGTGACCTAATTTTTACAGTTTATTTATTTTTAAACGGCTGTTTTGGGCTATTGATTGGTTACTTTATTTCACTTTATTATTTTTGACAGTTTATTTCTGAGATAGTATAAAAGCAGAATTCATCTTTATTCTACTCTTTTATCATTCTCAATTCAATTGCTCTAACTTTCTTTCTTCTCAAAGCAAATTTTCTCTCTACAAATTGCTCATTCTCTAACAATGGCACCAGTAGTCAAAATCATGTCTCATTCTGGATACATCTATGAAAAGAACAACTTTGTAACATTTGTAAATAAAAAGATTCCTCAGTCTGAAGACTTTCACAAGATGATGGATTTTGTGAAGAACTGTAAACTCAGTTATGCTATGCTGGAATCACCCACAATCTACTGTAAAGTTGTGGAGGAAATATTGATAACTGTCGTGTACAACTCCACTGACAAGACCATGATATTCACTCTCAAAGGTAAGCAGTTTGGTATTAACAATGACATTGTCAAAGCATTCTTTAGGATTCCGGATAACACTGCTACTGTTCCACACACAGACACTGATATAGTTAACATGCTAAACTCTATGGGCTATGCACTTCCTATTTCTGAGTTAAGTGAAATTAGGAGGTTATGTCTTAGAAAGGAATGGAGCTATCTGTGTGATGTGGTAACTAAAGTATTTTCTAATAAAATTAGCAATTTTGACTCTGTTAACATCTCCATGCTTAACATGCTAGTTACTGATAAATACTTTAATTTCAGTGACTTATTCTTGTTTGAGTTAGGTTATAAGTTAGGAGAACTGAATAAGAGAGGTAAAAGTGTCTACTATGCTAGATTCTTTATGATACTTGCTAACCATCTTATTGTGGATATTGTTGTTGAGAACCCAACCAACAAGCTGAATTGTTGGATTCAAGAAAGGAGAGTCATTGCTGACCTCAACAGGGCAAGTCACCACAGAGAGGTGCCCCTCCATTACTTTCCAATCATGGAGGGACCTCAGGTAAGTGAGGTAAGTACTACTGTCTCCACTCTTCCAACCTCACACATTTCTTTTCCTTCTAGTGTAGCTATGACATCTTTGTCCATGACCCAACAAATGCCTACCCAAGCTACCAAACCAACAATTTCAAAATCCAAAGCTAAGAAAACCCCCTCTAGTTTCTTTCAAAAGAAACCAGTTGTAAAATCAACTCAACACAAAGAGGGGAGTGTGAAGAAGAGTGAGCAAGGTGAGGGACGGGGTGAAAATCAAAGAAACCCTAAGGATAAGGATGGTGAGATGAGTGTACCCAAGCCTAGACACACAACAGTTTCCCAACAAACTGTGGTTGTTAATAAGGAAATTAGCTCATTTCTAGTTTCATCCTCCCAAAATGATGTTACTATTGAAACAAGCTCCCAACCAAGAGCACAAGCCAAGAGGGTTAGGGACACTAATTCACTACAACTTATGCTAGAAAGAAAAGATCAAAAACCCTTGAGGATGCACAGGGAACATACAAAGTGCAAACTGGTGCTCAAGACCCAGTCACTGCACCTTCTCAAAGTCAGATTGATGTGACTCCAATAAATGTGGAGTCACAGCCAAAATCTTTAACAATTGAAGCACCTGAAACACCAAATTCACCCACACACTCACTGGATGTTGACATGATCAATGCATCACTTTCAAATTCTCCATCTTTAACTCTATTAGAGAAGCCAAAAATCCAAGCAAGTGAGCATCATCTTTTAGAAGATTTGTTGGCTCACTTGCCAATTCTTTCTGAGTCTATTGAGACATCTGTGCCCAAATTTTCATCAATCTGCACAGAGCCTACAATAGTCTCCACTCTAAACTCATTCATTTCTTCTATCCCGATGGATATCATTCATCCGTCGAGTAGTGATTGTATCCCGACGAATGTTCCTAACAACAGTCATCCATCGGCTAGCCAAACTACTACCCCGATGGATATTCCTCATCCGTGGGGAGTCTTTGCACAACTTTAAATTTCTTCAATTATCACAAGTGCAGAGGACTTAGTAGTAGTACAATCACTCTTAGGACTGAGGGAAGGGAATGAACTGAGTGAGAGGCTGGGTTGCTCCCAGGTAAAAGGAGAGAATATGAGTGAACAAATGTAGTCCATTTCTTCAGGACTAGCAAAAGTGAGTGAGAGGAGTCCCACCTTAGATGGTGAAGGTGAGGGTGTGAGGGTGGGAAGCCAAGGGGAGCCCTTGATGCAAAAAGAGAGAGATATTGAGAGAAATATAGGTACATAAGAGATAAGGATGGAGACCATTGCTAGTGAGTCAATGAATGTCAGTGATGCAGAAAGGAAAAGACTATTTCAGCAAGAATATCAAGCTATCATAGATTCTATTTCCCTAGATGCTGAGACATTTACTCATCCTGTTACAGCTTATCAAACATGTAATAACCCCCAAAATTTTAAACTTTTTGTAACCCTTGTGAATAGTGTTTTAGCTGAATGAGAAAACTTTCCATGCCACACTATGTAGGGGTTCTGTTATGGATATTCTGAGATTTTATTAGTACTCTATATGGTATATGAGTGTATGTAAAGATCGTCAGAATCCAATTTCGAACACTTTGATTTTTCCCGGAAATACACTAGATACGGAGAGAATTGAGTATAAGGTAACATGATAAAAAGGATTTAAATTAAAGGATTATAATAGAGGATTATAAAAAGAAATATAATGTATTGAGAAAGGTTAAGGGAACCTAAGTAATAAGATCCCGGGTATCATCCTTCAAACGATAAACGAAAATGAAAGTTAAGCGAACCGTATAACAGATCAGCGGTCATTAGGCAAACAATTAGGAAGTTAATCAAAGGGATTAGAGAGAATGATGTCACCCAACCAATGAGAAGAGGACAAGGAGGGAAAGATGACATCACAACATGACATAGGCATGACATGGGAAGGAAGGAGATGTGGTGGATTATTAACCACACAAAATCAAGGGCAAATAGGTAATTAACTAAAAAAAACACAAAACCAATCAACCAAGCCAAGCAAATCATTTTCATCAAAACACAAAAATCATTTCTCTCATTCAAGCAAGCTTGCTCTCGACTTTTACTATTGCAAAGGGAGGAGAAATTCAAAACTCAAGATCCAAGCTTCCTAAATTGGTGAGTTAATTCCCTAATCATCCTTATGCATAGTTAGGGCTATATCATGAGTTTAAGCCATCAATTCTTTCTCAATCTTCTTCATTAAATCAATGAAGAAGACAATGAATAGTGTTTTCAAGATTTTTGACTTGAATTTTTCTTGTTTTCCTTTAAGATCCAAGCATCCCTAAGACTTCTCAAAGCTTCTTAAGGCTTCCTAGCTCCTCCCACCACTTCAAGGAAGGTATATCATCTCCAAACCCTAGATTCCTATGTTTAATAAGATGATTTTGATTATTATGGTGATATTGTAGCTTAATGTTTGTGGTTTAGAGTTTGGGTTGAAGTGGTATTGAAATGGAATGGTAAATCTTGTTGTTTTGATTAAAAGAACTTAAGTATAGTTAAAGTTAAGCTTAGGCATAAGTATAAATGTTGGAATTGAATTGATTGGGGCTGTTATGATGAGATAAGGATGGATGTTGGTTGTGTGCTTTATTTGAGGTTGAATTGTGGTTGGTTTTGAATGGTTTAAAATTGGGAAATCGCGTAAACATAGCCGTCATAACGTCCGATTTTCTTTAGACTGTTTTTGTGCATAACATTAGGACCCGAGAACCCCCTGCTAGATTATGACCATTGCCTTGTCTAGATAGCTCGTGTTACGAGCTTCGTTTTGATATGTAGTTTGTTCGATTCCGATGCACGGTTTAGGAGAAACGACCGTTTCAAGTAACGGCGTTTCGCGAACGAAACTTTTCCCCTCGCCTTACTTTGAAACATAGGTTAAAGACCAAAATGGGTTAACTAATGTATGAAACATTTATGGTAAGTTTGTTAGGCAGTTGGTAAGACACTCGCGAAGGAATCACCTTAAAACTCGTAAAGGTTAAATTATTAAAAATGGTGGAGCCGAGGGTACCCGAGTGACTTAAGAGAATCAATAAGCGCAAAACAAGCGTTAGAGTCTAAGTTAGTTAAAGTATAGATTTACAAGTGACTTTGGTTTAATTCCAACTTACTTGTTGTTTATAGGTTACCAAACTCGTCCTGAGCCTTTTATCACCCCAAGTCACTCAGGCAAGTTTTCTACCCGTTATAACTGTTGTTGTGATGTATTTGTGTATATGCATGATCTTGCGTTAAATGCATATTTGTTATAGCAAATTCTTGCGATATATTGTAGCATGTTATATGGTACATATGCATGCCTGTTTCATATTCTTGCCATATATATCTGTTGGTTCAGTTGATAATACCTATGCTAGAGAATAGCGGTAACTTGCATATACCCTTAGTATAGGGACCCAAAAGGTGAAAACATTTTCTAAAACCGGGAGTCGAGGATCCCGACTAGATTTTGTATATATGTATATATATACATATATATTTATATATATATATGGTTATAGTTTTCAAAACTATTAATCGAATAAGGGTTATTCGATAACTTTATATTATTTATTGAATATTATTTCGAATATTATTCGAGGGCTTATGACTCTTTTATATTATTATTGAATATTACTTGGATATTCATTCGAGGATGTATGACTCCTTTATTTTATGAATATTATTTATAATATTCATTCGAGGTATTATGACTCCGCTTATTACTGAAATATATTCTTTATTTTATTAAAGAATAAGGTGTCAATAATCAAACTTATTTTCGATTATTCAAATAAAGATAGTACTTTCATATAAGTATATCTTTGGTTATTTAATATCCATTTCAAGTATAAGTTTAATACTTCTACTTTGATTATTTTTATAAGGATTATCTTTATGAGAATATTATTTAAATAATAATATTCAGACATTTTCTAAATATATGGGGACTGATTTACTTCATTAAATCAGCTTTACTCCAAACACTCTTTAAAGTGTTTTCGAGTCTTCAAAATGATTTTTAAAAGTTAGAGCGGATCCCAAAACTCATTTTTATATTTAAGATCTTCCTTTTTAAGGGGATTTAAATACTCGCTCAAAACCTGAGGGATCCGGCTCTGTGGTGTATTTTATATTCGCAACAAGGTTGCAGTTTTGGTAAATGAATTGATTACTTACCCAACGTTCGGGAAGTAAGTCCATCTATTGAGTCGGCATAAGCAACATGGGCTCAGTGGGCGTCCATGATAGTGTAAGTGGCTCAGTGGGAGTCCATCAAATGCATAAGTGGCTGAGTGGCAGTCCAGCATAAGGTCCTATTGCGACCAGGGTGATGACCAGTGGGGAATTCGTCCATCTACTAGTAGAAAAGGTTACTTATTGGTATCTTTGCCTGATCAGCAAGATATCTGGTTTATGCCTAAATTCTTTTCCTTTCCAAATTTATTGGATATTGCAATTCTGTTCATACTTTACATGACAGAGATTTTCAGGAAATGTATAAAGAAGATGTATATATGGATATATATATATATATCAGAACTTAATGAAGTATATCATAAATTCATTTCCTTTAATAATATTTCAAAGATTTAATCTATTCAAATCTTGTCTGGTAGTCTCATCTATGTGATGAACTGTTGAAAGCTCATTATACTTTGAACAGTGGTAGTTCAAGTAGCTTTATAAATAATATAAGTGTAGTGAAGTATTTGGTAACTTCATCCCTTGTTTTTTTACTTATATCTAGTAAGTAATTATCTTACACATGATAAAAGATTCTAGTAAGTATCCATTTAGATACTTATATTATTGTTATCACTTTATATTATATTGCGAGCTGTAAGGCTCACTCTTGCTTTATTTCTTCATCACACAACAACAGTTAGGAAAGATGGCCAGACTCCAGCAGACCCAGCGCAAGCGCGTGGGAAGCGTCCCGCGTCTTCCCGATGATGTTGTAGCTGCTATAGCTGCAGAGGTAGATCTATTGTAGATCAGACCATCTACTTTTGAGAATCAATTATGTATAATTATAACTTGTGGCAGATAATGGCAATTAACTGTAAATTTAACAAGTAATCATTTTGGATTGTAATAACTTTTAAATTGTGGATTCAAAGACTTGTACTTATTTCAATTTCATCTCTGAGACTATAACGGGTTGTGGTGTGTGTTAGTGTGGGGTCACAGCATAAGGTTATTTATTATTAATTAAGTGAAGTGATATTGTGGAAAGAAAGACCGTGACGACCCGGATCCCCGACCCCGGATCTGGGGGTGTTATAGAAATGGTATCAGGGCTAAGCGTTATAAACCTCAGAGATGATGCGACGATATAATAATAAACTCACAAAGATAATAAGAACTCTTGCGAAGTTCATGGTCGGACTACTTAAAGTAGCACTGACAGTTAAAACCCTTACGGGAACCCTTATAAGTATCATGATAGTAACTTAGCTCATTTAATGTGTAGGCGCCTGAGATAGAGGACCCTGAGATGTTCGAGCGTGAGCATGATGAGGCACTGTTAGATGTTGAGGATCAGGAGGAGCCTGAGATGGAGGAGGATGAGGAGGACCCCTCAGAGGAGTCAGAGACGGAGGTCATTGCTATTTCAGATGAGGAGGACCCCTCAGAGGAGTCAGAGACAGAGGTTATTGCTATTCCAGATGAGGAGGACCCGGATGAGGTCCCAGTAGCTGAGGAGCGTGTTGGACCTATGGTAGTGTATGCTGGTACCCCTTTACCCACACTTCCGGTGGTCAGAGCCCCTACCCCTCCACCACTATCTTGGATTCCCGATGATGACAGGTCAGAGACCCATACTTCCGAGCCTAGGCAGACCGAGGAGGCACCCTCAGCAGCTCCAAATTTACCACCTCTTGACCCTGCCCACAGGCAGTCTTCGTTAGCTCATGGATATGTTCAGGATGTTCTGAGGACCCGAGTGGCTGTTGCCGAGGGCCGACTGGATGAGGCCAGGAGGGAGTTAATTGCGGAGAGGGCGGGTAGGCGTACCCGAGCTTATGAGAATAGGGCTTCTATACCCTGATCCTTGAGGAGGGAGCTTACGGGGATAGAGCTCACGTCCCGAGCGAGACTCAGATCTCTCCAGGGGGACAGGCATGGTAGGATCTCCAGGCGGCAGACCGACTATATCTTCTGTCGTGCGATGGAAAGGGTATGGGAGCTGACCCGCTCTGGTGTATGATTCAGGATTGATGATGGAATAGTCTAGTTGTCTAGTTAGCCGAGGCCTTAGTAAGAGCCAATTTTCCGGGATAGTTAACTTGTATATAGCATCCCTTTTTTCTGACTAGACAGATAGACTCTTGTGTATCACTTTTGGGACAGATGGCTGTGGCACTGTTGTACTTTTGACCAGATCAAACTATGTATTTCTCGTATTATGTATATATTTGTTTCCTTTCGGTTCAGTTCCATAGTGACGGGATCACTGTTTTTATCATTATTATTACTGCGCTTCGTAATAGAACTTTCATAAAATAATAGAATTGCGATATACGTTCTCCCCATTATAAGAGTTGTGCAAGGCACAATATTGTATATGATTGTGACCTAACGTTGAATTTCCCAATAATTTTTTTTATTATCAGAATCATGCCGCCAAGAAAGATTGGAACTAGGGCGAACCCTGGATCTGAGGACCAGGGAAGCCATAACCAGGATGATAGGAACCAGGAACACAGTGAAGAGGAAGATGAGGATTATGTGGAACAGGATGACTCCCTGTATGAAGAGGAAGAGGAAACATATGATGTTGAGGGATTTGAGATAGAGGCTAAAGAAGGAGAAACTGAGGTTGAGCAACCAGTACCAAACCCAGGCATGGATCCCATGGGCCAGTTCATGCAACTCCTAAGGCAGAATTTGGAACGTCAACCCAACCCACCCCCTCAAGGAAATAACAATACTGTGGCAAACTCTTTCAGGGCTTTTAAGTCCCTTAAGCCCCCTGAGTTCCACGGATCAGCCGACCCAGTTGAGGCAAGGGCATGGTTAAAGGAAATGGAGAAATCCTTTGAGATTTTGAGTACCGATGAGGCACAGAAGACTGTATTTGCTACCTACCTTCTGAAAGGAGAAGCTAACTACTGGTGGGAGGCCAAGAAAAACATGGAGACTGATGCTATTATAACTTGGGAGAGATTTAGTCAGTTGTTTCTGGGAAAGTATTTCCCGAGGTTTATGGAAAACCAGATGGAGCTCAAGTTCTTGGAGCTAAAGCAGAATAACTTATCTGTAGCAGAGTACGAAGCGAAATTTACTGAGTTATCAAGGTTTGTGCCGGAGTTTGTCAGCACCGAGGAAAAGAAAGCTAGGAGGTTTCAGCAGGGACTGAAACCGTGGATTCAGAATAGGGTGGCAATCCTTGAGCTTACGGACTATGCCACTCTGGTGTAAAAGGCAACGATTGTAGAAGTCGGAAGTGAACAAATGCAGAAGGAAAGAGAGAAGAAAGGAATAAGGAGGAAAAGTATGAGCATGGGTGGAGGTTCCGCAGGAAGGAGCTTCCCAACTAGATTTAATCGAGGAGCAGTGTCCCTACCAGGAAGGAACACTGGGTTTAAGCGGCCAATGAGTATGAGTGTGAGCCAGGGCGGCCAGAAGTCAAGAATGTCCTATTCCAACCAGTCTCGACCCCCATTGCCAGCCTGTAACATATGTGGAAGGAGTCACACTGGGGAGTGTAAAGGAAAGCCAGTAACCTGCTTTAAGTGCGGTCAGGAAGGTCACTATTCAACTAAGTGCCCATCATCAACCCCTGCCGTCATTCCAACCATCACTTGTCATCAGTGTGGACGCCCAGGTCATTGGAAGAGGGAATGCCCAATGAACAAACCAGCAGCTTCGGGAGCAAGCAGGGCTGCTTCTAATAAGCCACCTACTGCAAGGACTTTCAACATGACAGTCCAGGATGCTATGAAAGATTCAGATGTGATAGCAGGTACCCTTTCTCTAAATTCAGTCAGTACAAACGTTTTATTTGATTCGGGAGCAACTAAATCTTTTATATCAAAGGACTTTGCACGTAAGTTAAGACTTAAGGCTGAACCCTTGATAGAACCCTTACAAGTAGAAATAGCCAATCATGAAATTATTCCTGTTAACCAGATTCACCCCGCCTGTGAGATAGGCATAGGGGAGCAATCTTTTAGTGTTGATCTGATTCCTTTTAAATTAGGGGAGTTTGATGTAATTTTGGGAATGGACTGGCTATCTAGCAATGATGCTCAGATAGACTGTAAAGGGAAGAAAGTTAAGCTAAATATCCCAGGGAAGAAAGAAGTTATATTTAGAGGAAAGAGGCAGACGCAGAGATTTTTGACCATGGCCCAGGCCAAAAGGATGCTACGAAAAGGAAATGAGGCTTACCTAGCCTATGTGGTGGACACGCAGAAGGAGGTGCCCAACTTACAAGATATTCCAGTAGTCAACGAATTTGAAGATGTATTCCCACAAGACCTTCCGGGATTACCACCCGATAGAGTGATTGAATTTGTTATTGAGTTGGCCCCAGGGACGGCGCCAGTTTTAAAAGCACCTTACCGGTTAGCCCCGTTAGAAATGAAGGAATTAGCTATCCAATTGCAGGAACTCTTGGATAAGGGTATGATAAGACCCAGTGTGTCTCCATGGGGAGCACCAGTTTTATTTGTTAAGAAGAAAGATGGGAGCATGAGGTTGTGCATCGACTATCGAGAGTTGAACAAGCTAACCATAAAGAACAGGTACCCATTACCTAGAATAGACGATCTGTTCGACCAGCTAAAGGATGCTGTTTATTTTTCCAAGATCGACCTTAGAACTGGATATCACCAACTAAAGATTAAACCCGAAGATATTTCCAAGACAGCGTTCCGTACCAGATATGGGCATTATGAGTTCTTGGTAATGTCCTTTGGATTAACCAACGCCCCAGCGGCTTTCATGGATTTAATGAATAGAGTATTTAAGAAGTACTTGGACAAATGTGTGATAGTTTTTATCGATGATATTTTGATCTACTCAAGGACTGAGGCAGAACATGCAGAGCATTTGAGGATAGCTCTAGGAATACTCAGAGAGGAACAGTTATATGCCAAATTCTCGAAGTGTGAATTCTGGCGGAATGAAGTACAGTTTTTAGGACATGTGATCAATAAAGAAGGAGTATTGGTCGACCCCTCCAAGATAGAGGCGGTCTCAAATTGGGAAAGGCCAAAAACACCCACAGAGGTAAGGAGTTTCATAGGATTGGACGGCTACTATCGTAGATTTGTACAGGACTTTACGAAGATCGCAGCCCCTTTGACCCGACTTACTCGTAAGACAGAGAAGTTTGAATGGACGGAGAAATGCGAGAACAGTTTTCAGGAATTAAAGAAAAGGTCGATAACGGCTCCGGTGTTGGCATTGCCGGACGGAAAAGGAGATTTTGTGATATATAGTGACGCGTCGCACAAAGGATTAGGGTGTGTGCTTATGCAGCACGGTAAAGTGATTGCGTATGCATCGAGACAACTGAAGGAATACGAGATTAGATATCCTACTCATGACCTTGAGC
Source organism: Apium graveolens (assembly GCF_009905375.1). Classification (NCBI taxonomy): domain Eukaryota; kingdom Viridiplantae; phylum Streptophyta; class Magnoliopsida; order Apiales; family Apiaceae; genus Apium; species Apium graveolens. The sequence continues at coordinate 204,061,459 of NC_133652.1, read as the reverse complement.
TCGCGGCAATAGTATTTGCCTTAAAAATTTGGAGGCACTACTTGTATGGAGAGAAGTGCGAGATTTTCACAGACCATAAAAGCCTCAAGTATATATTTACGCAGAAAGTGTAATAACCGGGAAAATCATGTGAATATTATGTGTTAAATAAATACATATTATGTGTTTTATAAATTTAAAGTAATTGTTACTATGATATGAGATGTTATAACTGTTATGTGTGTTTCTGTGCGGGCCAGAAAATTTTTCGGTTGATTAATATATGCTTAAACTAAAATTATATGAACATATCTGCAATCGGGACGCGTATTTATCAGCGTCTTTATTAAGATACCTGTTTTATTTGATTTTATGCACGTTTGAATGTATTTTACGTGTTTTCGGGATTTTCTTGTAATTTAGGGATCGTTTCCGTTTTTCAAAAAAAAAAATCAACGGACCGGGACCCCACCGGGACGTCAAACCCCACAAAATCTGTGTTTTCATTTTTATAAAATTATTTGAGTTTCAAATACCCTTTATTTTTGTATTTTTTTTTTGTTTTTTTATTATTTGCAATTTTCGGGGAATTTTGACATTAATATTGTATTTTATCATTTTTAAAATTATTCCCCGTAATTATTATTTTGGGGCTTAATTATTGTAATTTAGGGATAAAAACACCCTTAATTTATTTTGGTGATATAATTTCAGAATTAATATAAATAGCTGAACATAATTAAATTATTCATTTTATTTTATTAAAAATTCAGAAAATAGAATTAGGCAAGAACAAAGTTTGGGGGTATAATCTTGTTCTTGACACAAATCCCTTGATTTTGAGAGATTTACTGAACCTCTGTTAACGCTCTTGTAATCACTCCAATCCTCTCGAAGAGACGGATCTTTTGGTACCAAAATCACAAACTGAGGTGAGCTGATGATTAAAATCGATTTTTTTATATTTTTGTTCTTGAAATCGTTTTTTTATTTGTGATGATTTTTGGTTGATTTGGATGTTACCAGTAGTTTTAGAATGATCTTTAGAATCGATTTGAGTATTTGGTTGAATTGTTCTAGTCCCAGAATGTTATAACCGAGTTTTTGGTTTCACCGAATTTTTAATTTGATTTTCCGGTTAATATGTGTTGATTCTGGTTGTTTTGATTGTTGTATCGGATTGTAGACATCGTGAGCTTTATTTTGGTATGTAAAACTTGATTTTTGAGTGAGTATTTGGTGAGTTCGAGTTTTCGCCGGATTATTTCGAGTTTTGCTCGGATTTTGAACGGAAAATGATTTTTCCGGATGATTTTGGACGAACTGATGTTAGTATGGGTCAGAGAAGATGTTTTGGATCGATTTGGTTTGAAAAACGGATTGAACTATGTGATTTTGGCCGAGATTGGGACTTGGCCGGAAAGTTGAAGGTCGTCGGCCGTTTTCTGGAATTTCCAGAATCCGGCGGCATGTTCTTCAATTCCGGCCGTGTTCTTCGTTTCTCTGCCAGCTGACCCCGCCTGTAGATCCTGCGAAGGAGGAGACCAAATCCAAAAACCTGTTTATGGGATTTTTTCTGTTTTATTTATTTTCAAAATTTATTTGCTATTTTCTGAAAAGTTATTTTCTTTAATTTCAGAAATCATTTAATAATTATTTTAAATTCTAAAAATTATGTATTTGATTATTTTAAATTCTAAAAATTATTTTCTTTAATTATTTTCAAAAATATAATTTGATTTAATTATTTATAATTCATTTTAGTTAATTATTTATGAATTTAATTAATTGATTAAAAATCAATTAATCAATTAATTTTATTTATAAATAGTTAAATAAATGTAAATTATTTATAATTAATTCGAATAATTTCTAAAAATTATTTTAAGATTTTAAAAATTATATTTTGGTATTTAAAAATCAATTAATATTATTATTAATTGATTTAAATCTATTTATTTCTTATTTTATTCATAATAATTAAACCGTTCGTCCGTTTAATACGAAACGAACGCGTACAGACTCAGAAAAATATTGCGCTTCCAATAAAAATACTTTTGAGACCTAATTTCTTTTATATTGCAATGTCATTTGATTTGTGTATCAGTTTAAGTCGGTATTTAATCGGTAAATGCTAATATTGACCTAATTTTCATTCTGAATGCACTGAGACGTATCTTTTAATGATTCGACTTATGTATTATGTGAAATATGTGAGTACGTGCTATACGAATACCATGATTACGTGATACGTGATATACATGCTATCTGTTACAGTTTTAAAATGCCATGCTAGTTATAAACGATCGGGTAGATGTCAAGACGTATAGTTACGTCGATTGAGTTTAGTTATGTCAATTAAGATAGTCCTTTTGTTTATAGAATCAAGTAGCAAGGAGTGCAATCAAGTGTTAGACGAAGATAGTAGCCATCAGTTAGAAGCAGAGTTAAAGTAAGAGGTTATTGAGCATACCAGGCAAGTACCCCTAACTTCACTTATTGTTCAAGTGACGTTTAATTCGAATCATATTATGCAAGTACCTATATCTTCATTTATCATTCAATTGATATTGACTCTGAACTTTATTCTTTTGATTTCCATACTATTCTAAGTTCAGAATAGTTAAACGTTTTATATTTTGCTATACATTACTCTATACAGTGGAATATTGAATTGAGATTAGCGAATAACTAATTGTTCTAGTTATTTCGCCATCGATGGTTGAGATAACTCTGGACCATGAGAAATGGGGAGTTATATGGTTAAGGATGTCCTTTGATTCGGCTCCTTTGATCAAAATGTTTTATGGATTGGATGAATGCGTAAGTGACCGGGACGGACGGTCCAGCGGAGGGCTATTTCTACGTGTTATATGAAACATTATGACACCATTTTTGCCACAGGCAGGTATATTGCCTTTTTAATTGAGTACTCGTATTTTGGGGACATGTTTCTATGAATCATGACCTTGTGCTATCACACGGGCTGATCAGCATGTGATAGTACGTCCGTCGGAGTTAGATTCCAATCTAAAAGTTATCGTTTATTGTTGATAATTTGTGAAGCTTTTATTAATGATCAAATATTACTGCTTTTATTCTTTTGTTCAGTTATTATTGGAATGTGGTTTATCATTTCAAGTACATTTTATATTGCTTGCTGAGCATTTCTTTCGCTCATACTTGTTTATCAATCTAATCTTTCAGCTAAGCCAGAGCAAGCTTGAGATCCAGGTTTGGTCAGAAGTCGAGTGCTTATAAATAGTGGTGTGTATTCCAGGTAGACTGTTTTGGGACGCTTGGATAGTCTAGAGGTTTGTAATAAAATTTGAATAATCTGTAAAACTAATTAGACTTATGGTTTGTAATAACACTTGATTTGTAGTAGTGCCTGTTCCATACTATAACCTGTGATCGATCCAGTGCAGGTAAAGGGGTCGTATTTATTATATTATTCCGCTGTGATTATTTTATTATAATTTAGTGACAAGTGACCCCCAAATCTAGACCCCGGGTTTGGAGGGCGTCACAGGTTGGTATCAGAGCTACAGGTTATGGTCACTGAAACAGGCGTAGGATTGTCATAGATGAGTCATAGGAAGATCACATAAGATAGGCGCGTATATTTAGCTTTTATAGGATTAAATTTAGGATATTGGGCTGGGTTATAGTTAAGTTGTTTAGGTTTCCTGTTTTGCGGTTAGCTTTAGGCCTTGTGTCATTGCCCTTCTATTTTGTTGGGTTAGTTAAGATTTCGAGCAAGGATTTAAAAGGTTTGGATAATTCGGAGTAAATTTTCTTTATGTTATTATTCTCGAGATAATAAGCAGGATTATGTGATAATCATGTCGCTTGTGTTAATATGGTAGCAAGTTTATGATATTCAAGGAAGAGATATTGTTTGCGAACTTTAATATGCTAAGGAATTGCTACATATTTGACACAATGCTTGACAGATTATTATATATATTGCTTGTTTCTTACCAGAATAATGGCTCCAAAGAAAAGGAATAATTCAGGAGAGGATCATACCGAGAGTCGTACAGATCCAGCGATTATCCAGATGTTGGGACTGATGCAGCAGCAGATGTTACATCTTACGCAGCAGCAACAACAGCAACAACAGCAGCAAGCAACAGCACCACCAGCAGTGACTTTTAAGCAGTTTCAAGCAGTGAAGCCACCTGAGTTCAAGGGAAGTGCTGATCCTGTAGAAGCCAATGCATGGCTCAAGGAAAGGGAAAAGGCTTTTGAATTAGTCGGAGGAGGAACTGAGCAGAAGACCAAGTTTGCAAGCTACTTTTTGAAGGGCGAGGCGAACTATTGGTGGGAATCCACGCGAGCATTGGAAGGAGGTGAGTTTATAACTTGGGAGAGATTCACGGAGTTGTTCCTGGAGAAGTATTTCCCGAGGTATATGAAGAATCAAATGGAGATTAAGTTCTTGAACCTGACCCAGGGTGATCTTACCGTGGCGGAATACGAGGCTAAGTTTACTGAGTTAGCAAGGTTCGTGCCAGACCAGGTTGATACGGATGAAAAGAAAGCCAGAAGGTTTGAACAGGGATTGAAGTTTTGGATTCAGAATAGAGTGGCCATGTTTGAGTTGACTTCATATGTGGCAGTGGTTCAGAAGGCAATGGTGATTGAGAGTAGGAGTGATATGTCACAGAAAGGAAAGGATGGGAAGAAAAGGAAAATGGAAACCTCAGAGGGAGGTCAGCAGTCAAGTAATTTTCAGGGCCGTTTCAACAGAAGGCCAGAGTTTCAGGGTAATAGGAATATGGGATTCAGAAGACCACAATCAGGAAATGGAGGACAAGGCAACCGTTTTCAGAATTCGAATCAGCAGAGGCCCAATCGTCCACCAATACCAGATTGTCAGTTTTGTGGTAGGAAGCACTTTGGGAATTGTAATGCTAATGTGACGTGTTTCAAGTGCGGCAGGAAGGGACACTTTGCTAATGTGTGTCAGAATCCGACTCAAGGTCAGAATGTGGGAACTGGATGTTATAAGTGTGGAAAGCTAGGGCATATTTCCAGGAATTGCCCAACTCAGGGTACGACGAGCAACACCCCAAGGCTTACAGGTGCTCCATCTCAGAATCTGCCAAGAATTGAAGGACCACCAGCAAAGGACCAACCAAAAGCCAGGACATTTAACATGACTATGAAGGATGCTGTTCAGAGTTCAGACGTGGTTGCAGGTACGCTTCCAGTCAACTCCGTAGATGCTAAAGTTTTATTTGATTCTGGAGCTACGAGGTCATTTATTTCTTAAAATTTTGTCGATAAACTGCATTGCAAAGTTAAGCTGTTAGAACAAGCATTAATAATAGAGTTAGCTAATAAGGATCAAGTTTCCGTCGACCGAGTGTGCCCGAGGTGTGATGTTGAGGTAGGAGGACATCATTTCTATGCCAACTTGATACCTTTTAAGTTGGGAGAATTTGATGTTATTTTAGGAATGGATTGGTTGTCAGAAAATAACGCCCAGATTGATTGTAAGAATAGGAAAGTGAGACTTCAGACCTTGGATAATAAGAAGAAGGTGATATTCCGAGGAAATAAGCAAGAGAAGAAGTTCTTAACGATCGCTCAAGTGAAGAAGTTATTGCGTCAGAATTGCGAAGCATATTTGGCCCATGTGATAGACACCAGTAAAGAAGTTCCAACACTAGAAGCGATTCCAATTGTCAACGAATTTTCAGATGTCTTTCCAGACGATCTACCAGGATTACCTCCCGATAGAGAAATTGAGTTTGCAATTGATCTAGCACCCGGAACAGAACCAGTTTCTAAAGCCCCGTACCGGATGACACCAGTGGAAATGAAAGAATTGGCATCTCAGTTGCAAGATCTTTTGGAGAAAGGAGTTATAAGACCCAGTGTATCCCCATGGGGCGCACCAGTACTGTTTGTCAAGAAGAAGGACGGGAGTATGCGACTGTGTATCGACTATCGAGAACTGAATAAGCTAACCATTAAGAACAAGTATCCGTTACCAAGGATCGATGATTTGTTTGACCAATTGAGAGGCGTTGTATGGTTTTCTAAGATTGATTTAAGATCCGGATATCATCAATTAAAGATCAAGCCTGAAGACATTCCGAAGACCGCATTTAGAACCATATATGGGCATTATGAGTTTCTAGTGATGGCATTTGGATTAACCAACGCACCAGCAGCTTTCATGGATCTGATGAATCGAGTATTTAAAAAGTATTTGGATAAATTCATGATCGTGTTTATAGATGACATCTTGATCTATTCCAAAACAGAAGAGGAGCATGTAGAACATTTGAGGATACTTCTGGAGATACTGCGACAGGAGAAGTTATACGCAAAGTTTTCCAAGTGTGAATTTTGGTTAAAAGAAGTACGATTTCTTGGGCACGTGATTAGCAATAAAGGAGTGGAAGTGGATCCAGCAAAGATTGAAGCCATAATCAACTGGGAGAGGCCAAAAACACCAACGGAAGTAAGAAGTTTCATGGGATTGGCAGGTTACTATAGAAGATTCGTGCAAGATTTTGCAAAGATAGCTACGCCATTGACAAAGCTCACCAGGAAGAATCAGAAATTTAAATGGGATGAGAAATGCGAAGAAAGTTTCCAGGAATTAAAGAATAGATTAGTATCTTCTCCAGTACTAGTCCTGCCAGATGAACAAGGAGATTTTGTGATTTACAGTGATGCGTCGTACAAAGGATTAGGATGTGTTTTGATGCAGCATGACAAGGTGATAGCCTACGCTTCAAGACAGTTGAAACCACATGAAGAGAAGTATCCAACGCATGATCTGGAATTGGCAGCTATAGTATTTGCATTAAAGATTTGGAGGCATTATCTTTATGGGGAAAAGTGCGAGATCTACACGGACCACAAGAGTTTGAAGTATATCTTTACCCAGAAGGAATTGAACATGAGGCAGAGGAGATGGCTAGAACTAATCAAGGATTACGACTGTACTATTAACTATCATCCAGGCAAAGCAAATGTGGTGGCCGACGCTCTGAGCAGAAAAGAAAGGTTAAACATGATAATTTCATCAGAGGAATTGATCAGGGAATTTGAGAAGCTAGAAATAGAGGTCAGTATTCCAAGTATGTCTACAGAGGTATTGTGTGTAATGTCTTTTCAACCAGAATTATTAGAGAAAATAAGAAGATGTCAGGAAGAAGTGATGAGCCACGAACGAGACAGTTTGACAGGAGAAGAAATAGGGAGTCAAAAGGATGATAAAGGGATATTAAGATTTTCTTCCAGAATATGGATACCCAACATAGCCGAGCTGAAAGATGAAATTCTTCGTGACGCTCACAACTCCAGATACTCAATTCATCCCGGGAGTACGAAGATGTATAGAGACTTAAGAGAAAACTTTTGGTGGCCAAGCATGAAGAAAGAAATTGCAGAATGGGTAAGTAAGTGTTACACTTGCCAGCGAGTCAAAGCGGAACATCAAAGGCCCAGTGGACTGATACAACCATTGGACATTCCAGAATGGAAATGGGAGCATATAGCGATGGATTTCGTAGTTGGATTACCGAGGACCAGGGCGAATCATGATGCTATTTGGGTTATTATCGACAGATTGACGAAGTCAGCGCATTTTCTTCCTATCAACGAGAGATTCTCAATGGATAAATTGGTACGGTTATATCTTAAAGAAATTGTGACAAGACACGGAGTTCCAGTATCCATAGTTTCAGACAGAGATCCTCGATTTAACTCAAGATTTTGGAGAAGTTTTCAAGATTGTCTCGGAACGAAGCTGAACATGAGTACCGCGTATCATCCGCAGACAGACGGTCAAAGTGAAAGAACGATTCAGACTATTGAAGATATGCTAAGGGTATGTACACTAGATTTTGAAGGGAGTTGGGACGAGCATTTGCCATTAGTTGAATTCTCCTACAATAATAGTTATCATGCCAGTATTGGAATGCCGCCTTACGAAGCTTTGTACGGTAGAAGATGCAGATCTCCAATATGTTGGGAAGAAGTTGGTGAAAGAAAGATTTTGGGTCCAGAATTGATCCAACAGACGAAGGAGAAAATAGAACTCATTCGGAAAAGATTAACAGCAGCTCAAGATCGTCAACGCAAATATGCTGATCCTACCAGAAAAGATATGGAATTTGAAGTTGGAGAGGCAGTGTTATTAAAAGTTTCTCCTTGGAAAGGTTTATCAAGATTTGGAAAGAAAGGAAAGCTGAGTCCGCGTTATGTTGGCCCTTTTGAGATTTTAAAACGTGTGGGAAAGGTTGCTTACGAATTAGCGTTACCACCTCACATGCAGCATATTCACAACGTGTTCCACGTGTCAATGTTGAAGCGTTATTTACCTGATTCGAATCATGTGATAGAATACGAGCCAATAGAGATCCAGCCAGATTTGTCTTTTATAGAGCAACCAGTGCAAATTCTAGATAAGAAAGAAAGAGTGCTTAGGAATAAGTCTGTATCTTTAGTGCGAGTCTTGTGGAGGAATCCCAAGGTTGAAGAGTCGACCTGGGAGTTGGAAAGCGAAATGCGATCCAAGTATTCTCATTTATTTTCCTAGGCTGATTCTGAGGACAGAATCCTGTTAAGGGGGGAAGGATGTAATAACCGGGAAAATCATGTGAATATTATGTGTTAAATAAATACATATTATGTGTTTTATAAATTTAAAGTAATTGTTACTATGATATGAGATGTTATAACTGTTATGTGTGTTTCTGTGCGGGCCAGAAAATTTTTCGGTTGATTAATATATGCTTAAACTACAATTATATGAACATATCTGCAATCGGGAAGCGTATTTATCAGCGTCTTTATTAAGATACCTATTTTATTTGATTTTATGCACGTTTGAATGTATTTTACGTGTTTTCGGGATTTTCTTGTAATTTAGGGATCGTTTCCGTTTTTCAAAAAAAAAAATCAACGGACCGGGACCCCACCGGGACGTCAAACCCCACAAAATCTGTGTTTTCATTTTTATAAAATTATTTGAGTTTCAAATACCCTTTATTTTTGTATTTTTTTTATTTTTTTTATTTTTTTTTTATTATTTGCAATTTTCGGGGAATTTTGACATTAATATTGTATTTTATCATTTTTAAAATTATTCCCCGTAATTATTATTTTGGGGCTTAATTATTGTAATTTAGGGATAAAAACACCCTTAATTTATTTTGGGGATATAATTTCAGAATTAATATAAATAGCTGAACATAATTAAATTATTCATTTTATTTTATTATAAATTCAGAAAATAGAATTAGGCAAGAACAAAGTTTGGGGGTATAATCTTGTTCTTGACACAAATCCCTTGATTTTGAGAGATTTACTGAACCTCTGTTAACGCTCTTGTAATCACTCCAATCCTCTCGAAGAGACGGATCTTTTGGTACCAAAATCACAAACTGAGGTGAGCTGATGATTAAAATCGATTTTTTATATTTTTGTTCTTGAAATCGTTTTTTTTATTTGTGATGATTTTTGGTTGATTTGGATGTTACCAGTAGTTTTAGAATGATCTTTAGAATCGATTTGAGTATTTGGTTGAATTGTTCTAGTCCCAGAATGTTATAACCGAGTTTTTGGTTTCACCGAATTTTTAATTTGATTTTCCGGTTAATATGTGTTGATTCTGGTTGTTTTGATTGTTGTATCGGATTGTAGACATCGTGAGCTTTATTTTGGTATGTAAAACTTGATTTTTGAGTGAGTATTTGGTGAGTTCGAGTTTTCGCCGGATTATTTCGAGTTTTGCTCAGATTTTGAACGGAAAATGATTTTTCCGGATGATTTTGGACGAACTGATGTTAGTATGGGTCAGAGAAGATGTTTTGGATCGATTTGGCTTGAAAAACGGATTGAACTATGTGATTTTGGCCGAGATTGGGACTTGGCCGGAAAGTTGAAGGTCGTCGGCCGTTTTCTGGAATTTCTAGAATCCGGCGGCATGTTCTTCAATTCCGGCCGTGTTCTTCGTTTCTCTGCCAGCTGACCCCGCCTGTAGATCCTGCGAAGGAGGAGACCAAATCCAAAAACCTGTTTATGGGATTTTTTCTGTTTTATTTATTTTCAAAATTTATTTGCTATTTTCTGAAAAGTTATTTTCTTTAATTTCAGAAATCATTTAATAATTATTTTAAATTCTAAAAATTATGTATTTGATTATTTTAAATTCTAAAAATTATTTTCTTTAATTATTTTCAAAAATATAATTTGATTTAATTATTTATAATTCATTTTAGTTAATTATTTATGAATTTAATTAATTGATTAAAAATCAATTAATCAATTAATTTTATTTATAAATAGTTAAATAAATGTAAATTATTTATAATTAATTCGAATAATTTCTAAAAATTATTTTAAGATTTTAAAAATTATATTTTTGTATTTAAAAATCAATTAATATTATTATTAATTGATTTAAATCTATTTATTTCTTATTTTATTCATAATAATTAAACCGTTCGTCCGTTTAATACGAAACGAACGCGTACAGACTCAGAAAAATATTGCGCTTCCAATAAAAATACTTTTGAGACCTAATTTCTTTTATATTGCAATGTCATTTGATTTGTGTATCAGTTTAAGTCGGTATTTAATCGGTAAATGCTAATATTGACCTAATTTTCATTCTGAATGCACTGAGACGTATCTTTTAATGATTCGACTTATGTATTATGTGAAATATGTGAGTACGTGCTATACGAATACCATGATTACGTGATACGTGATATACATGCTATCTGTTACAGTTTTAAAATGCCATGCTAGTTATAAACGATCGGGTAGATGTCAAGACGTATAGTTACGTCGATTGAGTTTAGTTATGTCAATTAAGATAGTCCTTTTGTTTATAGAATCAAGTAGCAAGGAGTGCAATCAAGTGTTAGACGAAGATAGTAGCCATCAGTTAGAAGCAGAGTTAAAGTAAGAGGTTATTGAGCATACCAGGCAAGTACCCCTAACTTCACTTATTGTTCAAGTGACGTTTAATTCGAATCATATTATGCAAGTACCTATATCTTCATTTATCATTCAATTGATATTGACTCTGAACTTTATTCTTTCGATTTCCATACTATTCTAAGTTCAGAATAGTTAAACGTTTTATATTTTGCTATACATTACTCTATACAGTGGAATATTGAATTGAGATTAGCGAATAACTAATTGTTCTAGTTATTTCGCCATCGATGGTTGAGATAACTCTGGACCATGAGAAATGGGGAGTTATATGGTTAAGGATGTCCTTTGATTCGGCTCCTTTGATCAAAATGTTTTATGGATTGGATGAATGCGTAAGTGACCGGGACGGACGGTCCAGCGGAGGGCTATTTCTACGTGTTATATGAAACATTATGACACCATTTTTGCCACAGGCAGGTATATTGCCTTTTTAATTGAGTACTCGTATTTTGGGGACATGTTTCTATGAATCATGACCTTGTGCTATCACACGGGCTGATCAGCATGTGATAGTACGTCCGTCGGAGTTAGATTCCAATCTAAAAGTTATCGTTTATTGTTGATAATTTGTGAAGCTTTTATTAATGATCAAATATTACTGCTTTTATTCTTTTGTTCAGTTATTATTGGAATGTGGTTTATCATTTCAAGTACATTTTATATTGCTTGCTGAGCATTTCTTTCGCTCATACTTGTTTATCAATCTAATCTTTCAGCTAAGCCAGAGCAAGCTTGAGATCCAGGTTTGGTCAGAAGTCGAGTGCTTATAAATAGTGGTGTGTATTCCAGGTAGACTGTTTTGGGACGCTTGGATAGTCTAGAGGTTTGTAATAAAATTTGAATAATCTGTAAAACTAATTAGACTTATGGTTTGTAATAACACTTGATTTGTAGTAGTGCCTGTTCCATACTATAACCTGTGATCGATCCAGTACAGGTAAAGGGGTCGTATTTATTATATTATTCCGCTGTGATTATTTTATTATAATTTAGTGACAAGTGACCCCCAAATCTAGACCCCGGGTTTGGAGGGCGTCACAGAAAGAGCTCAACATGCACCAGATGAGATGGTTAGAACTAATCAAGGACTATGATTGTGAGATTCTCTATCATCCAGGGAAAGCCAATGTGGTGGCTGATGCCCTTAGTAGATAGGAAAGACTCAGAATGATAACGACTTCGGAAGAATTGATAAGGGATTTTGAGAGAATGGAAATAGAAGTAAAGGTAACCGGAACCGGAACTGAAAAGCTCTTTGAGATCTCAATGCAGCCAGAGTTATTGGAAAATATCAGATTGTGCCAGGAGAAAATAATGAATGAAGGCAGAGAGTCAATGACTGGAGAGGAGATCCATACTGAGAAAGATGATAAAGGGATAATAAGGTACTCCTACCGGATTTGGGTTCCGAATGTTCAAGAGCTTAAAGATGAGATATTGGATGAAAGCCATAGTTCAAGGTATTCCATTCACCCGGGAAGTACCAAGATGTATAGGGATTTGAAGGAATATTATTGGTGGCCCAATATGAAGAGGGACGTAGCAGAATGGGTAAACAAATGTTTGACTTGCCAAAGGGTAAAAGCAGAGCACTAGAGACCCAGTGGACTATTACGACCCCTGGAGATTCCCGAATGGAAATGGGAACAGATAGCGATGGATTTTGTTGTAGGCTTGCCAAGGACGAAAGCCAATCACGACGCCATTTGGGTAATTATAGACCGACTGACAAAGTCAGCTCATTTCATTCCTATCAATGAGAGATACACAGTCGATAGACTGGTGGACATTTACCTTAAGGAAATAGTGATGCGACATGGAGTCCCAGCGTCCATTGTCTCAGACCGAGACCCCAGGTTCAACTCCAGATTTTGGAGGAGCTTTCAGGAATGTGCGGGGACCAAGTTAAATATGAGTACCGCGTACCATCCCCAGACTTATGGGCAGAGTGAAAGGACCATCCAGACACTAGAGGATATGTTGAGAGTCTGTGCAATAGACTTTAAAGGGAGTTGGGATGATCACTTGCCGTTGATCGAGTTTTCTTATAACAATAGCTTTCATGCTAGCATCGGAATGCCGCCTTATGAGGCCCTGTATGGAAGAAGGTGTCCATCTCCCTTATACTGGGATGAAGTGGGGGAGCGGAAGATGCTCGGACCCGAAGTGATCCAAAGGACCAAATATATAGTGGATCTTATCAGAGGGCGACTTGTAGCAGCCCAAGACAGACAGAAGAAATATGCAGACCTAGCCCGAAAGGACAAGGAATATGAAGTAGGGGACTTAGTACTGCTAAAGGTATCCCCTTGGAAGGGATTAATGAGGTTTGGAAGGGAAGGAAAACTAAGCCCAAGATACATTGGACCTTTTGAGATATTAAGACGGATTGGAAAGTTAGCTTACGAGCTAGCCTTACCCCCTAACTTGCAACAAGTTCATAATGTGTTCCATGTGTCAATGCTAAGGAAGTATCATCGGGATGCCAGACACATAGTGGAGTATGAGCAGGTGGATATGTAGCCAGATCTAACTTACGTGGAGAAGCCAGTAAGGATTATAGATAAGAAGGAGCAGGTGCTTCGGAACAAAGTGATCAAGCTAGTCAGAGTACTATGGCAGAATCATAATGTGGAAGAATCAACTTGGGAACTAGAGAGCGCAATGCTAGAAAAGTACCCCCATTTATTTTCTATTTGATTCCGGGACGGAATCCTTTTAAGGAGGGGAGACTGTAATAACCCCCAAAATTTTGAACTTTTTGTAACCCTTGTGAATAGTGTTTTAGCTGAATGAGAAAACTTTCCATGCCACACTATGTAGGGGTTCAGTTATGGATATTCTGAGATTTTATTAGTACTCTATATGGTATATGAGTGTATGTAAAGATCGTCAGAATCCAATTTCGAACACTTTGATTTTTCCCGGAAATACACTAGATACGGAGATAATTGAGTATAAGGTAACAGGATAAAAAGGATTTAAATTAAAGGATTATAATAGAGGATCATAAAAAGAAATATAATGTATTGAGAAAGGTTAAGGGAACCTAAGTAATAAGATCCCGAGTATGATCCTTCAAACGATAAACGAAAACGAAAGTTAAGAGAACCGTATAACAGATCAGCGGTCATTAGGCAAACAATTAGGAAGTTAATCAAAGGGATTAGAGAGAGTGATGTCACCCAACCAATGAGAAGAGGACAAGGAGGGAAAGATGACATCATAACATGACATAGGCATGACATGGTAAGGAAGGAGATGTGGTGGATTATTAACCACACAAAATCAAGGGCAAATAGGTAATTAACTAAAACAAACACAAAACCAATCAACCAAGCCAAGAAAATCATTTTCATCAAAACACAAAAATCATTTCTCTCATTCAAGCAAGCTTGCTCTCGACTTTTACTATTGCCAAAGGGAGGAGAAATTCAAAACTCAAGATCTAAGCTTCCTAAATTGGTGAGTTAATTCCCTAATCATCCTTATGCATAGTTAGGGCTATATCATGAGTTTAAGCCATCAATTCTTTCTCAATCTTCTTCATTAAATCAATTAAGAAGACAATGAATAGTGTTTTCAAGATTTTTGACTTGAATTTTTCTTGTTTTCCTTTAAGATCCAAGCATCCCTAAGACTTCTCAAAGCTTCTTAAGGCTTCCTAGCTCCTCCCACCACTTCAAGGAAGGTATATCATCTCCAAACCCTAGATTCCTATGTTTAATAAGATGATTTTGATTATTATGGTGATATTATAGCTTAATGTTTGTGGTTTAAAGTTTGGGTTGAAGTGGTATTGAAATGGAATGGTAAATCTTGTTGTTTTGATTAAAAGAACTTAAGTATAGTTAAAGTTAAGCTTAGGCATAAGTATAAATGTTGGAATTGAATTGATTGGGGCTGTTATGATGAGATAAGGATGGATGTTGGTTGTGTGTTTGATTTGAGGTTGAATTGTGGTTGGTTTTGAATGGTTTAAAATTGGGAAATCGCGTAAACATAGCCGTCATAACATCCGATTTTCTTTAGACTGTTTTTGTGCATAACATTAGTACCCGAGAACCCCCTGCTAGATTATGACCATTACCATGTCTAGATAGCTCGTGTTATGAGCTTCGTTTTGATATGTAGTTTGTTCGATTCCGATGCACGATTTAGGAGAAAAGACCGTTTCAAGTAACGGCGTTTCGCGAATGAAACTTTTCCCCTCGCCTTACTTTGAAACATAGGTTAAAGACCAAAAAGGGTTAATTAATGTATGAAACATTTATGGTAAGTGTGTTAGGCAGTTGGTAAGACACTCGCGAAGGAATCACCTTAAAACTCGTAAAGGTTAAATTATTAAAAATGGTGGAGCCGAGGGTACCCGAGTGACTTAAGAGAATCAATAAGCGCAAAACAAGCGTTAGAGTCTAAGTTAGTTAAAGTATAGATTTACAAGTGATTTTGGTTTAATTCCAACTTACTTGTTGTTTATAGGTTACCAGACTCGTCCCGAGCCTTTTATCACCCCAAGTCGCTTAGGCAAGTTTTCTACCCGTTATAACTGTTGTTGTGATGTATTTGTGTATATGCATGATCTTGCGTTAAATGCATATTTGTTATAGCAAATTCTTGCGATATATTGTAGCATGTTATATGGTACATATACATGCCTGTTTCGTATTCTTGCCATATATATCTGTTGGTTTAGTTGATAATACCTATGCTAGAGGATAGCGGTAACTTGCATATACCCTTAGTATAGGGACCCAAAAGGTGAAAACATTTTCTAAAACCGGGAGTCGAGGATCCCGAGTAGATTTTGTATATATGTATATATATACATATATATTTATTTATATATGGTTATAGTTTTCAAAACTATTAATCGAATAAGGGTTATTCGATAACTTTATATTATTTATTGAATATTATTTCGAATATTATTCGAGGGCTTATGACTCCTTTATATTATTATTGAATATTACTTGGATATTCATTCGAGGATGTATGACTCCTTTATTTTATGAATATTATTTATAATATTTATTCGAGGTATTATGACTCCGCTTATTACTGAAATATATTCTTTATTTTATTAAAGAATAAGGTGTCAATAATCAAACTTATTTTCGATTATTCAAATAAAGATAGTACTTTCATATAAGTATATCTTTGGTTATTTAATATCCATTTCAAGTATAAGTTTAATACTTCTACTTCGATTATTTTTATAAGGATTATCTTTATGAGAATATTATTTAAATAATAATATTCAGACATTTTCTAAATATATGGGGACTGATTTACTTCATTAAATCAGCTTTACTCCAAACACTCTTTAAAGTGTTTTCGAGTATTCAAAATGATTTTTAAAAGTTAGAGCGGATCCCAAAACTCATTTTTATATTTAAGATCTTCCTTTTTAAGGGGATTTAAATACTCGCTCAAAACCTGAGGGATCTGGCTCTGTGGTGTATTTTATATTCGCAACAAGGTTGCAGTTTTGGTAAATGAATTGATTACTTACCCAACGTTCGGGAAGTAAGTCCATCTATTGAGTTGGCATAAGCAACATGGGCTCAGTGGGCGTCCATGATAGTGTAAGTGGCTCAGTGGGAGTCCATCAAATGCATAAGTGGCTGAGTGGCAGTCCAGCATAAGGTCCTATTGCGACCAGGGTGATGACCAGTGGGGAATTCGTCCATCTACTAGTAGAAAAGGTTACTTATTGGTATCTTTGCCTGTTCAGCAAGATATCTGGTTTAAGCCAAAATTCTTTTTCTTTCCAAATTTATTGGATATTGCAATTCTGTTCTACTTTACATGAAAGAGGTTTTCAGGAAATGTATAAAGAAGATGTATATGTGGATATATATATATATATATATATATATATATATATATCAGAACTTAATGAAGTATATCATAACTTCATTTCCTTTAATAATATTTCAAAGATTTAATCTATTCAAATCTTGTCTGGTAGTCTCATCTATGTGATGAACTGTTGAAAGCTCATTATACTTTGAACAATGGTAGTTCAAGTAGCTTTATAAATGATATAAGTGTAGTGAAGTATTTGGTAACTTCATCCCTTGTTTTTTTTACTTATATCTAGTAAGTAATTATCTTACACATGATAAAAGATTCTAGTAAGTATCCATTTAGATACTTATATTATTGTTATCACTTTATATTATCTTGCGAGCTGTAAGGCTCACTCTTGCTTTATTTCTTCATCACACAACAACAGTTAGGAAAGATGGCCAGACTCCAGCAGACCCAGCGCAAGCGCGTGGGAAGCATCCCGCGTCTTCCCGATGATGTTGTAGCTGCTATAGCTGTAGAGGTAGATCTATTGTAGATCAGACCATCTACTTTTGAGAATCAATTATGTATAATTATAACTTGTGGCAAATAATGGCAATTAACTGTAAATTTATCAAGTAATCATTTTGGGTTGTAATAACTTTTAAATTGTGGATTCAAAGACTTGTACTTATTTCAATTTCATCTCTGAGACTATAACGGGTTGTGGTGTGTGTTAGTGTGGGGTCACAGCATAAGGTTATTTATTATTAATTAAGTGAAGTGATATTGTGGAAAGAAAGACCGTGACGACCCGGATCCCCGACCCCGGATCTGGGGGTGTTACAGAAATGGTATCAGAGCTAAGCGTTATAAACCTCAGAGATGATGCGACGATATAATAATAAACTCACAAAGATAATAAGAACTCTTGCCAAGTTCATGGTCGGACTACTTAAAGTAGCATTGACAGTTAAAACCCTTACGGGAACCCTTATAAGTATCATGATAGTAACTCAGCTCGTTTAATGTGTAGGCGCCTGAGATAGAGGACCCTGAGATGTTCGAGCGTGAGCATGATGAGGCACTGTTAGATGTTGAGGATCAGGAGGAGCCTGAGATGGAGGAGGATGAGGAGGACCCCTCAGAGGAGTCAGAGATGGAGGTCATTGCTATTTCAGATGAGGAGGACCCCTCAGAGGAGTCAGAGACAGAGGTTATTGCTATTCCAGATGAGGAGGACCCGGATGAGGTCCCAGTAGCTGAGGAGCGTGTTGGACCTATGGTAGTGTATGCTGGTACCCCTTTACCCACACTTCCGGTGGTCAGAGCCCCTACCCCTCCACCATTATCTTGGATTCCCGATGATGACAGCTCAGAGACCCATACTTCCGAGCCTAGGCAGACCGAGGAGGCACCCTCAGCGGCTCCGGATTCACCACCTCTTGACCCTGCCCACAGGCAGTCTTCGTTAGCTCATGGATATGTTCAGGATGTTCTGAGGACCCGAATGGCTGTTGCCGAGGGCCGACTGGATGAGGCCAGGAGGGAGTTGGATGCGAAGAGGGCGGGTAGGCGTACCCGAGCTTATGAGACTAGGGCTTCTATACCCCGATCCTTGAGGAGGGAGCTTACAGGGATAAAGCTCACGTCCCGAGCGAGACTCAGATCTCTCCAGGGGGACAGGCATGGTAGGATCTCCAGGCGGCAGGCCGACTATATCTTCCGTCGTGCGATGGAAAGGGTATGGGAGCTGACCCGCTCCGGTGTATGATTCAGGATTGACGATGGAATAGTCTAGTTGTCTAGTTAGCCGAGGCCTTAGTAAGAGCCAATTTTCCGGGATAGTTACCTTGTATATAGCATCCTTTTTTCTGACTAGACAGATAGACTCTTGTGTATCACTTTTGGGACAGATGGATATGGCACTGTTGTACTTTTGACCAGATCAAACTATGTATTTCTCGTATTATGTATATATTTGTTTCCTTTCGGTTCAGTTCCATAGTGACGGGATCACTGTTTTTATCATTATTATTACTGCACTTCGTATTAGAACTTTCATAAAATAATAAAATTGTGATATACGTTCTCCCCATTATAAGAGCTGTGCAAGGCACAATGTTTTATATGATTGTGACCTAACGTTGAATTTCCCAATAATTTTTTTTATTATCAGAATCATGCCGTCAAGAAAGATTGAAACTAGGGCGAACCCTGGATCTGAGGACCAGGGAAGCCATAACCAGGATGATAGGAACCAGGAACACAGTGAAGAGGAAGATGAGGATTATGTGGAACAGGATGACTCCCTGTATGAAGAGGAAGAGGAAACATATGATGTTGAGGGATTTGAGAAAGAGGCTGAAGAAGGAGAAACTGAGGTTGAGCAACCAGTACCAAACCCAGGCATGGATCCCATGGGCCAGTTCATGCAACTCCTAAGGCAGAATTTGGAACATCAACCCAACCCACCCCCTCAAGGAAATAACAATACTGTGGCAAACTCTTTCAGGGCTTTTAAGTCCCTTAAGCCCCCTGAGTTCCACGGATCAGCCGACCCAGTTGAGGCAAGGGCATGGTTAAAGGAAATGGAGAAATCCTTTGAGATTTTAAGTACCGATGAGGAACAGAAGACTGTATTTGCTACCTACCTTCTGAAAGGAGAAGCTAACTACTGGTGGGAGGCCAAGAAAAACATGGAGACAGATGCTATTATAACCTGGGAGAGATTTAGTCAGTTGTTTCTGGGAAAGTATTTCCCGAGGTTTATGGAAAACCAGATGGAGCTCAAGTTTTTGGAGCTAAAGCAGAATAACTTGTCTATAGCAGAGTATGAAGCGAAATTTACTGAGTTATCAAGGTTTGTGCCGGAGTTTGTGAGCACCGAGGAAAAGAAAGCTAGGAGGTTTCAGCAGGGACTGAAACCGTGGATTCAGAATAGGGTGGCAATCCTTGAGCTTATGGACTATACCACTCTGGTGCAAAAGGCAAAGATTGTAGAAGTTGGAAGTGAACAAATGCAGAAGGAAAGAGAGAAGAAAGGAATAAAGAGGAAAAGTATGAGCATGGGTGGAGGTTCCGCAGGAAGGAGCTTCCCAACTAGATTTAATCGAGGAGCAGTGTCCCTACCAGGAAGGAACACTGGGTTTAAGCGGCCAATGAGTATGAGTGTGAGCCAGGGCGGCCAGAAGTCAAGAATGTCCTATTCCAACCAGTCTCGACCCCCATTGCCAGCCTGTAACATATATGGAAGGAATCACACTGGGGAGTGTAAAGGAAAGCCAGTAACCTGCTTTAAGTGTGGTCGGGAAGGTCACTATTCAACTAAGTGCCCATCATCAACCCCTGCCGTCATTCCAACCACCACTTGTCATCAGTGTGGACGCCCAGGTCATTGGAAGAGGGAATGCCCAATGAACAAACCAGCAGCTTCGGGAGCAAGCAGGGCTGCTTCTAATAAGCCACCTACTGCAAGAACTTTCAACATGACAGTCCAGGATGCTATGAAAGATTCAGATGTGATAGCAGGTACCCTTTCTCTAAATTCAGTCAGTGCAAACGTTTTATTTGATTCGGGACAACTAAATCTTTTATATCAAAGGACTTTGCGCGTAAGTTAAGACTTAAGGCTGAACCCTTGATAAAACCCTTGCAAGTAGAAATAGCCAATCATGAAATTATTCCTATTAACCAGATTCAGCCCGCCTGTGAGATAGGCATAGGGGAGCAATCTTTTAGTGTTGATCTGATTCCTTTTAAATTAGGGGAGTTTGATGTAATTTTGGGAATGGACTGGCTATCTAGCAATGATGCTCAGATAGACTGTAAAGGGAAGAAAGTTAAGCTAAATATCCCAGGGAAGAAAGAAGTTATATTTAGAGGAAAGAGGCAGACGCAGAGATTTTTAACCATGGCCCAGGCCAAAAGGATGCTACGAAAAGGAAATGAGGCTTACCTAGCCTATGTGGTGGACACGCAGAAGGAGGTGCCCAACTTACAAGATATTCCAGTAGTCAACGAATTTGAAGATGTATTCCCACAAGACCTTCCGGGATTACCACCCGATAGAGTGATTGAATTTGCTATTGAGTTGGCCCCAGGGACGGCGCCAGTTTCAAAAGCACCTTACTGGTTAGCCCCGTTAGAAATGAAGGAATTAACTATCCAATTGCAGGAACTCTTGGATAAGGGTATGATAAGACCCAGTGTGTCTCCATGGGGAGCACCAGTTTTATTTGTTAAGAAGAAAGATGGGAGCATGAGACTGTGCATCGACTATCGAGAGTTGAACAAGCTAACCATAAAGAACAGGTACCCATTACCTACAATAGACGATCTGTTCGACCAGCTAAAGGATGCTGTTTATTTTTCCAAGCTCGACCTGAGAACTGGATATCACCAACTAAAGATTAAACCCGAAGATATTTCCAAGACAGCGTTCCGTACCAGATATGGGCATTATGAGTTCTTGGTAATGTCCTTTGGATTAACCAACGCCCCAGCAGCTTTCATGAATTTAATGAATAGAGTATTTAAGAAGTACTTGGACAAATGTGTGATAGTTTTTATCGATGATATTTTGATCTACTCAAGGACTGAGGCAGAACATGCAGAGCATTTGAGGATAGCTCTAGGAATACTCAGAGAGGAACAGTTATATGCCAAATTCTCGAAGTGTGAATTCTGGCGGAATGAAGTACAGTTTTTAGGACATGTGATCAATAAAGGAGTATTGGTCGACCCCTCCAAGATAGAGGCGGTCTCAAATTGGGAAAGGCCAAAAACACCCATAGAGGTAAGGAGTTTCATAGGATTGGCCGGCTACTATCGTAGATTTGTACAGGACTTTGCGAAGATCGCAGCCCCTTTGACCTGACTTACTCGTAAGACAGAGAAGTTTGAATGGACGGAGAAATGCGAGAACAGTTTTCAGGAATTAAAGAAAAGGTTGATAACGGCTCCGGTGTTGGCATTGCCGGACGGAAAAGGAGATTTTGTGATATATAGTGACGCGTCGCACAAAGGATTAGGGTGTGTGCTTATGCAGCACGGTAAAGTGATTGCGTATGCATCGAGACAACTGAAGGAATACGAGATTAGATATCCTACTCATGACCTTGAGCTCGCGGCAATAGTATTTGCCTTAAAAATTTGGAGGCACTACTTGTATGGAGAGAAGTGCGAGATTTGCACAGACCATAAAAGCCTCAAGTACATAGTTACGCAGAAAGAGCTCAACATGCGCCAGAGAAGATGGTTAGAACTAATCAAGGACTATGATTGTGAGATTCTCTATCATCCAGGGAAAGCCAATGTGGTGGCTGATGCCCTTAGTAGAAAGGAAAGACTCAGAATGATAACGACTTCGGAAGAATTGATAAGGGATTTTGAGAGAATGGAAATAGAAGTAAAGGTAACCGGAACCGGAACTGAAAAGCTCTTTGAGATCTCAATGCAGCCAGAGTTATTGGAAAAGATCAGATTGTGCCAAGAGAAAATAATGAATGAAGGCAGAGAGTCAATGACTGGAGAGGAGATCCATACTGAGAAAGATGATAAAGGGATAATGAGGTACTCCTACCGGATTTGGGTTCCGAATGTTCAAGAGCTTAAAGATGAGATATTGGATGAAAGCCATAGTTCAAGGTATTCCATCACCCGGGAAGTACCAAGATGTATAGGGATTTGAAGGAATATTACTGGTGGCCCAACATGAAGAGGGACGTAGCAGAATGGGTAAACAAATGTTTGACTTGCCAAAGGGTAAAAGCAGAGCACCAGAGACCCAGTGGACTCTTACGACCCCTGGAGATTCCCGAATGGAAATGGGAACAGATAGCGATGGATTTTGTTGTAGGCTTGCCAAGGACGAAAGCCAATCACGACGCCATTTGGGTAATTATAGACCGACTGACAAAGTCAGCTCATTTCATTCCTATTAATGAGAGATACACAGTCGATAGACTGGTGGACATTTACCTTAAGGAAATAGTGACGCGACATGGAGTCCCAGCGTCCATTGTCTCAGACCGAGACCACCCCAGGTTCAACTCCAGATTTTGGAGGAGCTTTCAGGAATGTGCGGGGACCAAGTTAAATATGAGTACCGCGTACCATCCCCAGACGGATGGGCAGAGTGAAAGGACCATCCAGACACTAGAGGATATGTTGAGAGTCTGTGTAATAGACTTTAAAGGGAGTTGGGATGATCACTTGCCATTGATCGAGTTTTCTTATAACAATAGCTTTCATGCTAGCATCGGAATGCCGCCTTATGAGGCCCTGTACGGAAGAAGGTGTCGATCTCCCTTATACTGGGATGAAGTGGGGGAGCGGAAGATGCTCGGACCCGAAGTGGTCCAAAGGACCAAAGATATAGTGGATCTTATCAGAGGGTGACTTGTAGCAGCCCAAGACAGACAGAAGAAATATGCAGACCTAGCCCGAAAGGATAAGGAATATGAAGTAGGGGACTTAGTACTGCTAAAGGTATCCCCTTGGAAGGGATTAATGAGGTTCGGAAGGGAAGGAAAACTAAGCCCAAGATACATTGGACCTTTTGAGATATTAAGACGGATTGGAAAGTTAGCTTACGAGCTAGCCTTACCCCCTAACTTGCAACAAGTTCATAATGTGTTCCATGTGTCAATGCTAAGGAAGTATCATCGGGATGCCAGATACATAGTGGAGTACGAGCAGGTGGATATGCAGCCAGATCTAACTTACGTGGAGAAGCCAGTAAGGATTATAGATAAGAAGGAGCAGGTGCTTCGGAACAAAGTGATCAAGCTAGTCATAGTACTATGGCAGAATCATAATGTGGAAGAATCAACTTGGGAACTAGAGAGCGCAATGCTAGAAAAGTACCCCCATTTATTTTATATTTGATTCCGGGATGGAATCCTTTTAAGGAGGGGAGACTGTAATAACCCCCAAAATTTTGAACTTTTTGTAACCCTTGTGAATAGTGTTTTAGCTAAATGAGAAAACTTTCCATGCCGCACTATGTAGGGGTTCTGTTATGGATATTCTGAGATTTTATTAGTACTCTATATGGTATATGAGTGTATGCAAAGATCGTCAGAATCCAATTTCGAACACTTTGATTTTTCCCGAAAATACACTAGATACGGAG
Organism: Apium graveolens; assembly: GCF_009905375.1. Lineage (NCBI taxonomy): Eukaryota > Viridiplantae > Streptophyta > Magnoliopsida > Apiales > Apiaceae > Apium > Apium graveolens. Next base: position 204,037,566 of record NC_133652.1, on the reverse strand, counting down.
AGAATTGAGTATAAGGTAACAAGATAAAAAGGATTTAAATTAAAGGATTATAATAGAGGATCATAAAAAGAAATATAATGTATTGAGAAAGGTTAAGGGAACCTAAGTAATAAGATCCCGGGTATGATCCTTCGAACGATAAACGAAAACGAAAGTTAAGCGAACCGTATAACAGATCAGCGGTCATTAGGCAAACACATAGGAAGTTAATCAAAGGGATTAGAGAGAGTGATGTCACCCAACCAATGAGAAGAGGACAAGGAGGGAAAGATGACATCACAACATGACATAGGCATGACATGGGAAGGAAGGAGATGTGGTGGATTATTAACCACACAAAATCAAGGGCAAATAGGTAATTAACTAAAACAAACACAAAACCAATCAACCAAGCCAAGCAAATCATTTTCATCAAAACACAAAAATCATTTCTCTCATTCAAGCAAGCTTGCTCTCGGCTTTTACTATTGCAAAGGGAGGAGAAATTCAGAACTCAAGATCCAAGCTTCCTAAATTGGTGAGTTAATTCCCTAATCATCCTTATGCATAGTTAGGGCTATATCATGAGTTTAAGCCATCAATTCTTTCTCAATCTTCTTCATTAAATCAATGAAGAAGACAATGAATAGTGTTTTCAAGATTTTTGACTTGAATTTTTCTTGTTTTCCTTTAAGATCCAAGCATCCCTAAGACTTCTCAAAGCTTCTTAAGGCTTCCTAGCTCCTCCCACCACTTCAAGGAAGGTATATCATCTCCAAACCCTAGATTCCTATGTTTAATAAGATGATTTTGATTATTATGGTGATATTGTAGCTTAATGTTTGTGGTTTAGAGTTTGGGTTGAAGTGGTATTGAAATGGAATGGTAAATCTTGTTGTTTTGATTAAAAGAACTTAAGTATAGTTAAAGTTAAGCTTAGGCATAAGTATAAATGTTGGAATTGAATTGATTGGGGCTGTTATGATGAGATAAGGATGGGTGTTGGTTGTGTGTTTGATTTGAGGTTGAATTGTGGTTGGTTTTCAATGGTTTAAAATTGGGAAATCGCGTAAACATAGCCGTCATAACGTCCGATTTTCTTTAGACTGTTTTTGTGCATAACATTAGGACCCGAGAACCCCCTGCTAGATTATGACCATTGCCATGTCTAGATAGCTCGTGTTACGAGCTTCGTTTTGATATGTAGTTCGTTCGATTCCGATGCACGGTTTAGGAGAAACGACCGTTTCAAGTAACGGCGTTTCGCGAACGAAACTTTTCCCCTCGCCTTACTTTAAAACATAGGTTAAAGACCAAAAAGGGTTAATTAATGTATGAAACATTTATGGTAAGTGTGTTAGGCAGTTGGTAAGACACTCGCGAAGGAATCACCTTAAAACTCGTAAAGGTTAAATTATTAAAAATGGTGGAGCCGAGGGTACCCGAGTGACTTAAAAGAATCAACAAGCGCAAAACAAGCGTTAGAGTCTAAGTTAGTTAAAGTATAGATTTACAAGTGATTTTGGTTTAATTCCAACTTACTTGTTGTTTATAGGTTACCAGACTCGTCCCGAGCCTTTTATCACCCCAAGTCGCTCAGGCAAGTTTTCTACCCGTTATAACTGTTGTTGTGATGTATTTGTGTATATGCATGATCTTGCGTTAAATGCATATTTGTTATAGCAAATTCTTGCGATATATTGTAGCATGTTATATGGTACATATGCATGCCTGTTTCGTATTCTTGCCATATATATCTGTTGGTTCAGTTGATAATACCTATGCTAGAGGATAGCGGTAACTTGCATATACCCTTAGTATAGGGACCCAAAAGGTGAAAACATTTTCTAAAACCGGGAGTCGAGGATCCCGAGTAGATTTTGTATATATGTATATATATATACATATATATTTATATATATATATATGGTTATAGTTTTCAAAACTATTAATCGAATAAGGGTTATTCGATAACTTTATATTATTTATTGAATATTATTTCGAATATTATTCGAGGGCTTATGACTCCTTTATATTATTATTGAATATTACTTGGATATTCATTCGAGGATGTATGACTCCTTTATTTTATGAATATTATTTATAATATTCATTTGAGGTATTATGACTCCGCTTATTACTGATATATATTCTTTATTTTATTAAAGAATAAGGTGTCAATAATCAAACTTATTTTCGATTATTCAAATAAAGATAGTACTTTCATATAAGTATATCTTTGGTTATTTAATATCCATTTCAAGTATAAGTTTAATACTTCTACTTTGATTATTTTTATAAGGATTATCTTTATGAGAATATTATTTAAATAATAATATTCAGACATTTTCTAAATATATGGGGACTGATTTACTTCATTAAATAAGCTTTACTCCAAACACTCTTTAAATTGTTTTCGAGTCTTCAAAATGATTTTTAAAAGTTAGAGCGGATCCCAAAACTCATTTTTATATTTAAGATCTTCCTTTTTAAGGGGATTTAAATACTCGCTCAAAACCTGAGTGATCCGGCTCTGTGGTGTATTTTATATTCGCAACAAGGTTGCAGTTTTGGTAAATGAATTGATTACTTACCCAACGTTCGGGAAGTAAGTCCATCTATTGAGTCGGCATAAGCAACATGGGCTCAGTTGGCATCCATGATAGTGTAAGTGGCTCAGTGGGAGTCCATCAAATGCATAAGTGGCTGAGTGGCAGCCCAACATAAGGTCCTATTGCGACCAGGGTGATGACCAGTGGGGAATTCGTCCATCTACTAGTAGAAAAGGTTACTTATTGGTATCTTTGCCTGATCAGCAAGATATCTGGTTTATGCCAAAATTCTTTTCCTTTCCAAATTTATTGGATATTGCAATTCTGTTCATACTTTACATGACAGAGGTTTTCAGGAAATGTATAAAGAACTTAATGAAGTATATCATAACTTCATTTCCTTTAATAATATTTCAAAGATTTAATCTATTCAAATCTTGTCTGGTAGTCTCATCTATGTGATGAACTGTTGAAAGCTCATTATACTTTGAACAGTGGTAGTTCAAGTAGCTTTATAAATGATATAAGTGTAGTGAAGTATTTGGTAACTTCATCCCTTGTTTTTTTACTTATATCTAGTAAGTAATTATCTTACACATGATAAAAGATTCTAGTAAGTATCCATTTAGATACTTATATTATTGTTATTGCTTTATATTATCTTGCGAGCTGTAAGGCTCACTCTTGCTTTATTTCTTCATCACACAACAACAGTTAGGAAAGATGGCCAGACTTCAGCAGACCCAGCGCAAGCGCGTGGGAAGCGTCCCGCGTCTTCCCGATGATGTTGTAGCTGCTATAGCTGCAGAGGTAGATCTATTGTAGATCAGACCATCTACTTTTGAGAATCAGTTATGTATAATTATAACTTGTGGCAGATAATGGCAATTAACTGTAAATTTATCAAGTAATCATTTTGGGTTGTAATAACTTTTAAATTGTTGATTCAAAGACTTGTACTTATTTCAATTTCATCTCTGAGACTATAACGGGTTGTGGTGTGTGTTAGTGTGGGGTCACAGCATAAGGTTATTTATTATTAATTAAGTGAAGTGATATTGTGGAAAGAAAGACCGTGACGACCCAGATCCCCGACCCCGGATCTGGGGGTGTTACAGGCCACTTGAGGTGAGTACTGGAGGGTGAAATGAAATTTCCTGATGAACAAATCCTCCAATTGCCACCATATCCTTATGCTAGCCGGCCCTAACTTAGAAAACCATTATTGGGCACTCCCTCGTAGTGATGTTGTGAAGAGTCGGCGATGAGTTGGCTTTGGCACCTGGTAAACCTCCATCTCAGTGTTAAACTTTATAAGTTATTCACGTGGTAGGCTTCCCCATTAAATAGGAGATCAATAAACCTGAACATTCGAGACAAGGGATGTTACCGAATAGTAGCCGTGAATGGAGAAGGGGTCATTGAGGCCGGGGGTCCCCTCTTCTCCCGCTTCATCTGGTAGAATCTTCCACAATTCTCCAACTCTAATAACCTCTCTCTCCCTATCACCATTTGCATTGTTCGAGTGATAGGAGCCCTGTGGTTGCTCATGATATCACCCTCCTCCGGGTCATACCTGTGACACCCCTTCCTGATTGGCCCTACGCCTTCGTTGTTCCACCCTTCTGGGTGGGGTGGGGTGTGCTGACGTCTTTAGGGGGTCGCTGCACGCTTCTTTTTCGGGGGTTTTTGATCCTTAGGCTCCCTCCCTTCTTTTTCTTTTCTGCCCAACTTGAGCTTAAGGTCGTGCTCACTTAACTTCTTTCCCACTCGGTCAAGCATACTGGTTGATCTTGCCTCGGACGAAGCTGGCTTTGTTCCCGATCTTTCAGAGATCTGGCTGCCTTCCTTGACCTGGCTCGCAGATATCTCATCCCACTCCAATGATGCCTCCTTTTTTCGTTCGGTCTCGGATGCCACATCATCAAACTCGTGAATGAGCCATTTCTGAGGGCCCTTGTATTTCCAGGTACGCTGAAAAAGCTTGAGGTGGCGTGCCTTATGCTTAGCATTCCGGGAAGAACTTCTTTCTTCCCCGGACATCTTAGTGTTATATCATTCATCTGGTTTCCTAGCCCCTCGAGATATGCCATGACCTCCTTCCCATCAACGGGTGCGGGTGGTGGCGGTGGCACCTGATTCTCTAGGGCATTTGTTCGACCCTGTTTTGGTCCCTCTTCTTGCCTTCGCTTCCTGGAATTACCACTAATTTGCTTGCTTTGGTCATCTTTTTTCCCTAAGATGAAATTCACCCCTTCTTCTAGCGCCAAATGTTATAGAGAGAATTTGGTATACCAGTGTTCTGGAGGTTAATGGCCGGAATAAAGATCAAAGGTTGTGTGTTAAGGCGGAAAAAGGTTGTGTACGGTGATGGCTGAGCTTGTATGATGACTCCTCAAGAAAGAATAGTGTTTTCTTTATTCTTTATAAAGTGTCGACATATCTCTCATGCAAGTGCCTACATACCCTATTTATAGGGATCAAGCCTCACGTTGTTCTTGGGGAACAAGTCATCTAGGCTAGGATTAGGGTTTTTCTACCCGCGCAACCCAAGCCCAAACCGAAGTCAGGTCATCAGCCAATTAGACATGTAAACCTCGACCGGCCCCACACGCTTCATACAATTTCACGGCATCTCCGCATTTCTTCCCGTGATTGTAGGAATATCCCGTGTCGGCCCTAAAATTCACGAATAACCCAGTCACCTATAAGTTATCTTCCATATTTTAGATAAATTTACCTAATGCAAGCCGGCCTAGCCACCTCGGCTAACACTTATTCTCTTGAGATCAATAAGTGAATCCCTTCCCTCATCATTTCACTAGAAATGGGCTCGCAATCAAAGCTTGCATGTGGGTTCACAAGCTCACGCGAGTTAGGCTGAAAGTCATTGGGTGGACTCGTATCCCACTAATTCTGGTTATACGAAGATGTGTGCTCATGTGTCCAATACAGACAAAGTGTCCATGAGTCTAACTCGCATGATGATCACAAAACATCCATGAGCCCAACTCGCATACCGAACCCAACTCACATAGTGAGCCCATGAGCCTATCTCACATAATGAGCCCAACTTACATAATGAGCCCATAAGCCCAGCTCACAAAGCGAGCCCAACCCATTAAGACTTTCTATTTTAAACTAATAGACAGGCCATGAGGACCTGTTTAGGGCCCATGCCCAAAAGTGGGCATAACAACAACGTAATATTTTACAAAATATATATACATTGAAAACGTATTTGAATAAGAGGGTATTACATGGTGTAGGTTCTAAATTTCCCAATTTTATCAATTAATTTCCAATTAATCCTCGTAAGCACGTGATCGATCTAATTTTTGAAATGTGATTAATCCTTATATATTTTTCTTGATATGTATATCACAAATAATTTATTACATAAAATATAGAATATTAATTAAATTTAAGTAAATATAAATTATATAATATGATAAATGTAAATTAACCTATAAATTATTACTAAAATAAGGATATTAAAATTAAATATAATTTAAAATATAAAATGCTCCGATTAATTCCCAAATAATTCTAAATTGATCCCTCGACTGATCTCTTCCAATTCCTGATTTTTATAACATTGGGCACATTAGAGGATGGAACTATGAGTGTGATTATACCAATAAATAAACCGAGGGATCGGGCAAAGATATTTTTTTATATAATACTAGCCTAAAACCCGTTCAATGCACGGGCTAGTTGAATTAAGTAAATATTTTCTATTATTTCTTAGGTGTGTTTGAGTTGATTTATTTTTTAATTGTCATTTTTTTTGTTTTGATGCCTTTTTTATATGTTTGTGTTTATATATTAGTCAATAGTTTTTTATATTTAAGTTGAATTTACAAAACTATATTTTTCTTCCAGATTTATATGTTTTTCTATGTGCGTGTTGACAACTTTTTAGTGCTTTATGTTGACAACTTTTTCTATAAAAGTAGTCAACAATCGAAAAATCAAAGTAACATAAATTCAGAATGCAACTTAGCACGTTAAATTTTAAAACTTTCCTTCATGGAATTCAAAATGAATAATGTACCTAAATTGTATTGTTATTGAAAATTTTATTTAATGAAATACGTTATACACATTATTATTTTAGCTTTTCAATTTAATTACATATTCTTTTTACTTTTCAAATAATATATTGATAGGGAATAAATAAATCTTGATTACGTAATTAAATATTACATTAATTACACATGATTTGGGCTACAAGGCCCAATAAGAAGATGTATGACATTCAGTCCAAAAAGGTTAACAAATTGATCAGACCTGATGGACCAGATCAGGCCTGATGGACCAGATCAGGCCTGATGGAACAAAGAAGGCCCAAAACCCTGAATATTAATTAATTTCGTAATTAATTAGTAAGGGAAAAATCAGCTATTAAGAAGAGTCCCGATAAGGACATAAATCCTAGTGGATTAGCCTCCAAGGGACCTAGAAGGATAAGGAATTAGTTTCCTACCACTTAGGACTCCAAAGTCCATTCTAATTCTGAGACTTGTCCACCAAGTCTCCTAACCCTAGTCCAATTCAAGGACTCCCAACATCTATATAAAGAGCCTCACCCCACAAATCAGAACTACATTTTTTGACTTGATCCTTGGAAATCAGCAAGGTACATAGGCATCTTGTTAAGGCAGATCGAGTCACGAAACACAAGAGCAGTCAAATCGAGCCTCGAAGCTCACGTTCCTTAGTAATAAACACAACAATTATATACCTTAGTTTTTAATCCATAACATTTGGCGCCGTCTGTGGGAAAGCACAACAACAACCATGGCAAGAACACGGAGAACAATTAGAGCCCTTAAAGGAGGAACACCAGCGGGGAAAACCCAAGTGATTTCGTCAACCGTTGAGGTACCTCTTCATTCAACTTATGCAGCCACATAAGGAGAAGCCCAGATAGGGGCAACTGAACCTCAGCCACAAGGGACGATTCCCTCGGCTACTCCAGGTACGAATCCCCAAGTTCAACAACTACATGCACCTGTGAATTCTCGACCATTGGGTATGAGTATTCAACTGTTGTGACTACTAACCCCCATATGGGATGCCCCTTTACCCCGAGGTTGGAGGAAGCGGACATGCTGGGCGGAGTGAAGCACGAGGGCGATCGCCCCCCTATATACAAAGTTTGGCTCATATCCCTGAGGACAGGAATTTTATGGTCCTTACACTGAGAGAGACTCTGAATCTTCAGATGATGAAGTGGCCTCAAGAAGGAGGCGTGTTGGCAAAGAGCCGATGGCTGATGGTCGCCAACATTCTAGGAGCACCCAAGGGGCGAATCCCCAAGAAGTGCAGGAAAGGATCAGGGCTCATGAGGCTGAGATTCAAAGGCTGAAGCGCGACTTGGAGGCGCACCAGAATACCAGACCCCCACTACCTCCAAGGGGGAGGAATCCTCCCCCTATCATAGACCTGGATAGACCAATACAGTGAAGGGTTGTTGTCCCAAAGGCTGATCCAAGCAATCTTCTTCCCCTTGGAGATCCTGATGATCCTACCCCACCATTCACCGAAAAAAATAATGAATGCCCATATCTCAAAGAAGTTCAAGATGCCCACTATCAAAGCTTATGATGACACTGGAGATCCCGCCAATCATGTCAGGACATTCTCTAATGCACTGTTGCTACAGCCCGTGAATGACGCTATTTAATGTCGGGCTTTTCCTCAAACACTGTCGGGTATGGCTGAAAGATGGTATAGTCGTTTGCCCCAAACTCTATTGGGTCCTTTAGGGAATTAAGTCAGGCTTTTATTAAGCAGTTCATCAGTGGGAGAGTGCATGAGAAAAGTTCAGTATCCCTCATGAGCATTGTGCAGGGAGCGAAGGAATCCTTAAGAGACTACCTGAATTGTTTCATGAAGGAAGCTTTAAAAGTCCCGGACCTTGATGACAAGGTAGCCATGATAGCACTACAACAGAGAACTAGAGATGAGTTTTTCAAGATGTCCTTGGCCAAACGCCCCCTGAAAGCATGTTGCAGCTCTAAGATAGGGCAGGGAAGTATATCAAGGTGGAAGAGAGTATGAGGAAAACAGTCATGAGCAACGAGCCTGCTGGAGGCAAGAAGTGGAAGACTGATCTGGAATACATCGCTAAGGACAAGTATCCCAGAACTGAGCAAAACCCTGACTCAACTCCGAAGAGAGGAGGACCTGGACAAAACTTCACTGAGTATACTAAGCTGAATGCTCCAAGGAGCCAAATTTTAATGGAAATCGAGAAAGATCGAGACATTCATTGGTCTAAGCCCTTGAAGGCTGATCCTGCCAAGCTAGATAAGAGCAAGTATTGTAGATTTCACAAGGATGTTGGTCATGACACCGATGAGTGTAGGCAACTGAAAGATGAAATTGAGTTCCTTATTAGAAAAGGGAGATTGAACAAGTACACTGGAGATGGAGGAGACAGGAGCAACAACGTGATAAAAAACTTTGACTATCGAAGAAGAGATCAAGAAGATTAGGGGAGAAATCCCAAAACTAGGGGACCGGTGATAAATACAATCTTCGGAGGATCGCGACCCTGAGGGCCTGTGATAAACACAATTTTTGGAGGAGCAACTGCTGCTGGATTATCCAAGAACTCCAAGAAAGCGTATGCCCGAGAATTTATGCATATTGTTGGGGAAGCCCCGAAGAGGGCCAGGACAGGAGTAACAATGTCTTTTGATGATTCTGATCTGGAGGGTGTGAAATTTCCCCATGACGACCCGCTAGTCATAACCCCGATAATAGGTAACAACCCGGTAAGAAGGGTCCTTGTGGATAATGGTGCTTCAATGGATATTTTGCTCCATGACACCTTTTTAAGGATGGAATATAATGACTCCCAATTGACCCCAACCGATATGCCGATATATGGATTTGCGGGAGTAGAGTGCCTCGTAGAAGGGATAATCAAGTTGCCAACAACCATAGGACAGGAACCAAGACAAGCAACTTAGATGTTGGACTTTGTGGTGGTGAAGGCTAGTTCGACTTACAACGCTATCAAGGGAAGACCAGGGATACATGCCTTCAAGGCAGTCCCTTCTTCCTACCATTCTGTTATAAAGTTTCCCACCCAGGATGGGATCGGAAAAGAGAGAGGAGATCAAAAAATGATGCCTGTCCTAAGGACTGTTTCCCATTAACAAGGATTGATACTATGATAGATGCCACTGTTGGGCAGGAGATGTTGAGCTTTATGGATGGGTTTAGTGGATACAATCAGATCAAGATGCACAAGGACGACAGTCCAAAGGTATCATTCATCACTGACTTTGGTGTTTATTGTTATCTTGTTATGGCATTTGGTCTCAAGAATGCAGGAGCCACCTATCAAAGGTTGGTAAATAAAATTTTTAAGGATCTTATTGGCAAGACTATGGAAGTCTATATTGATGATATGTTAGTCAAGAGTCTAGTAAAGACTGACCATATAACCCATTTGAGGGAAGCTTTTGAGGTCCTGAGATATCATAAGATGATGTTAAATCCTACAAAGTGTGCTTTCGGAGTAGGGTCTGGAAAGTTTTTAGGATTAATGGTCTCCAAGAGAGGAATCGAGGGCAATCCTGATAAAATAAAGGAAATCTTGGACATGGAACCATAAAAAGCTATCAAAGATGTTCAGAAGCTCACAGGAAGGGTTGCTGCGCTGGGACGATTCATCTCCAAGTCAGGGGACAAGTGCTTGTCGTTCTTCAAGTCCTTAAAGAAGGTCAAAGATTTTGTATGGAGTGGGGAAAGCCAGAAGGCATTTGAGGAATTAAAGAAATATATGGCTCAGGCCCCGTTGTTGGCCAAGCCAGCTTTAAATGAAGTTTTATACTTATACTTGGCCGTTTCAGAGAATGCCTTGAGCGTTGTATTGGTTAAGGAGGAACTGAAAATCCAGAAACCCGTATACTATGTCAGCAAAATTTTGTATGGAGCTGAGTTGACTATGGAGAAGTTTGCTTTAGCCTTGGTAATGGCTTCGAGAAAGTTGCGTCCTTACTTTCAAGCTCATAAGATTGAAGTGCTAACAAATCAGCCCGTGAGAAATATTATTCACAGTCCCAAGGCTAGTGGGAGGTTGATCAAGTGGGAAATAGAGCTGGGAGAATTCGACATCAAGTATAAACCACGAACGACAATAAAAGCCCAGGCGTTAGCTGACTTCGTGGTGGAATGTACCATACCCAACCAAGAAGTCGAGGGGCAGGGAGATACCTTACCTCAAGACAAGGAAGTTGATAAGGGGGACAAAGAACAAGATGATAAGGAGAAAGAATATTGGGTGCTCTATTTTGATGGAGCATCAAAAACAAATTCAAGTGGAGCAGGTTGGTTTTACAAAGCCCTGATGGGTTCTTGATTGAGTATGCCATGAAGTTAGATTTCCCGACCACAAACAATGAGGCAGAATATGAAGCTCTGATAGTTGGTCTTGGCTTAGCGGGGACACTTAGAGTCAAGCATTTGAAAGTCTGTGGAGACTCGAAGCTGATCATATCCCAGGTAAACGGAGAGTTTGAGGTAAGGGATGATATGATGGCTAAGTATGTCCGCCTAGTAAGGGCTGTGATGACCCAATTCGATGGATGTCATGTTCAGCACATTCCGAGGGAGGAAAATGCTTAGGCAGATGCATTATCAAAGTTTGCTTCATCTGAGATAGAGGAAAGCTCAGGAAGTGTATACTTCCGCGTTCTGAAGACACGGAGCATTGATGTTAAGCTTGTAGCTCCTATAGGTCTGGGGACGTCATGGATAGATCCCATTAAGACTTATATTCAAACCGGATGGTTGCCAAACGATGCTATTGAAGCACAGAAGTTGGATGTTCGAGCACTAAGGTACTTTTTGATAGATGGGATTTTGTATAAAAGATCTTTTGTGGTTCCCTACTTAAGGTGTCTCAGGCCCGATGAGGCACGTTTGGCTCTTGAAGAAGTACATGAAGGCATATGTGGGCAACACTTGGGGGGCAGAGCGCTAGCTCATAAGATAACCCGTTTAGGCTTCTATTGGCCGGAAATAATGGCCGATGCCAAAGAATATGTGAAGAAATGTGACCGCTGCCAGAAGCATGCACCTGTCGTTAGACAACCCCCCGAGATGCTGACCTCCATCAACTCACCTATCCCTTTTGCTATGTGGGGAATGGATATACTTGGGCCTTTCCCCATGGCCACGACACAAAGGAAGTTCCTGATTGTAGCCATTGATTATTTTACTAAGTGGATTGAAGCCAAGCCTTTGGCCAAAATCACAACTAAGCAGGTTGCACAATTCCTGTGGGAAAATATCATGTGCTGGTATGGAATTTCTCGCATCCTAGTCACTGACAATGGAACATAATTCAACAATGAGGAATTCAAGAAGTATTGTGAGGAGAATGAAATTGAATTACGATTTACCTCTGCGGCTCACCCGCAAGCCAATGGGCAAGCGGAAGTTGTGAATCAGATAATCCTGGATGGACTAAAGAAGAGGATCGAGAAGTCGAGGAATAACTGGGTGGATGAAATACTCCCAATACTATGGGCCTATAGGACTACCTTTAGAGTCACAACTTGAGCAACTCCCTTCATGTTAGCATGTGGGGAAGAAGCAGTTGTTCCTGTAGAGATATCACATTCCTCCCCCAGGATTCAATCTTTCAATGTTGAGGAAAATGAGGAAGGGCAAAGGTTAGCCCTGGATCTAATTGATGAAGTGCGAGATAAGGCACATACGAAGATAGTGGAATATCAGAAAAAGGCTTCATTCTACTACAACCTAAGGGTTAAAGAAAGGTTCTTCAAACAGGGTGACTTAGTCTTAAGGAAGGTGGAAGCTTCTGGTGTAGGGCAGAAAGGGAAGCTTGACCCAAATTGGGAGGGTCCATACAAGGTCAAGAATGTTCAAGGTAGAGGAACCTACAAGCTTGAAACTATGAATGGTTTTGAATTCCCAAGAACTTGGCATGCGCAAAACTTGAAGGTTTACTATGTGTAAAATAGTTAAAGCACGATTCTCACTTGTCAGAGTGACAAGTAGGTTTAAAAGCACCTTGAAGCTTTGCTTGCTTAGGATTTTTATGTATAGAAGATATGTTTAGATTTTATCAGGGTTGAACCCATCTCATGTAAGGTATCAAGAATACCAAGTTATAATAAAAAGCGTTCAGTTTAATCTAGCCTATTAGATTGATACATTGTGAAGGATAAAACCAATTTATAAACTTGAGTTTGAAAATTCGAAAAAAAACACGATAATACTTGGACAATACGAGTGAAAATAACAAATAGTCAATTACAAAGATCGATATTGTCTAAAAAGAAAAATACATAATAATGCAAGGAACTTAGGCCTTAAAAGGCTTAGATTCTTCAGAACCACTATCCGAAGTCTCCTCGGACGTCTCTTCAGTCGGTCCTTCGGAAGTCTCTTCAGAAGTCTCCACAGAGGTTTCCTCGAAACTACCCTCAGATGGCTTAGATGCCTTAGGGGACGCTGGTTTTGGAGGCTCTTCTACCCTGGCCTTCTTTATAATAGGCTCGGTCTCCTCCTCAGAAGAAGATTCCTCCTCTTCAGAGCTGGATTCAGGCTCCTTCCTTTTTTGGCCTTGGACCTGGCTTCCTGATGGCGCTCTAACCAGGGACACTGAAGGGCCATCCTTAATCAGATCGGCAAGCTTATCTGCAACGCCCCCAAGTGCTGGAACTTACACAGGGTAAGGGAAAGAAGATTGTTCAAGGACCTCAGGAAACTCTTCCTGGATAGCCTCCACAGCAGCGTTCCATCATTCCTTGTAGCTAACTAGATGTAGGAGGGCATCATGCTCCACCATTAAGTCCTTAAATTCTTGAGTATCCATCCAGCCATCAAAGGCCTTGTCCTTCTGGGCCTTGAGAATAACAATCTCAGCCCGGGTCATTTCAAGGTCAAAATTTGATGAGGCGAGTAGGGCTTGCAGAGCCTCTATCCTCTAGTTGGCTTCCTCCAGCTTCTTGTTTGCATCTTCTAGACCAACTTTCCAAGCCTTGGCTTGGTGAATTGCCTCTTGAAAATGGACATTCGCCTGCAAGAGACAAAGCGAAAATGGGAAACAAGAAAAATTACGACAGAAAGCTATGAATGACAAAAGAAAAAGACGTACCGTCGCCAATGCCTGAGCTCCGAAAAGCTCGTTAGCCTCCAAGTCCCGTTGAAGGACAAGGTCATGATAGTCTACAGGGGAAATGGAATGGATAGACCATTCCTTGGCAAGCGTTGTATTGCCAACAATCGAATCCTTTCCCCGGATTCCCCAAGCGGGTTAGAAGAAAGCCCCTGGTTTTTGTTTTGTACGTAAAGGTTGGTTGGGGCCTTCCTCGTCTGCTTCCTTCGCCTGAAGAAGGAATTCTGGGAAGCGATCCCCAAGGCGCGGGTCCTTGAAGACTTTCCTGGTGCGTTTCATCCTGGTCATTTCCAGGTCTTTAGGCTTTGTAGCCTCTTCGATCTTCTCAGCCACTGCAACGAATAAGATAAGTGAATTGAGAAATTAATAAATAAAAAGTGGGAGAAACGAAGACAACTAGAGAATGAAGGAAACATACTTTTTTTAGGAACCGGAGAAAGGCCACGTTCTACAAGAACGATCTCCCTGATAAGATCCCAAGAGTGGGAAGTCCCATTATCTTGAGTAAGGAGGTTGAAAGCTCTGGTCTCCTCCTCAGATAAAACTATATCATTCGGGCTCCCATCCACAGCTAGCCCAAAAGACGAACGAAAGAGGGTGCCCCAATCGCCGCCCTCCCAAATAATGTACAGAAAATCCTTCTTCCACCCCAAGTTATTGTCAGGGATGGACTTCCCATTCACTATGTGGGGAACGGTGGGGCGTTGGTTCAAAAAAACCCACCCCGGATTTTTGTCGGGGCTGTTCTTGAACTGAAAGATCTTTCTTAACACAGCAACCGAGGTAGGGACGTTGTGCTTGGTGCATTGTGACAAGTAGCAAAGAATCAACCTCCAAGAGTTTGGAGGGAGTTGGCAAGGGCTAATGCCCACATTAGCTAGCAAAACAGGGATAAATGGGTGAAACGGGAGTCTGATACCTGCCCTTAGAGTGTCCCTGTAAACGCATAAAGCGTCTTCCTTCCATTGACAAGCCCTGTCGGCCAAACCCGCAAGAACCAGCTTGAAGGGTACTCATCCCCTCGGGTGTTGATCATATCAATCAAGGAAGTATACCTTGATCGAATGGGGAACTCATTGGACTTTTTGGCCACGTTCATCTTGGCCAAACAAGTCATTTTCTTATCAGCCATCTAAAAAAGGGGCACAAGAGAAGACAATTTTAAAACACAAGCTATGCAAAAATGAGCAAAAGAAAATAAGAGAGAAAGGTATTTTACCTGAAGTAACGCTGCAAAAAGGGGCTGGCTTGCTAAGTGAAGGTTTTGGGACTCAAAAACTCCGACCTACAATTATTTCTCTGAGATCCTTAGAAGAAGAAAAGAGGAAGGGAATTCAGAAATGAGAATGTGAGAAATGAGTGACCCTAGTTACTCCTTTATATAGGCAGAAAAGGGAAGATGAAAAGGCAGAAAAGCCCATTAAGCTGAAGGCCCAAAAAAGAAGCCCAAATTCTGGAATGTTCCAGAATATCTTTAGAGTTATTAAGTTTTGGAACCTTCCAGAATATCTTCAATAATTCTTAAGGCCCAAACGAGGCCCAAATCCAAAACGGAGGTGGAAAAGTGAAGGCCCAAATCCCAAAAGGATTTGGAAAAGTGAAGGCCCAAACGAGGCCCAAATCCAAAAAGGATGTGGAAAAGTGAAGACCCAAATCCCAAAAGGATTTGGAAAAGTGAAGGCCCAAATGAGGCCCAAATCCAAAAAGGATTTGGAAAAGTAAAGGCCCAAACAAGGCCTAATACAAGTTGGAAAAGCCCAATAAAGATCAGGATTGAGGTCGAATTTGAGCTCGTATATCCTTTTCGAATTCTTTCGAACAGGCGCCCAAAAAATACGGGTTAAAAATACCAGGATTGAGGTCGAATGTAAGGTCGTAAATCCTATTCGAATTCTTTCGAACAGGCGCCCGAAAAATACGCGTTAAAAAGATCAGGATGGAGGTCGAAGTTGAAATCGTGGATCCAGTTCGAATTCTTTCGAACAGAAGCCAGGAAAGCACTCATCAATAAGACCAGGATTGAGGTCGAAATCCTGGTCATGAATCAAGCACAATATTTTTCGAGAAGAAGGACCAAGATCCAGGTCGTAGGTTCGATTAGGATCCAGGTCGAAACCCTGGTCGTGATTCCTAGTCGAAACCCTACGAACATGAGTCAAAAAGGGACCAAACCTTCTACCAAGATCTAGGTCATAGGTTCGACTAGGTTCCAGGTCGAAACCCTGGTCGTGATTCCTAGTCGAAACCTTGCAAAGAGGAATCAAATAAGGACATAAATTTTTACCAAAATCCAGGTCGAAGGTTCGACTAGGATCCTGGTCGAAATCTAGGTCGTGGAACCTAGTCGAAATCCTTCGACCAGGAATCAAACAAGGACCTAAATTTCGAGCAAAATCTAGGTCGAAGTTTCGAATAGGATCCTGGTCGAAATCCAGGTCATGGAACCCGGTCGAAATCCTTCGACCAGGATTAAAAGGCTGGCCCAAAATTCGACTAGGATCCAGGTCGAAATATCGACTAGGATTCTGGTCGAAAAAGGGCTGAAAGTTAGAAAATGTTTTTAAAAAATACCAGAAAATTCCTAAAAAGAAGGAAAAGGTAAGAAAATAATAGGAAAGTTTTTAAATAATCCTGAAGCCGTGTACAAGGAAAATTGTTGTAAATGTGTAGGTCGCTCCACACTTTACACAAAACGAAACCCTATAAGGGAATGAGTGAACTTAACTTTTGCGAAATCTTATACGGTTTCCCAAAAGTTGGGGGGAAAATGATAGGGAATAAATAAATCTTGATTACGTAATTAAATATTACATTAATTACACATGATTTGGGCTACAAGGCCCAATAAGAAGATGCATGACATTCAGACCAAAAAAGTTAACACATTGATCAGGCCTGATGGACCAGGTCAGGCCTGATGGAACAAAGAAGGCCCGAAACCCCGAATATTAATTAATTTCGTAATTAATTAGTAAGGGAAAAATTAGCTATTAAGAAGAGTCCCGATAAGGACATAAATCCTAGTGGATTAGCCTCCAAGGGACCTAGAAGGATAAGGAATCAGTTTTCTACCACTTGGGACTCCAAAGTCCATTCTAATTCTGAGACTTGTCCACCAAGTCTCCTAACCCTAGTCCAATTCAAGGACTCCCAACATCTATATAAAGGGCCTCACCCCATAAATCAGAACTACGTTTTTTGACTTGATCCTTGGAAATCAGCAAGGTACGTAGGCATCTTGTTAAGGCAGATCGAGTCACGAAACACAAGAGCAGTCAAATCGAGCCTCGAAGCTCACGTTCCTTAGTAATAAACACAGCAATTATATACCTTAGTTTTTAATCCATAACATATATATTATTTTTATGAAACAAACATATAAATATTTTTTTATCATAGGTAACTCGCAACCGCTACCCTTCGGGTGCGCACTGGGTAAACCCTACGGGCTCACGCAATAGCCTGCAAACCACGTGAACCAAGGTAAACCGCATTTAAGCGATACGCTCTGACTTAGGAGACATAATCATCAATTCTCCTCCCGTGGTATTCGAACCGGTGACCAAGAGGATAGTTATCTCCTCTTTAACCAACTAAGCCAACCCTTACGGGCCTTATAAATATATTTGTGGATGTGTGAAATGTAATACTTAACATTAGTATAATATTTTATTATCTCGTGCGAGTATAAATTTGTAGCTGAACTAAATTAGAAATAGTTTTTATTTATATTGGATTCATGATTTTATTTGTTTATTAAATAAATATGTAAAATAATATTGCATCCTAGATTATTTTTTATTTGTTTTTAAATATTTTATGATGTTTTTTTTCTTTAAAAGTTTTTTATATATATTTGTAATTTTAGTTTTTAATAATTACCTTTTTTATATATTTAAAGTAATAGACATCCAAAATTTATAAGGAATGTGAATTGAGATTTATACCGGCAATTTTAAGCGTAATAATTAAAATTTATTTTTACGTAAAAAGATACGTTATGTAGAAAGAATGAAAATTCAAATCTGAAGTGAAATGGCTACAATTAAAACTTTTATTAACATTTCTTTTCTTTTTTTCTTGCTACAGACCCATTAGCTTTGTCGTTGCTGTTTACATTGTGAAACAATTAAATGAATCCCATTAATTTATTAAAATAATTTATTAAAATCTAACCTGAACTATGATAGCCGGATAAATATACATTGCAAGCTAGTGTTAATTTCTTCATTCATCAAAAATAAAATCAGGCAATAATTCTCCTACAACTCCTCCAACATCAAATATTGTTGAAAGGATCCCAACACTTTTGTGTGACAAATGCACACCAACAACAACTACAATCGCAGAAATAAGAAATATATAAAAGTGGTTGACCATTGTATAACTACATGAACAACTAAACATAAGAAAATTCATAAGAGCGACTTTAACCTACAAATATAAAATATTAGAGGGCATATTTTCTGCAACTATTCTCATGGGGAGTTAGATTATCTCTAGTTTTCTTATTAAGGTCTAACTTTGCAATCAACCAAGTTAATTCGACATTCGAGTAGACATCTGAGGAAAGTAGACTTTTTTGTTTCATTATTTTATGTACACATTTCTCTTTTGATCTTATCATTATCATTATAATTCAGTCAACTTCTTGGATTATAATAAATTTTCACCCTTAGGGTGATGTATCAAGGATAATGATTGTGTTGCGGGCATAATTAGAATTGTTCACGCCTGACCTTACAGCAAGCTCCCCAACCTTCACGACCTTTGAACAAAATCGGACTCACTGCTCCATCTCTCATCTTGTATGGCTTCACATCCACCATTGATTCGTACCCACGTGCTCCCCTTATGTCTATACGTTAAAATTTAATAAGTACTCGAAAAATTAACATTTATATTCTGGCTAAAATGAGCAAAGTAATAATAATAAAAATAATTACCATTGCTTCCATCTTCATCGGGACTTTTCTACCATGTGGTAGTTGTAGGAAGATGGAATGGAATGACAAAACAGAGGAAGAGGAGAGGGCAATTGGAAAAAAGTTAAACATAATGTATTTTCAAGAATTGCTCCATCATCGATTTTGGGTCCAAAATCACTTATTTCATTATCTGGAATCTTCATGATTCAATAATACTGCCAAGTACGGAAGACATAAAAGCTTAGTTGCACAATTAATTGAATAAAGTACAGTTCCTAGAATGCTCTAATCACTACAAACGTTAAAATATAAGAACGCTTAGTAAAACCAAACATAGTTCTTACAAAGAATTTATAGGCGGTAACTCATACTCCATCCGTAATCAATTTATAAACAGTTTTCTATCATTGTAACTTTTATTTATTGTTTTTCTCTTTTATTCTTACTTTTTGTTGTCAGTATGATATCATCTCTACTTACAATCTTGTAAACTACTTTTGAAAAAAGGGGTTATAGTGTTGTAAGAAATATTAATTAGTTAAGAAATATTAATTAGTTAAGAAATCAAGTATTTATTCATTAAACAGATTCTATTAATCTATATATATCCTGACATTTACCAAAGTTAGCATATGTTTGTGTCAGTATATACTTTGAGTGCCTACTAATTTCTTATTATTTAGTATCAATATATTACATTTACTATCTTCCAATTTCTTATTATTTATATTTTTATTTTTGTAAATGTGAATGTGAATGCTTTAGTCATGTCATATTGCAACATACTTGAAGAACTTGATTTTTTTCAAGAAATATTAATCGGTTAAGACTCCAATCATTTTACTTATTACACAAAATTCTATCAGTCTATATGTAAATGGCCATATATATGTGTGTGTGTTTCTTTTAAAAACTTTATTATTATCCCAACATTAGCATCATCATATAAAAAAGAATTCGCTATTTAGGTGGAAATCTTGATTAAATTATTTAAATGTTGATTGTCTACTTGTGCAGTGGGGGTAGAAGAAGCTTGAGATCAACAAAGAAGAGACTGACTCATATGGTTTGTTGGAAAAGAATGAGACGTCAAAGGAAGCGGAGATGTATAGGACCTCAAATCATCAAAACCACTTCTTAGCTTTATTATTAAATAGAGTTTGCTATCATAACATATTATCTCCAGTTCTCTTGTTAAGGTATAACTAGGTTGGAGTTGCCTACCAATTATCCAGCAAAGCATCTGAACTACTCAAATCTCTCGAATAAAATAAAAATACTGAGTACTAACTACAACTTGTACGGTGGGTTTCTAGTCCAGAAACTACTTATAATTGAAATTTAGATAGAAAATAAAATGCCCATATGGCAATTGGCAAGTTAGGTAACACAACCTACTACCTATCTCTGGATTTTTCAACAAAAAGAGATAATTTAAAAATGATAAGTAGAGAAGATGTAAAAAAACAAATCTCAAAGTTATCCAAATTCAACCTAGCATGTTAATATCCATATGCAAAATAATATTAGAATATTATATAAATCAAGTAACAATTAAATTATATTGAAATCAAGCATACCTAACTGAGAGATTATGACCTTTTATTGAAAAATTAACCAAAAGAGAAAAAAATAAAACTTACTGAACATCCTAAATTTTAGAAAGCAATAATTGTATCCTAGAACAACTTAAATATTTTAACAACCTAAATTAAAAATGAAGTAATGAATAAGAGGATATTAACTGTAGCTCACACGCGTATAGTCTGGTCTGCTCTGGGTATGTGCTGCTTCAGTTTGAGTTAATAATTAATAGTGCTTTTTAAAAGAAAAAAATAAGCACACTAATTAAAAAAGGGTTTACTAAATTATATCTCATTTCGATTATTATAATATAGTATAAAATTATAGATATAATAGATTGGTCTTTATAAGACGGCCAGGAAAAAAAGGTAAATGTTCAATCAAATTTATCCCATGATATCGAATTTCTATTTCAAAACACAACAATCTCAATAATTTCAAACAAATAAACAAAACACTTAGCATACCCAAATACGAGTGATACGTCAACATATTCCACAAGTATAATAAAAATGTCCTCTAAAATTAATTTTGGATTCTAATTGGCATGTGGGAGGTAGAAAAGAGAGCACAATGGTCACAAATTGTTTCCCGAAGACATGTACCCACTGATCGTAGGACTTTTGCGAGTAAAATCCTATGTGCTCTTTACCCAAAATCACATAGTCACAGTACTAGTTAAAATTCAGAGTAAATCTTAGGGCCCTTTCCATTATGTGTGTGGAATTTCACATTTCACCCACTTTGGGTTTATACTAGGTAGTCATGTCAATATATTCTATTAGAAAATATACTAATATTTTTACAATATTATAAAAAAATAATTTTTTTGAAGAATTAATAAAACAATTTTCACAAAAATTATTTTTTAAAACTAAATAAAAAATGAATTTATCAAATTTTCTGAGTTGAGTCACATAATTCGCTTTCTTTATAATATTTCAAGGTTATGCTCAAAGTGTGCACGGCAGTCGTACCTTACCACGTCGTCCTTAGAATAAAGCTTCCTTGAAAATATAGATTCTATGCGATAAAATTTTACACCAAAATTATCGCTCATTCCACACCCTTAACTTCTCTCAAAAAATAATTTCCCTCACGAAGGATATCCAAACACCAAAACTGCATGATTAATGTTGAACTCGATTCTTAATACTATATAGAATATATTAGTATCCATCTAAACAAGAAGAAAAGATAGTAGTATTGTCTTATAGAAGTAAGTACGGTGAAAGAAGAAAGAAGAAAATGATAGAATTTATGTATCAAGCTCTTAACTTAGCTCCTCTGTATACAGGCTTCAAAAGAATGTCTAGATACAATTAATTAGACACAAAGTAGGAAGATAAGGACCACAAGGCAAGTCTTTTGTTAGGCATTTAAGTATACTGTAGAGGGGTTGAATATAGTATTAACAATCAAATCGAAAATAAGAACTCAAATATGAAGAACAGTCTTTATATTAATAAATAAAAACTATTTATATAACACTCTCAAGGAATTAACAGTTATTCTTGAGAGCTGCTAGGTTACACGGACTAATAAAAGAATAATCGACACATATAGTGTTAACCTAATTTGTGCTTATATACTGCATAGTTACGTAATATGTTGTGCTAGACATGCATGTATATAACAAGACCAAGTCATCTTGACAACCCTAAGAAAAAGCTGTTTGAGAATCTAATTGTATTCTGTAATTGTATTTCCTTAGTTTGTCAAAATGTTAAGTAGATTAGACTAGAGAATTTTTCTGTGAACAACCATCAAGCTAAAGAATAAACTCTGAAAGAAGATCAATCCCGATCATGCCTCAGAGAAAAGTATAGAATCTTGGAGTTGAATAAGTTTGTTCTAGAAAAAATGTTCGAAGTCACATATCGACAAGTCATAGATCAAGAGATATCGAGAAGTATGTCGAGAAGTCATAAAATGACTTGTAGAAAAGTCTCATGAGATATCGACAAGTCAAGTTTTCATGTAGAGAACTGTGAGATATCGACAAGTCAAGTCTTTATGTAGAGAACTGAGATATCGACAAGTCAAGTCTTCATGTAGAGAGCTGAGAGATCGACAAGTCAATTCTTCATGTAGAGAACTGAAAATATCGACAAGTCAATTTTTCATGTAGAGAACTAGAGATATCGACAAGTCAAAAGCTTATGTAGAGAATTGAAGATATCGACAAGTCATTCTACGTTTATAGAACTACAGACCTCAACAAGTCAAAAACACATGTAGAGAACTCAAGATATCGATAAGTAATTTTATTTATCAACATGTGACATCATTACTGAACAAAAGAGATCTCGGAAAATATTTCGTAACTCAGAATACAGACAACTTGAAAATTCAATATTATCAGTCAACAAACAATTCTAGAACTGAATTGGAAAGCCAATACATGTTGCTTGAAAAATACAAGATCAATGGCCAAGATTCACTAGACAAAGAGGGTCGCAGACCTAATAGATTCTTCACATATTTGCTAACACTGGAAATGGAAATGTACAAAATAGCTTTAGAAACTATGTTAGTCTATTTTAGTGCAAGTTTTGTAAACCCATGCATGTTAACCTATAAAGCATGTCACGGGTCCTTTGTTAGAAGTAACAAACATATCTAGGAAATATTTGTATTCTCTCTCAAGAATTGTAGCTGAGTTCTTATCTTTAAGAACACAGATTTGTAGAAAAACAAATTTGATTTAATACAAATCAAGTGAGTTTTTGATAATCTCCTTGTGTGTTTACATTTAAGTATTTTATTACTACAAGTTCATACCTCTGCTTTGTTCCAAACAGCCAAACACTCTCACAGTTAATTAAAAACCAAGAAAACACATTCAGCCCCCCATGTGTTGCATTTCATACCTAACAAATGGTATCAGAGCAAAATCTGAAAGTAAACAGATAAAGATCTTGGAAGTATGAGTGCTTAGAAAATTAGCATTATCAAAATTCCTGTCTTTCACAAGATAAAATACACCCTATGGAAAAAAAGATGATGTTGTTCATCAGGATGGCCAATCCAATGTATGTTAAAATTCTTAGGCATAGACCCTTTATTCCTATGGAAAGAATTCCCGAGTCAACAGATGGGACATGGCTATTTCTGCACACTTGGCACCTAAAGATCCATCTACTTACACTGAACCAGAGAAAGAGAAGGTTGCACTTGACAATGGCTAAGACTCATATTAATTGAGTCTCTTGATAATGTAATGTACAACAATATTATTAATTGTGAGTCAGCCAGAAAAATCTGGGAGAAGATAGAGATCTTGTGTGAAGGAACAGAAGAGGTCAGATCTAACAAAAAAAGGATTCTGGTTTCACAGTATGAGGGTTTCATGGCTAAACTAAAAGAAGGCATTATTATGGTCTTTGAAAGATTCGATAAACTGATAAATGATTTGCAGCTTCATGACTAGTACTATAAAGTTGAAGAAGTTAACCTCAAATTCTTGCTCACTCTTCCTGACCATTTGGAACGAAAGATCTCTGCAATAAGAGAAGGAAGAGATTTAGGTAGGATAACTTTAGAGGTTTGGTATGGTATTCTCAAAACCTATGAGCTGGAAATGATGCAGAGAAAGTCATTAAAAGCTAGTCAAGGGCATGTTGTGGTTGTGTCAAGTGCCTTGGTAGCAAATGATAACAAAATGACTGAAGATAAAACAGAATCCCAAACTCAAATTATTCAAGCTGTTGAGCAGAAAAACAAGGAACCTAAAAAACAGGTCATTTTAGTGCTGGAAGAGGATGATTTCTATACTCTTGATGAGTCGGATGAAATGGACCAATCTATGGCTTATCTAGCAAGGAAATTTTCAAACATCAGAGTCAAGAAGCCGAGACATTTCAAGGGTAAAGGCCAAACATCCTACAACAGCAACTAGAAAGGAAAGACTCGGTTAAATGCAACTAGAAAAGTGGAAGCAACAGGGAAAAGCTTATATTGCTGAGGGTACAAGTTAGGATGATACGGATGTGAAGATGATGGTGAAGAATATGGAAACTATGATCTCATTACTTTAGAGCAAGGAGAGTCATCTGCATCTAAGTCAGAGGTACCTATCCTAACTACCATTGATTTAAATATTGTATAATATAAGGAAACTGTTGAGATGATAAGTGTAGAAATGTTTCACATTCATACAAGCATGGTGGCAGCTACTAAGGAAGTGAATATGATGTCAAAAATTATTGAAAAACACGATATTAAGAAACAGGAACTAGAACTGCAGCTTGTTGGTCTTGAAGCAGTTAAACAAGAAAATTCGTAACTCAAGAACAAGCTTAAGTGTTTTGGAAAAGTAGAAGCAGTGTTAAGAGAAAGAATTGAGAAAAATAATTTGAAGCTTAAATCATTCAAAAATGCATCTCATTTAATTGGTCAGTATCATGAGAATAATAAACCATGTGCTAACATAGCCATTGGCTTGGACTATGAGGCTGTGAATTTTCATAAGAAAAATGAAGTTAACAAGGGATAGGACAGTGTGAACCAAGATGTTCTTGTGCTGCTTAAAAATGTGAATGCACCTTTGTTCAAAGCTTGTGAAGTGAACTTCAGTGAAGTAGAGCTTGTCATCAAGCAGGAGCTTGCAGATGAAAATAAAGAAAATAAGGATGCAAAATTTACTTTAACCACTAAATATGAGAAAAGGCCATGGTGAGTCCAACTGTCAAGACACCAGCAAATAAGATCAAGAAAGTTAGCACTGGAATGAAAAAGAAGAATGAAAATGGGAAGATAGACAACAAGAGCAATAACTATGCCTATGTTGCAGATGCTCTTAGAAATCAGTGTAAAAAATGTGGCTCAACAAATCATCTAACTTACATTTGTAAGAAGGCTATTAGAGAGCCAAAGATGGAGGCTTCAAATACAATGAGGCACAAACAGACGATCCCTATTCTTTCTATGACAAGTTTGACTACATTCCATGTAACATGAAAGTTATGATCAACTGTCATTAGTTGAGAAAGAATTAAAGAAGTTAACTTTAAATCTGTGATTAAAGATGAAAATGATGATCAAACTAAGAATGTTGTTCCTTTTGAATGTTCAAGTTCTACTTCTTTTAATTCTGTGAAAAAAAGAAAGTGCCCAACACTGCTTGGGTATCTAAACATACTAAAACTTGTTGTGTGCGGGGTTAGATGAATAAAGTCATATGGATCATTGACAGTGGGTGTTCTAAACATATGACAGGTGATAAAGCCCTATTATCACAATCTGAGAAGATGGCTGGACCTTTGGTGACCTTTGGAGACAACAACAAATGATTCACAATTGGATATGGCAAGTTAATTTCTGAAAATATTGTCATTAAAGATGTAGCACTGGTTGTAGGTCTTGAAGTGAATATTCTTAGTGTAAGTCAATTTACTGACAAAGGGTTCAAGGTCATTTTCGAAATAGAAGATTTCTCAATCACAAGCAAGAAAATTGGTGAAGTTGCTCTGAAAGGAGTAATGAAGGGAAGCCTGTTTGTTGCAAATTTAAATTCAGCAAACAAGGACATAATAGTTACTTTTACACCAAGGCATCTACTGAGCAAAGCAAACCGTGGCACAAAAGCCCTCCCACTTGAAATACAAAACAATTAATACTCTAGTGAAAAGAGAATTGGTGAGATATATGCCAGCTTTGGAATTTGCTCAAAATGAAGTTTTTGAAGCTTGTCAAAAAGGCAAAATCAAGAGGTCCAGTCACAAAAGCAAAGTTGTGAACTCTATTAATTCTCCACGGCATCTCATCCACATGGATTTTTTTGGACCTATAAATGCCATGTCTATATCCAGAAAGAATTATACTTTGGTGATGGTGGATGACTATTTAAGGTACACTTGGGTGGAATTCATGCATTCAAAGGATGCAACTGTACACATTATTAATTACATAAAGAAAGTTGAGAAAGAGGTTAAAGATCAAAACTGTGTCAAGAGATTGAGGAGTGACAATGGCACAAAATTCAGTAATGTAATTTTAAGTGAATTTTTCAAAGATAAATGCATTGTTCAAGATTTCTCAGCTGCAAGAACACCTCAACAAAATAGTGTGGTTGAAAAGAAAAATATAACTCTAGTTGAACCTGCAAGAATAATGCTGCAAGATGTCAACCTACCAACTAGTTTTCGGGAAGCATCTGTTAAGACTACATGTTACACTCAGAATAGATATTTCCTAAACAAAAACATTGGTAAGTCACCATACTCAATTTTGTAAAAAAGAAAGCCTAATATTAGGCATGTAACACCCCCAAATCCGGGGTCGGGGATCCGGGTTGTCACGAGTTCCATTTCCCTTAATAACACCCAATCTTAATAAATAATCAACTACTCTGTACTGTGACCCCATAATAAACACACACACCACAAGTTATAGTCTCAGAGATGAATATCCAAAAATAATCACAAGTCATTTTATTCCACAATTATATGCCAATACACCTTAAAAGGGTTTCTGAATAAATTTACATTTCTTTGCCATTATTACAATTCATAAATATACATAAATCTGGTACATCAAAAGTTGAAAGCCTGGCCTATTGGTAGATCCTACCTCAGCTACAATGGCATCAACGCCTACAGGAAACTGCGGAACGTTTCCTATCCGCTCGCGAATTGGGTGCTTGATCTTGTTCATCTTGTCTATCTGATGTTGTGTGATGAAAGAAGAAAGCAAGGGTGAGCAACAAGCCCACCAAAATAATATGTATAATAATTAACAATATATGAGCATTCTCATAGTACTCATGAAAGTCTTGGTCAAGAAGAAATGAACCAAGCCGATATCTTAACGCGACCAAGTCGCAAAATAATTCAGTATATATATACATATACTTTTCAAAATCTTGGAAGTCCTCTTCCATGCATAATAAACACAGAGTTCCCGTTTATAACTGTATAAAAATATCGTTGCAAGGTGATCTCATATATCTAACCTTATCTCAACGTTTTTCTGAAATCTTTGACATGCACAAGATAATCATTTACTAGATATAAGTTTAAAAGATGAAGTTACAAGATACTCCAATATACTTATATCTTTTCCAAATACCACTTGAACTACCACCGTTCAAGTTATAATTAGTTCAAAAGTTCATCACATAGATGAGACTACAAGATAATACTTGAATAGATTCAATCTTTGAAATATTATTGAATGAAATGAAGTTACGAGATACTTCATTAAGTCCCGATATATATATACACCTATATATATCTCTCATACATTTCCTGAAAACCTCTGTCATGTAAAGTATGAACAGAGTTGCAATATCCAATGAATTTGGAAAGAAAAGAAATTTTGGCATAAACCTGATATCTTGCTGAACCTTTTCTACTAGTAGATGGATGAATCCCCCACCGGTCATCACCCTGGCCACATAAGGACCTTGTGCTGGACCGCCACCCGGCCTCTTACGCGTTGATGGACCGCCACCCAGCCACTTACACTTTGATAGACCGTACCCCGGCCTGTCGCTTATGCCGACTCAATTAGATGGGCTTACTTCCCGAACGTTGGGTAAGTAATCAATTCATTTGTTTTCTCAAAACAGCAACCACGTTGCGAATGTAAAATGCACCACAGAGCTGGATCCCCCAGGTTTTGAGCGAGTATTTAAATCCCCTTTTAAAGGAAGATCTTAAATATAAAAAAAATGAGTTTTGGGGTCCACTCTAACTTTAAAAATCATTTTGAAGACTCGAAAACATTTTTAAGAATGTTTGGAGTACTGCTGATTTATTAAAATAAATCAGTCCCGATATATTAGAAAATATCTGAATATTATTATTTAAATAATATTTCCATAAAGAATAATCTTTATAAAAATAATTGAAGTAGAAGTTTTAAAACTCTTACTTGAATGAAAATTAAATAATCAAAAATATACTTATACAAAAGTACTATCTTTATTTGAATAATCGAAAATAAGTTTGATTATCGAAACATTATTCTTTAATAAAATAAAGAATATATATCAGCAAATAATCGGAGTCATAGATCCTCAAATGAATATTCAAATAATATTCAATAAATAAATTAAGCTGAGTCATAAGCCCTCGAATGAATACTCAAAATACTATTCAATAATAAAATAAAGGAGTCATAAGTCCTCGGATGAATATTCGAAATAATATTCAATAATAAAATAAAGGAGTCATAAGTCCTCGGATGAATATTCGAAATAATATTCAATAATAAAATAAAGTTATCGAATAAACCTTATTCGATTAATAGTTTTGAAAACTATAACCATATATATATATAAATATATATATATAAAATCTACTCGGGATCCTCGACTCCCGGTTTTAGAAAATGTTTTCACCTTTGGGTCCCTATACTAAGGGTATATGCAATTTACCGCTATTCTCTAGCATAGGTATTATCAACTGAACCAACAGATATATATGGCAAGAATACGAAACAGGCATGCATATGTACCATATCACATGCTACAATATATCGCAAGAATTTGCTAATATAACCGTCATGCATCTATTACAAGACAATGCATATACAAGTGTATACATCACAACAACAGTATAACGGATAGAAAACTTGCCTGAGCGACTGGGGGTTACGAATGGCTCGGGACGAGTCTGGTAACCTATAAACAACAAGTAAGTTGGAATTAAACCAAAGTCACTTGTAAATCTATACATTAACCAACTTAGACTCTAACGCTCGCTTTGCGCTTACTGATTCTCTTAAGTCACTCAAGTACTCTCGGTTCCACCATTTTTAATAAATTAACCATTACGAGTTTTAAGGCGATTCTTTCGCAAGTGTCTTACAACTGCCTATTACACCTTACATAAATGTTTCATACTTCAGTTAGTCCTTTAAGGTCTTTAACCTATGTTTCAAAGTAAGGCGAGGGGTAAGGGTTCGTTCGCTAAACGTCGTTACTTAAAACGGCCGTTTCTCCTAAACCGTTCATCGGAATCAAACGAACCACATATCAAAACGAAGCTCGTAACATGAACTATCTAAAAATAGAAATGGTCAAAACCTAGCAGTGAGTTCAAGGGTTCTGATGTTAAGAACAAAAACAGTCTATGGTAAATTGGGCATTATGGCGGCTATGTTTACGCGATTTCCCAAATTTAAACCATTCCAAAACAACCACCAATCAACCCCAAATCAATCATACAACCAACATCCATCCAAAACACACTCCAACAGCCCCAACAACTCAATATTATCAACTTTATACTACCCTCAAACATGAACTAAAAGCTATACTTAAGTTCATTAACTAATTAACAAGATTTACAACTCCAAAAACACCACAAAACCAACTAATCTCTACAAACTCAACCAAACTTTAAACAAACAAGCCTCATGCTTCACATATACTATATCAATCATATTCATTCCTAGTTACTCAAAACCAAAGCTAGGGTTTGGAGTTTATACCTTCCTTGGAGCTTTTAATCCATGAAAGATCCTTGAAATGCCCATGGAAGCCTTAATCTAACCTCCTACAAGCTTGTTCTTTCAAAGAAATCAAGAACACAAAAATTAATTTCAAGAAAGTACTATTCACCATCTTCTTCTATGATTTATAGAAAAAGATTGGCTTGGAATTAGAAGCTCAAACTTATAGGAAGTATGTAACTATCCATGGGGAAGCTTAGATAATTACCTTGCTAAATAGTAAGTGGTGGAGCTTGGATCTTCATTTTTTAAGAAAAGGGGCCGAGAGCTTCATGAAGAAAATGGGGGTTTTGTGTTTTTTGATGAAAATGAAATGTTTTGGCTTGGTTGGTTGCTTTTTGTTTTGTTTTTTGGTTAATTACCTTTCTAGCCTTGACTTTGTGTGGTTTTAAATCAACCACATCTCCTTCCCCTTATGTCATGCTTATGTCATCATCCCTTCTAATCTCTTTGATTAGCTTCTAATTGTTTGCCTAATGACCGCTGATCTGTTATACGGTTCGCTTAACTTTCGTTTTCGTTTATCGTTTGAGGGATCATACCCGGGATCTTATTACTTAGGTTCCCTTAACCTTTCTCAATATATTGTATTCCCTTTATGATCCTCTCTTATAATCCTTTAATTTAAATGCTTTTTATCATGTTACCTTATACTCAATTCTTTCCGTATCTAGTGGATTTCCGGGAAAAATCAAAGTGTTCGGAATTGGATTCTGACGATCTTTACATACACTTATATAGCACATAGAGTGCCAATAAAATCTCAGAATATCCATAAAAGAACCCCTACCTAGTGTGGCATGAAAAGTTTTCTCATTCAGCAAAAACACTATTCATAAGGGTTTCAAAAATTTTCCAAAAATTGGGGTTATCACAAGGCATCTTCATCTGTTTGGAAGCAAGTGCTTTGTGCTAAAAGAAAACTCTAAATATGTTGAAAAAATTGACTCCAAAGTATTTAAAGCTATTTTTTTGGGATATTCATTGGAAAGGACTTCCTACAAACTCTATGTGCCAGAGCAGAAAAAAATAATGGAGAGCACAAATGTGACATTTGATGATCACAAGTGTCCAGGCTTGGAATGCCTTGATGAGAATGAAGCTGAAGCTTTAAAATTTGAAAACCTTAATATTGACAGTTATTCTGAAGATGAAGCTGAAGTCAACACACACTAGAGTGGAGGAAGAATCAAGTGAACCTGTGAATTATGACAATGAGAATTCATCTCAAGAAAGAAGCACACCTGAATTTGGTGGCACAAACTCAGGGGGAGAAGGAGATGATGGTTCTGTAAGTCATGCCAACAATGGAGAAGATGAGGACAATTCTAGTCAATAAAATTATCAAACCAGAAAGTGGGATAGGAGTCACGCTAGAGACACTATAATTGGTGATCCTAATACTGGAGTGAGGACTAAAAGTGCCACTGTAAATGAATGCTTGCATGCATGCTTTCTGTCTCAAATTGAGCCTAAGAACACTGAGGAAGCTCTATCAGACCCTGATTGGATAACTGCTATGCAAGAAGAGCAATATCAGTTTGAAAGAAATAAAGTTTGAGAATTGGTTTCTGCACAAAGGAATAGAAGTATTATTGGAACAAAATGGGTGTACAACAACAAAATGGATGAAAATGGAATTCTGACAAGAAACAAAGCCAGACTGGTTTCCAAAGGCTACTCACAAGATAAAGAAATTGATTATGATGAAACTTTTGCTCCAGTTACAAGACTTGAAGCAATAAGAATTTTCCTTATATTTGTTGCACATTCCAAATTAAAGGTATATTAAATGGATGTGAAAAGTTCATTCCTTAATGGTGAATTAGAAGAAGAAGTTTATGTGCAACATCCACCTAGCTTTGAAGATCCAGAATTTCCAAATTTTATTTACAAGATTTTAAAGTCTCTTTATGGATTGAAACAAGCACCAAGAGCATGGTATGATATTCTATCAGAATTTTTACTCAAACATGGTTTCACTAGAGGCACAATTGACAAGACCCTATTCTACAAGCAATATGGTGATCACATTATCCTGGTTCAAATCTATGTGGATGATATCATCTTTAGTTCTACTAATGACTAGTTATATCAAAGATTAATTAGACTCATGAAGAGTGAATATGAGATGAGCATGATGGGAGAACTAAGTTACTTTCTTGTCCTTCAAGTCAGCCAAAGAAATGATGAAATCTTTAGCAGTCAAACCAAATATATCAAGGATCTTTTGAAGAAATTTGGAATGGTAGACTGCTCACCTGCATTAAACCCTATTTCTACAGCTACAAAATTGGTTGAAGATAAGAAGAGAACAAGTGTATACATCTCAAGCTATAGAGGAATGATTGGATATTTGCTCTATTTGACTGCAAGTAGACTAGATATCATGTTTGCCACATGTCTGTGTGCTGGGTTTCAAGCAAATCCTAAAGAATCATAGTTAATGGCTGTCAAGAGGATTTTCAGATATTTGAAAGGAACACCAAACTTGGGATTGTGGTATCCTAAGGGAACAGGTTTTGAAGCTGTTGGATATACAGATACAGATTTTGATGGATGCAGGGTATAAAGAAAAATTATAAATGGGATTTGTCAACTTCTTGGTCAAAGACTTATATCTTGGTATAGTAAGAAACAACTATTTGTATCAACTTTTATAGCTAAAGCTGAATATATAACTGCTGGAAGTTGTTATACTCAAGTGCTTTGGATTAGAAATCAACTAATGGATTATGGCCCAGTATTACAAAAGATTCCAATCATGTGTGACAATACTGGTGCAATATCTATTTTTGCTAATCCTGTTAATCATTCTAGAACTAAGCACGTTGATGTAAGGTACCATTTTTTTTAGAAGAACATGCTCCAAATGGTACTTTTGAGCTTGTTTTTATTCCAACAGAAAAACAGTTAGCTGACATTTTCACTAAACGTTTGGATGAAGCAAATTTCACTAGATTTGTAAGTGAAATTGGCATGTTTACCGTTCCTTCCAATGATAATTATACATACAGATAGGCTTAAATTCCTCATCTAAAAGGCAAGAACTCAGCTAATACGTTGCATCATATTAATTCCTGATGAATCAAAATTTATTTGATTTAATTAGGAATTAACTAAAATATGATCTATAAATATTTCAGAATTCTCTGTATTTTTTTTTTAATAAAACCTAACTTGGAATTTTTTTTCTAATTCTAAGAAAAACTTTCCAAATGTTAGTTCATATTATTAATATGTGAAATTAATATAAGACAAATGTGAAAAAACAAAAAGTATGTAGAGAACTGTGTTGTCGATAAGTTAAAATGACTTCTCGATAAGTCATTCTCTGATTTCTTAACAGAGTTCTCAATAAGTCTTTTTCCTGACTTCTCGATGGACTTCTCGGTAAGTCTTTTTATAAATTCTCGATAATTATTATACATATCCTGGTACACTTATCGATATGAAGTTCTCTACAAGTCATTTATTGTTTCTCTATAATTTATAACTGAAATAATTTAATTCAATAATATATTTCAGTAAAGTACTTTTGATATAAAATCAATTCTAATTTTATGTTGATTTTCTCAATAAAAAAAAGAATAATTCAGTCCAATAAGGACAAACTGGGTATTTGTACAACATCTCGGTAAGTCACTATCTAGTTCTAGATAAGAGTCAGGAAAGTGACATCTCGACATGAGTTCTCTATAGGTCATGTGACTTCTCTATAAGCAATTTTCAATCGTTCATTCTTCTCTTCTCGATAAGTCACATCTTTACCCTATAAATACCCAGACATCTTGACACAACCCCTCTTTACGCTTTCGAGATCTTAATTGACCTAGTTTCTGCAAATTTTCACCATTCACAACAATATCAAGCTTTCTCTCTCAAATCATTTACCCACTAAAACCTAAACTTTTCAATGGCTGCTAATAACATAAGGACTATTATCCCCAAGGATGTAACCATCTACCTAGATTTTGTGGATCCAACCCAAGCACCTGATAACTTCAAGTGCTTTGTCAAATTTATTGTTAATTCCTATTTTTCAAGAGGCCAAACTGTAAACCCAATGTTCTACTTAGATGTTCTAAACAATTTCTGGAATACTGCAATCATCAACACCATTCTTTATGACAATCAAGCAGTTTCCATGGTGGTTAATTGCGCAATCAGGGGTGTGGCTTGAGTTCAATGCAAATGACATCAATAAAGAACTGAGCATTCTCACAAACACTTTCGTTGAAGCTCCTACCACTCAAGAGCTGGATGAATTCATGGATTTCATTAACTACAATGAGAAGATATACATGGCTAGGATCAACAAGAAGAATCTGAGAAAGGAGTGGTCCTTTGTATTTGACTCAATTATAAGGGTCTTTACATGCAGGAAGACTGACTATAATAATATCTCCAGTGTATGTCAAAAACTAGTGTTTTCAATGGCCTATAACAGACACCTATATGTTGGAAGCTTAATCTTGGAGGAGCTAAGCACGAGGCTCACTATGCCTTTGGTAAGTAGTATAACGACTCGTATATTTTATTATTTAAATGTATAATTATTGAGTAATTAAATAAATAAAATATGTGTATGGGTTCTGTTAGTTTGATATTATCTTGTTATTAATTATGTGAGATCGTTGGTGTTTAAGGATTATTTGTATGATTGTTTGTTGAGATGTAATGCTTCGTTGCTACTTGTAAAAGTGGTTTTAGGACAGAGTTATTTTCATAAATATTTGGATTATCTCTCAAAATTATTTTTATGATTTTATAACTACAATATCTATTTTTGGGATTTTACAAAATTTAGAAATCAATATTTTATTAATTATTTAACCCTGTATGATTTTATGATGTCATTTATTTGTAAAATCTGTATTTAATTCCAGAATTCTTCAAAAATTATGAAACTCATATTTATTGAAGTTTGGAATATTTCGAGAATTTTAAAATTATTTTGGAAATTTTTGGGATTAATTTCACCCGCG
The DNA here is from genome assembly GCF_009905375.1 of Apium graveolens. Classification (NCBI taxonomy): domain Eukaryota; kingdom Viridiplantae; phylum Streptophyta; class Magnoliopsida; order Apiales; family Apiaceae; genus Apium; species Apium graveolens. The sequence goes on along the minus strand of NC_133652.1, from coordinate 204,002,900 downwards.
TGTCGATTCGTTTAATTGCTAAAAGCGGGTTTAAAGTGTATTTTAGAAATTGTTTTAAAATTTTGAAATTTATGTTTTTATAAACTTCGGGATATTTATAATATTTTAAGACTATTTTCGTGATTTTCTGAATTTGTTTTAAGTATAGCTCGATTCGTTAATTGTGAAATGCGGATACGAGTTACGTTTTATAAATGCTTTAAAAATTATGGAAATTTTATTTTATTAGTTTCGGGATTTTTATAAAATTTTAAAACTATTTTGACATTTTTCTGAGTTTATTTTTGTGCAACTTGGTTCGTTAAAATTACGAATACGGGTCGAAAAATCAGGCGTGCAGGACACGTGTTTGCTTCTCAGGGGTATGTTTTGTTGTGTTAGTGTACGTGGCAGCAGTTGGTGGTTTAATAGAAAAAAAATATATAAAAATATATTATAGGAGAGGAGATAAACACAATTGTGTTCACCTCCCTTGTCTCTCCTTTCTCTCGCATGTGGTCTCTCAGCTTTCATTTTTCTGGGAGCCTCTCTCTCAAATTAAGCTCTGTTCTGTAACTCTCTAATTGATGTTTCTTTCCTCGTGCTAATTCCTCTGTGTTGGTGATCTTCTTATCGCCTCCGCCTTGTTTTTTACCGGCCGCCGTTGGTGATTTTCCGGTTACCTGGCCTTGTTCCATTTTTGTTTACTTGGTATATATACATACATATACATGTGATGTATGTATTATCATGTGTATTGTGTCTGGATTCTTAAATTGTTTACGGTTGCCGTCGGATTTTCCGGCAAGGCAACCCCTGGAACCGCAGCGCGTAGGCGCGCAGTTGTGTGTTGGTACTTAACTCGGGCTGTTTAATTCGATTTAATCCGAATTGAAATTTTGGTTTTTGGAAAATTTTGTAATATATATTCTATTATTTCTCTGCAGGATTTATTGATTGAAGTTCGTGATATAAATAAATTACGCGGAATTATAATAATTAATCAGTAGAATTTAGCGTTGGAAACCCGAATGAATCGGGTACCCGCATATTTTACCGCCGTCTGCGATGAATTTCGACGAGCGGACGGTGATGAGCTAATTCTGAGTTCTAATATAAATAATTATATAAAATACGGATAATAGTAATAATTGAATAATACCGGTGATTGGGAATTTGTGATTATTGGATTAGTTGTTGGGTTGTCTGTTGATTGTGACGTCGAATTGTTTCGACGGGTAGTCAGATAAACAAAGGAGCTGATGTCCGATTCCCGGGAAATCAAACTACGGAAATACGGGAGCGTATCCGGGGGTTATCAGGATGTCGAGCAAATATAAGTAAATACATATACGTATGTTTTATACCAAACATGATTGTATGTTGTAGTGAAATGGTTTGCCAAAACCAATAACCCTAATTTCATACAATGACGAGTATACGTATTTTCTGAAAATGAACACCGAATCGATTTTCGAGAACGTGAACCCTAAGTGATGCCTGTATTGCAATAATGTATGTGTTACGAGTCGGGTGTTGTTAATGCACGGGTAGATTGTTAGCGAGGATATGTCAAGCATAATCGAATGTCTAAGTTAGGGTGTTTCGACCTTGTAGGTTCTAGTCAGAAGGCCTGAGAATTGGCGATGGGCGAAAGATAGTTTGGTGATTAGTCAAAAAGCTCAGTAAGGTTCCAATCAAAAGACTTAAATGTTGAGTTCGAATCCACAGTGATCTAGTGGATAGACAATAAAGCCTGAGCGGCAGAGTCGGCTCAGAGTCGATCAGTAATAGTTGTGAAGCCCTGTAAGGCAAGTACTTCTAAACCTTTCTCGAGATACAGTGCAAATATTTCTAAATTCTCTTGTGACATATTGTTAAGCATTCAAAATAATTCTGTTTTATATTATGAGTACTTTGAATCATATAGCCTTGAAACCGGATCACATCATTTGAACTTTGAGCCGTAAGCCTTATTCTTTGTAAACCATCCTTTGTTGATTTTCAGATGCCAAACCACACAAATATGATACTACTCCTCAAATGTATAACTACCAAACACTAAACACTGGAATAAAATTGTTTGAAAATACATAAACTTTTATGCCCCAACCATTCTTTATAACATCAAAGAACTAAACCTTACAAAATCATTATTCGTCTAATACTTGATCCTCTTACAGGATGAAAACCATTTCTTACACATACCTTGATATACCCTTGTGATACTAATGAATCGCATCACGTTTTTATACCAATGCTTTATCACTGTTGATTATGATCTTTCTTATTGAATTACATTGTTTATTACACTGAATTATTTTAGAATTGGATAGTTTTTTAAATGTGGACCAGATTCGTGGTCAATTATAGGCCAATGTGTGCCTTGGATCCAGTATTTAGAGCAGAGTTGTGTGCCTTGCTCGGGGTTAATGCGTGACTGATCAGCAGCCTAACCTTGTTTTTAAGATTTAAATTGAATATCCAATTCTAATGATTTTTTAACAAGAAACTTGATTCCTCTGAATCATCTCGTTTGATCATTAATTAACCACAGTTATTGTTATTGTGACTTGCTGAGCTAGTTAGCTCACTCTTGCGAATCTTTTTATGTATTCTACAGTTAAGAAGGATACGATTGATAGCGAGGTTTCCCAGTTCAATGTATGAGCTAGGATTCTAGATTGAGTTGGATCGAGCTAGCAGGAGCTTATTCGGTTGTGAGATAGTAAGAATGATTTCATTATCAGTTGTAAGTTAAAATTAGTTGGGATTTGGTAAGTTGTAATAAAAGTTAAGGTTGTGGCTTGTTTTCATACTTTAACCTGTTTCGATCCGTGGTTATGTAAAGCAGGGTCATTGCAAAGAATATTTCATATACAGGTTTATATATTATGTATGTGTTGTGGACCCCAAACTTCTGACCCGGGTTTGGATGGCGTCACAAGTAGGAGTAAGGAAATTTTCTTTCCTAGATTTATAATGTCAACTTTAAATCATAAAGTAGTTGACTTAAATTTTCTAGAAGGTACAAATAGAAACAAATAGGCATTTGTAAATATGTGTCCAAAATTCTATTTAGATCACTTAATACAAAGAATCAGGTTAAGGTTAGGCTAAGTATCACTGACTTTATGTTGGAGAAATTTAGAACATATCATTATCATATGCCTGACATAAGAAGCACTATAATTCCTAGTTCAACTATGGCTCTTGTACCTGTAGAAGCACCCAAATAGGATAACCCACAAAAGCCTTCCACATATGCAAACCCTTTCTTCAAAACCACTAGAGGCTAGGAAACCAACTACTTTATCGTCTCAAAAGGATGGAATTAGTAAGAAGAAGAGGAAGCAACCAACCCTAGTAGTTGTACATGAGGGTGGTGAGGATAAAACATAAACTGAGTCGCCCTTGGTCAAAAAGCCATAAGTTGACCACTCAAACATACACCTTTGTATCTTCTCAAAAAGATGCAGTTGTAACATAGGGGCATAAATAGACTCAAATGGAACCTTCTCAATAGGGTGTCACTATTGAATCAAGCATTTTCTCTAATGCATCATGTAATGAGTCTGCACCCTCTCTTAAGCACTCTCAAGATGGTGAAAGAAGTTATTCGGTTGGCACACAATTAAATGGCACGTCATTTGAAACTCCCTCATCTATTCAGAAACACTCATTCCTGAGCTCACAAATCTTATATCTAAATTTATTTAAATCTTAATGAAGGGCTTGAATCATCTTCTCAAGCCCTGTCAAAATCAAGTAAAACAGTTCATGAAATTTTGATCACCACTAATGCGCGAACTTTATATTGTGAGAGGCTACATGTTAAGGTAGACCTTAATGACACCATCACAAACATAAGGGGTTTCATTAGTTTTTACTAAAGACCTTGTGCAAGTTTCCAATACAGCATCATGTGCACAACAATCTTCACATATCGATAGGTTTGAGGGTAGTACTCTTGAGGGTGAGCTACTCAAATCCTCTCCAATTCAAATGGAGGTTTCTCATGAAAAATATCTCCCCTCAAAACCCTAGCTGAAATTGCTTTGACAATTGAAGCTGGGAGTTCCATTGCCAATGATCCAGCTATTGGGGAGGCAAGTACACAAGCATATTCAAGTGTTTGTTCCCTACAAGAGGAACAAGGGTTTGAGGCCATGGTATATGACATTAACCTGATCAAATCCCCTCCAGTTTAAATGGAATTTCACTTACATAGTGAACAATACACTGTCATAAACACAGCTTCTACTGTAATTTCAACTGTGACTCATGTCATAGGTACAACTTCACCATCCATACCATCAACCTCAACCAACCATAATCAACCCTAACCAACTCACAACTTCTACACAATCACTATACCTATTATCAAAATGGATGCAAGATACTCAAACACCAACCCAAACAGTGGATGAGATGCTGGTAGATCAACTAGAAGGTTTTGCAAATATTGCTCAGCAAATGCTTACCTCAAACATGTCAAATGAAGACTATCAAGCCATATTTCTCACTTGCAGGGAGGAAGTGGAGAAACAACAGGATAAATTATGGATGAAGCTGAAATGGATGGAAATGTGGATGCCTGGCTCTCCAAGACATTTTCAGTAGATATAGAGGAGGCACTTACAAGATTTTGGGAGGAGTACATAACAATCCTTGGAAAGTGTATGATGCCATTATAGAGGTCTTCAAATCTCAGCTTAAAGCCTTTAATTACATTGGTGAAGCTATATAAAAGACTCTAGATGGTCATCAAGGTGAAGTCAAGGAGATGGTAAACATAAGAATTGATGAAATGATGCCAACATTGAATGAAATGAAAAAAAATACATCAAGTTTTAGAAAAGCTTCAAGCTCTCACTCTCACTCATGTTGAAGAGAGTATCAAGAAGTTAAGGGACTCCTTCATTGATCTGCACAATGTAATTATGTGGCCTAGTAAAGTAATTATTTAAGGAGGGTTAGATACAATTACTAAATAAATCGATGTATTATGAAAGTAAAGTAAGAACAAATGAATCAAATAACAGATTATATTGATCTTTAATAAATTGTTACAAAACTCTCTCAAGAACAATATTCTTAAGAGCTTCTAGGTTATACGAATACCCGAGTTGTGCTCCACATTGTGATAACCTATTCTGTGTTTATATACTACACAGCTACAAATCAGTTATTGGTGAGACTGCGTAGCTGTATGAACAGTTACGTGATAACTCAACACAAAAACAACATTAGAAGATGACAGGTTAATAATACTACGACTACACAAGAAATCAGGATGAATGAAGACAAGGAAAATACAAAGAATCAAAAGATTAGAAGAAGGCTTGAAGTCTGTTTACAGGTCACTGAAAGAAGTTCATTAATATGATCATGCCTCAGTGAAGAATATAAGGTTAAAGACTATCAGGGTTTCAGAAATGTTGAAGATTCAGTGTATAAGTGATACTAGAAGATTTCACTGTATTAGCATTGATTGAAGATAGACAGTGTTCGAAGCATAGGAATCTGAACAATTGAAGACAGGATATAGACATAGGTTAAAGAAGACAACTGCAGTCTTAAAGCTATACTCACTGACAGGAATTCATTTATATGTTCAAGCGTCAGTGAAGAACAGTGAATGAAGTATTCAAGATTATAGTAGCAATGAAGACGTTGTCTAAAGTACCATAAAGGACTCCAGTAAAAGTACAGTTATTTATTGACAGTCAGTGTTCGAAGCAATAAAGTTGAGGCAAGCTTAACAATGTAATCAAGGCCATAATACGAAGACCTGAATTGGGGTTAGTCGTCTGTGAACCATTCCAGTTGCACTAGACGTCAACAGCTCGTGAAAGGAATTTGGGTATAATTTTTAAAAGAATTGTTAAGTTGAGGAACATACTTGGATTAAACGTTTATCTGTTTAAGTACGAGAAGAGGTGTGTGGGGTAAACAGCTAAACAACTCGAGAAATTGGCCAAGCTCAAAGTTTAACTGTTAACTTAAATAAATTTATATAATTGGACTTTAATATAATTTATTTAATAAACTTAAAATAATTTATTTTATAAACTTTAAATAAGTTTATTTTAAAAATATAAATTAGTTTATTTATATAAGTTATATTTAAGTTTATTTTATAAATCAAGTTAGTTACAATTAAAACTTAAATAAATAGGAAAATAAAATCAAAAGAAAAGAAAAAGAAAAGAAAAAAAAGAAAAAAAAGAAAAACAAAAAGAAAATACCAAAGGAAATAGAAAAACAAAAAGGAAAAGGAAAAGAAAAAAAGAAAAACAAAAAGGAAAAAAGAAAAACAAAAACAAAATAATAAAAAAACAAAAGTAAACAAACCTTGCAAACAAAATGGTCGCAGGTTGTTTAAATAAACAAAAGAAACTTGGCGACTTGGTCGCAGGTTAACATAATAAACAAACAAAAGTTGGTTTTTTTAATTGGTCGCAGGTTACCACAACTAGTCGCCGGTTGAGTAGTTGTTGGTCACAGGTTGGCGGAAAATTAACTAGTCGCCAGTTGATTTTCTCTAGTCGCAGGTTACAAGGAATATTCCCTGATCTCATCTCTCTCCTCAGCCACACATTATTGATATACAAGTCTACACAATAACAGAAGAATTCAGCAATTTAGAATTGTTCTATTCATCTTCAGTTCCAAAGAGCTGATGAAAATAGAAGCAAAGATTTTCAGAGAAGTTCAAGCACTTTGATTATCCGTTTAACTTCTCAACGGAGTAACGTTATAATGCCCGATTTAACTCTTGTATATTCATAGGGGCATTATAAACGTTACCCGGTTTTAAATCCTTAGACTAACAAAAGCTAGAACATTGTATAGGATTTAATTTGTTGATCTTTGTAGTAGCTAGGAACTTTGTTGATCTTAGATTTTAGCCGCTTAATTTATTTGCCGGAGTGTAGCAATGTAATAACCCCAATTTTTGGAAATTTTTTGAAACACTAATGAATAGTAACTTGTGCTGATGATGCTGATTAAGAAAAATTATCAAACCATGCTATATAGGAGTACTGTTATGGAAATTCTCAGATCATATTAGTATTCCATAAAGTAAATGAGTGTATGTAAAGGTAGTCAGAATTCGGATACGAAAACTTTGATTTTCTCGAAAATCCACCAGATACCGAAAGAATTGAGTATAAGGTAACATGATTAAAAGGATTTAAATTCAAGGATTATAAGAGAGGATCATAAAAGGAATATAAAATATTGAGAAAGGTTTAGGGGAACCCAAGTAATAAGATTCCAGATATGAACCCTCAAACGATAAACGAGTCATAAAACAATTACACGACAAGTAATGCAAGTGAGATTAGTGCAAGGATTAAGGATGATGATCAAGCAATTAAGCAAGGATTAGCATAAAAGATGCTTCCACCACCAAGTAATGACAAGTGGCAAATGATGAAGTCACCAAGGTGATGCCATGCTTAATCACACTCCACTCACTTTAATCATCCAATTAACCACCCAAATATCTCATTCAACTTCCATTTTCCACCACAAACACAATCAACAAAGAAAAACACCCTCCCAAGAACATTGATTTCGGCTTTCTTCATTTCAAGGAAAAAAAATTTCAAGAATTCAAGCTTCACTTCATAAATAAATACAAGGTAAATTCCTTAGCTTCTTGATGATTAGATAAACATATCCTAGGAGTTTAAGCTTCCAATTTTTCATGAATCTGTTCCAATAAATCAAGGAAGTAGATGGTGAATAGTAACTTTCAAGAAATAACTTTAGTTTTTTTGATTTTTTATGAAAGTTTAAGGTTATACAAGCAAGGATCAAGGTTCTTTTAGGCATTCAAAGCTCTTGTGTTGTGTAAGGAAGCTTCAAGAAGGTATAAAATTTCAAACCCTAACTTTACTTTGAGTATTAGGAATGGTTTTGATTGTTATATTAGATGAGAAGCATGATGCTTGTGTGTTTAAAGTTTGGATTGGATTTGTAGTGATTTGGATGATGAAATCTTGTTTATAGTTAATGAAACTCAAGTAAAGTTAGTAGTTCATGTTTGTGGTTGAATGAATTGGAAAATCTTGAGTTTTGGGACTGATGTAGTAAGGTTTGGGTGAAATTTTGTTGTAATGGTGGTTGTGAGTTGAATTGTGGTTGTTTGGAGTGGTTTAAAACTTGGTAATCGCGTAAACAAAGCCGTCATAATGCCCATTTTCATACAACTGATTTTTCTTAGTGTTCAGGACAGAGATCTAACTGTTAAATCTATGACTTTGCCATGTTTAGCTAGATTGTGTCATAAGCTTCATTTTGATATGTGGTTCGCTTGAATCCGGTGTACAGTTTAGGAGAAACGACCATTTTAAGTAACGGCATTTTGTGAACGAACTATTTCCCCTTGCCTTACTTTGAAACCTTGGTTAAGGCTCTTAAATGACTATTTGGAGTAAGAAACAATTATGTAAGGTTAAAGGGTCAGTTGGTAGAGTATTCACGAAAGCTTCGCCTTAAAATTCATAAGGGTTAATTTATTAAAAATGGTGCAGCTGAGGGTACTCGAGCGACTTATGTGAATCGTTAAGCGCAAAAGTGAACGTTAGGGTCCAATTGGTTAAAGTCTAGTTTCTTAAGCGACCGTGGTTTAATTCCAACTTATATGATTTTTATAGGTTACCAGACTCAGCCCAGGCCTTTTACCACCCCCAGTCGCTTAGGCAAGTTTTCTACCCGTTATACTGTTGTTGTGATATAATATATTGATGCATTATTTTGAGATAAGTGTCTGGTTATTATTAGCAAAGTCTTGCAATATATTGGAGCATTGATATGATATATATATATGCATGCCTGTTTCAAAATATTGATATTCTATTATCAATTCAAATGCTTATAAACTGCATAATACCTATGCTAGAGATAAGTAGTAGTTGTGTATACCCTTAGTATAGGGGACCCGGAGGTGAACATTTCTCTAAAACCGGGAGTCGATGTTCCCGAGTATAATATATATATATATATATATATCGTTTTCTATAACTATTAATCGAATAAGGTATATTCAATAGTTTTGAATAATAATCAAACTTACTTTCGATTATTCAAATAAAGATCGTACTTTCGTATTAGTATATCTTTTGTTAATTATTATTCATTTCAAGTATGAGTTTTAAAACTTTTACTTCAATTATTTTTATAACGATTATCCTTTTTGGGAATATTATTTAAATAATAATATTCAGACATTTTCTAACATATCGGGAATGATTTATTTTATTAAATCATCATTATTCTAAACATTCTTTAAAATATTTTTGAGTCTTCAAAATGATTTTAAAAGTTAGAGCGGATCTCAAAACTCATTTTCAGATTTAAGATCTTCCTTTCGAAAAGGATTTAAATACTCTCTCAAAACCTAAGGGATCCGGCTCTGTGGTGTATTTTTGGAGCAACGAAGTTGCTAATTTGATTAAAGAGTTTGATTACTTGCCCAACATTCGGGAAGTAAGCCCAATCGAAATGCGTCGGCATAAGCAACATGGGCTCAGTGGGGTCCATAAAAGTGTAAGTGGCTTAGTGGGAGTCCATCAATGCATAGGTGGCTGAGTGACAGTCCAACATAAGGTCCTAATGCGGCCAGGGTGATGACCAGTGGGGGATTCATCCATCTACTAGTGCAAAAGGTGACTTAATTGGTATATTTGCCTGATCAGCAAGATATCAAATTTATGCTAAAGTTTCTTCTTTCCAAAATTCTTGGGAATGACAACTCTGCTTATACTTCCATAGCAGAAGGGTGTATGAAATGTATATATATAGGTGTGTATATATATCGGGACTTAATGAAGTATCTCGTAACCTCATTATTTATAATGATATTTTAAAGATTTACTTTATTCAAGTCTTATCTTGTAGTCTCATCTATGTGATGAACTTTTGAAACTGATTATACCTTGAACGGTGGTAGTTCAAGTAGTATTCGGAAAAGATAGAAGTATATTGGAGTATCTTGTAACTTCATCTTTTCGACTTATATCTGGTTAATGATTATCTTATGCATGATAAAGATTTTCGGAAAAACGTTGAGACAAGGTTAGATATATGAGATCACCTTGCAACGATACTTTTATACAGTTATAAACTGGAACCCTGTGTATATTATGCATGGAAGAGGACTTCCAAGATTTTGAAAAGTACATATACATATATACTGAATATTTTGCGACTTGGTCTGTTAGGTCACACACACTGTAGAAGGGGGTTGAATACAGTGTTTAGCACAATTAAATCGATTATAAGAACTCAAGTAACAGAAAACAGATTTTATTCAATACAATAAACTCTGTTACTGTTATTCCCAGTGGACTAACAATGAGATTTACAGAAGGGGGGTTGAATGTAAATCTCAAAACTTTTTCAAGTTTTGAGCAATTTTAAGGCTAAGTGTTTGAGTGATCAAATGTGTGTGAATTGCTTGAAGCTGATGCAGACAGATATATATTCAAACACAAATGTAATGAGCACAAAGAACTTAAAAACTTTTCTGGTGGATTTGTTGTTCCACCAGAGATGTGTTATTTCAGAAAATCTGTGATTCAAAGAATTAAATCACAGCTGCTTCCTAGTATAAACTAGATTATTTTCTCTTTTGATATTTCTAAACAGCTCAGCAAAATTCATATCTAATTACTAGCTGCTACTTGGTTTATATATCACCAAGTTTACAAGTGAAGACAAACTGTAAAATATAATTGAAAAGATTCTTCACATGTTTCTTCTTCATTTCTCTATCCAATGCAATCTAGGATAATCTGTAAATCTTTGAATACTTCCTTGTTTGCATCAGAATGGAAATGCTGCATTTTCTTGATTCCTCCTAGAGGCTTCCACATCCAGTATGTCTCTGTCAACCCATGTGCCTCTGTCAGCTTGTGAATTGTCACTATCAACTGCTAATGAACTAAGCATCCGTTGAAGCTTTCATCCGTTGATGCCTTATCCGTTGAGGCTTTATCCGTTGAAGCTTTATCCGTTGATGCATTATCAGTTGAATTCTTTATCCGTTGAAGCACTTATCCGTTGATGGATATTATCAGTTGAAGCATTAGAGACATCCGTTGAAGCTTTGTTTCTTATCCGTTGAAGGTCTTCAATATCCGTTGACACTTCTTCACTTATACAAAATTACAAGGCATGAAATATTTACAATTAGCCCTCCTATTTGTACATCCATTAGTAGTCAACATGACTGATTATTTCCTAACAACATCTAAGAATTACAGCTTGAAACCAGAGAGTGAAATGTGCTACAATACTAAACTTATTGCTAAGTACAGCTACTCCTTCAACGGATAGCCAAGATGGTCTTATCCGTTGAGGCTACAAATACTAGATTTCTACTTAAGTGTTTTGCTTAACTTATCATCAAACTAATACACATATTCCTAACAATCTCCCCCTATTTATGTCTACTAGAACTGTAGGCATAAATTTGGGTTTAACTTGATGATAACAAAACACTTAACAAATATATAAATTGTAATAAAGCAGAAATTCAAAAGTGCTACAAAAATGTATATGCTGAGATGGAATTGAAGAATTACATTGTTTCCAAGGGTGCTCCTTTAGCCTGAGCAAATTACTTTCTTTTCCTTTGATCGCTGGTTTTCTTTCCTAGCCTCCTGTCATTCTCCTCTATTTGAAGTTGAAGTTGTCTGTAAAATTCAGCTTCATCTTCTTCATTGATAACTAACTTAGATTGCATATCCTTGAGAGTTTCATTACTGGCAATCTTTAGCTGATCTTCAATTCTGAAAAATCTTCTGACTCCTTTGTTGTCTCTGAACTCCATCAACCAATGAGGTGATTTGTGAATTGTAATTCCTCTTTCTTGAATGAGTAAAGTTCTAGGCAAAGCATTGGGCTCCCTCCAAGTTTTCCTTATGTTGGCAATCTTGTTGAGAATCTCAGACTTGGCAGTCCTGGTAAAGCCAGAATCCCTTTGTATGGCTGAGTAGACTCTAATCAAGGTAGAGTAGCCTTCATTCAGAATTCTGTGAAGAGGCCATGTTCTTTCCCCAGCTCCTTTGTATTTGAACACTAGTCTTTCTGGTAGCTGTCTGTAGGCAGCTATTCCCCTTACTTCCTCCAGCTCATCCAGATAGAGTTCAATGTCTGAAAATTCTTTTATGTCACAGATGTGAACATAATCATCTTTAGAGGTTTGAGGTTTAGGCTTAGGCTTTTGTGTGAATTTGATTGAGGCTTTAGAGGGTGTTGATTTGATTCTTCTTTTCTGCTTCTTTGATGGTGGAGAAGAGGTTAGGAAGGTGGGCAATTTGATGGTGTCCCAATCAAATGGTTCCTCCTTGGGAATGATTGTTTCACCATGAATGTTCATGAAGGGGTCAGGTACAATGGGTTCAGGAATAGAGGGTAGTGGTTTGGATATTGATTGGGTTTCTTCAGTCTTATCTACCTTCTTTCTCTTTGCATTGACCTTCTTTCTTTTCCCTTTCTGCCATTCTTCCTTACTTCTTTCCTCCATCTCAGTACCAACCATGTCCCCCATAGCTTCATCTTCACCTTTGTCTTCAATTTCTTTCTGTTCTTCAGCCTGACTTGACTTTAGCTGTTTTTCAAGCTTTGTTTGTGCTCTTTTGTCAGCCTTTAGCTGTTTGGCTTCTTCCTTCAACCTTTTAGTTTCTTCCCTCTTGGCTATTGAGAATTTGGGATGTCCTTGCATCACACATATGCTCTTTCCCTCTCTGAAGATAATAGCCATATTTCTCCTTACAGCCTCATCCATGGTCTCTTTGAGATATGCAATACTTCTACCTAAAAGCTTGTCCTCATCAGCTTTTGGAAGAGGAAAATCCACCTCTTTTAGAGGATTCTTTGTAGAGTCCTTATTGGATCTATTATTGGGCTTGAGAACCATACGTTGCAGATCTTTGAAAGAAGTTTTTCCATCCTTATGCCTCCCTACTGGCTTGAGTTCCATAATAATTGATTCCAGTTTTGTGCTATGCTTCACAGATTGTGATTGAGAAGTTGTAGAACCAAATATTAGTTGCATCTTTTCATCAATCTTCTTCCTTTGCTCTTTGACTTGCAATTCAGCTGTTGCTATCTGGATTAGATCAATTCCATCTAGCTTTCCTTTGACTTGAATAGTTGGAGAAGTTGTGATGACAGGAACTAGCACTTGAGAAATCTGAACTGTTGTAGATGGCTCTCCTTCCCCTTCCCCTTTATTCTCCCCCTTTTTGTTATCATCAAGGGTAGGGGTCAAGCCTTGTGCTTTTGCCAGCTGCATGAGTAGATTTGTTTGAGTTTGCTGATTCTGAAGAATGGTGACCATAGAGTCTTCAATGATTTGAACCCTATCTTCCAATATGGCCAGCCTCTTGTCAGCATCAGATGCTTTCCTCAGTCTCCCCAACAAATCTTGCATAGTACCATAGGGTATAACTGAATCCAATTTCTCAGCATTGTAGGATTTCAGATCAGCAATGTCCTGCTTGAGCTCATCCACACTTAGATTTTTCTGGTAATGCTGCAACTGCAAGAGATGCAGAGATTCCAGATGAGCTTGAAGAATTGCCTTGGTACCAGCATCTTGAGTCTCTTGAAGGGCCTTCTGAATTGTCATGACTTGTCTGACCAAAGTGACACCAAACTCTCCTGGTGTTGATGGTTTTGCCCATGCCCATTCAGGAAGATCAGGAACAGAACTTGGGCCTGCTACTCCCCCTAAGTTCATGCTCTCAGTCAAAGAATTAGAGTCATCATCATGAGAATTTACTCCAAATTCTTCAGATGGCTCACCAGCTTGAGGAGGCAGCCTGTTGACAGCAGCTTTGTCTCTGAGAAGAGATTCTGAAGTGTGTACAATATGTAGTGTCTGTTCTGCCTCCACATTGCCCTGTGCAGCCAATAATTGATAGGCTGAAACAGGGTGAGTAAAAGTGTCAGCATCCAAGGAAATGTTATCAATGACAGCTTTGTAATGTTGCTGAAATTGTCTTTCCTTTTCTGCATCATCCACTTTCATTAACTCACTAGCAATGGTCGGATCCACCCTTATAGCTTCTATACCTGCCTTTCTCTCAATTTCTCTCTGTTCTTGCATCAGGGGCTCCCCCTGGCTCACACACACCCTCACACCCTCACCCTCACCTTCTAAGGTGGCACTCCTCTCACTCACTTTTGCCATGCTGGAAGAAATAGCATGCATATGGTGACTCTCAACCTCTCCTTTTGCCTGGGAGCAACCCAGCCTCTCACTCAAAAGATCACTCCCTTCCCTCAAACCTAAAAGTGATTGTATAGTTGCCATGTCCTCTACAGTTGGAATTGTTTCTGTTAAGTGTGTAGAGACCATCAACGGATAGGGAATATCCGTTGAAGTGGAAACTGATGGTATCAACGGATAACCGCTGTTAAGCTTATCCGTTGAAGAACAACCACTTGTCAACGGATGAGAGATATCCGTTGAAGAAGGAAAAGATATAGATATAGAAAGTGACATAATTGTTGAATCTGTGTGGATTGATTGTAAGTGTGGTGACACAGATTCTGCAACTATATCTGAAAGAATTGGCTGATGATCCAATAAATCATCTAAAAGATGATGATCACCAGGTTTTGAGTGGGGCTCCTCCCTGAGTTTTAATGAGGGAGAATCAGGAATTGATGTGAATATCATATCCACATCCAGAGAGGGTGTTGGAGAGTTTGATGAATGGTGTGTTTCTATATTGAGAGAATGGGGCTGTGATTCCACATTTGCTGGAATCACATCAAGCTGAATTTGAGAAGGCACAGATGCATCTGTGCTGTGTGTGTCCCTTATGTGGAAACTAGGGTCTTGGCCTTCTTCTTCCTTGAAAAGGCTTTAAATGGTGAATGTGTGGCTTCAGTGTCCCTCCCTCTTTTATTCTGTGTCCCTGGTTGGGGACTATTTTCAATAGTTACAACCTTTTGGGAGGATGCAACTAGGGATGTGTTGGACTCCTTTCGAACCACCACAGTCTTTTGAGAGACTGTGGCTTGGATGGTTTGGGTACCACTCACCTCTCCCACCTTATCCTGGGGGGCTTTTTGATGTTCACCCCTCCCCTCACCACTCACCCCCTGTTCACTCCCTTCAGGGTTTATGGTAGTTGTTACAACTGTTGTCTTTTGAGAAACAACAGAGGTAGGTTTCTTTGACTTGACTTTGGAAACTTTAGATTTGGTGGCTTTGGTAGGGGCCTGTTTGGACAAAGACACAGGTTCCATAGCCACACTAGAAGGCAAAGAAACATTGGGGTTGGAAATAGTAGAAGTTATAGAAGTAGTTACCTCACTTACCTGTGGTGCATTCATGATTGGCAAGTATACCAATGGCACCTGGCTGTTGAGGTTCATTCTCAAAAGGTCTGCAAGGACCCTTTTTTCTTGTGCCCAGCATTTGAGTTTATTATTCTCATTGGATATAACCAAACCTTCAGCAACATGGTTAGCCAATAACATAAAGAATCTAGCATAGTAGATGTTATGTGGTCTATTAGCTTTGTTACCTAATCTAGAACCTAATTCTAGCATAACACAGTTGCTAAAATTAAAGTACCTATCAGAAACTAGCATATAGAGCATATTAACAAGAGATGAAGTGATAGCATCAAAATTGCTAATCTTCCCAGAAAAAACCTTAATAAAGGCATCTCCAAGAAAACTCCATTCTTTCCTAAGGCCTTTCCTTCTAATACTACCTAAACTAGCAGAATCAAAAGCATAGCCTATGGAATCTAGCATAGCAGAGACATCTTTATCAATGTGTGGTGTCATGGCATTATTCTCAGGCAACTTAAAGCAAGATTGTATATCATCACAATTAATGCAATAGTCCTTACCTTTGAGAGAGAAGGCAATAGTCATATCTGTGGAGTTGAACTCTGCAGTTGTCCAAATCTCCTCAATCACCTCACAGTAGATGGTTGGGGCTTCCAGCATTGCATAGCTTAGTTTGCAGTTTTTGATGAAGTCCATCATCTTGTGATAATCAGAATGGGCTTCATTCTTTTCAACCAAGGCTATGAAATTATTCTTTTCATAAACAAATCCTGTTTGAGACATAATTTTGACTACTGGTGCCATTGTTGTGAGTAGAGGTTGCAGAGAAAAACTTGAGAATTTAGAGAGAAAGAGAATAAGAATTGCAAGAAAGCGCAAAGTGAGAATAAGAGTTCAATTGGGCTTTTATACTTTCTTGAATTAAAACGTAAATAAAATGATTAAATGATACTTTTAAGTAAGTTACAGCCGTTCAAGAATAAATAAAACTGTAGAAATTCTGAAAACTACCTTAAATATAAATACATACAACACTGTATAGCTGTATCAACGGTTGAGTAAAAGAATCAACGGCTGTGACTCACTTATAGTAACTGACGTGACACTTCAACGGATAAGGGAAATAGTTATCCGTTGATGAACAACACCATTTTATCCGTTGAAGGATAAAATTACCAGAAATGTATTTGTCTTTCAACGGATAATGAACATCTGTTGATAGAACAATTTTGGCTTTCAACGGATAGAGAATATCCGTTGATAGGATAAGTCTTAATTAAAGCCAGCTTTGTTCTTGCAGCAAATTCATTTCAGGCTTCAAGACAGATTATATAGATGACATAGATTATGAATAATTAAGCATACCTAACTCACTTACTAATCTTGTGAATGTTGATTCATCAAGTGGCTTGGTAAATATGTCTGCAATATGCTTTTCACTTGGAACAAAATGAAGTTCCACTGTACCTTTCATCACATGTTCCCTAATGAAGTGGTACTTGATATCAATGTGCTTGGTTCTTGAGTACTGCACTGGATTTTCAGTAATGGCAATGGCACTTGTGTTATCACAGAATATTGGAATTTTGTCAACAGTCAGACCATAGTCAAATAGTTGATTCCTCATCCATAGTATCTGTGCACTGCAACTACCAATAGCAATGTACTCAGCTTCAGCTGTTGATGTGGAAACAGAATTCTGCTTCTTGCTGAACCATGATACAAGCTTGTTCCCTAGAAATTGACAGGTGCCTGTTGTGCTTTTCCTGTCTATTTTGCAACCTGCATAATCTGCATCTGAGTAGCCAATTAGATCAAAACCAGACTCTCTAGGGTACCAAATTCCTAGATTTGGAGTCCCCTTGAGATATATGAAAATTCTTTTAATAGCCACTAAGTGAGATTCTTTAGGGTCAGCTTGAAATCTAGCACAGAGACATGTAGAAAACATTATATCAGGTCTACTAGCAGTTAAATATAAAAGTGAGCCAACCATGCCTCTATAACTTGTAATATCCACAGACTTTTCAGCCTTGTTTAATTCAAGCTTAGTGGCAGTGGCCATGGGAGTTTTTGCAGGTGAACAATCCATTAAGTCAAACTTCTTTAAAAGATCATAAATATATTTAGTTTGACTAATGAAAATTCCACCACTAACTTGTTTAACTTGTAAACCAAGAAATTAAGTTAGCTCTCCTATCATGCTCATTTCATATTTACTTTGCATTAATTTAGCAAACTTTTTACAAAGCTTATCATCTGTAGATCCAAATATAATATCATCTACATAAATTTGTACAAGTATCTTAGAGCCATTAACATTTCTAAAGAAGAGAGTTTTGTCAACAGTACCTCTTGTGAAGTGATTATCTAGAAGAAACTTTGACAAAGTCTCATACCAGGCTCTAGGTGCTTGCTTTAGTCCATAGAGTGCTTTCAACAGATAATACACATAGTCTGGAAAATTTGGATCTTCAAAACCTGGAGGTTGGCTTACATAAACTTCTTCCTCCAATTCCCCATTTAGAAATGCACTTTTGACATCCATTTGATAGACTTTGAAATTGGCATTAGCTGCATAGGCTAGAAAGATTCTGATGGCTTCAAGTCTGGCAACTGGAGCAAATGTTTCATCAAAATCTATTCCCTCTTGTTGAGAATAGCCTTTAGCAACCAATCTGGCTTTATTCCTTATAACAATGCCATTTTCATCCATCTTGTTTCTGAATACCCATTTTGTGTCAATAGAACTCTTGTTCTTTGGCTTGGGTACCAGCTTCCATACTTTGTTCCTCTCAAATTGGTTTAGCTCCTCTTGCATTGCTAAAATCCAATCTGGATCCAATAGAGCTTCTTCCACTCGCTTAGGTTCCTCCTGTGATAGAAAGCTACTATACAGACATTCATCTTGAGTAGCCCTTCTAGTTTGTACTTTTGATGTAGCATCACCAATGATCAGTTCAAAGGGGTGATTCTTGGTCCATTTCCTTTGAGGTGGTAGATTAGCCCTAGATGAGGTTGCCTCAGTATTGTCATGATGTGAGATAGAATGTTGACTTGTTGAAACTCCCCCGGAGTTGCTGATCCTTTGAAAGGAATTGGGAGCTCTATCAACTGATAAAGTGAATTGATTATCCATTGACAGACTGTGATCAACGGATGCTTCATTATAAACTTCAACGGATGATGCACTTTGTCTTTCAACGGATGCTACATTGCTTCTTTCAACGGAAGCTGAATTATGACTTTCAACGGATGCAGCATTCTGTGCATTATCCAAAGGCAGATTCTGAATTCTTCTTGAGATGCCTTCTTTATCATTCTCATCTTCACTATCATCACAGTATATCTCAATGTTGTCAAATTTGAGTCCTTCATGATGTCCCTCATCTGTTAGTCCATCAATCTTTTTATCATCAAACACAACATGTACAGATTCCATGATAATGTTGGTTCTTAGATTGTAGACCCTATATGATTTTCCAGTAGAATAACCACCAAATATTCCTTCATCAGCCTTTGCATCAAACTTCCCTTTGTGATCAGATTGATTCCTTAAGATGTAGCATTTGCAACCAAAGACATGTAGAAAGTTTAAAGCTGGTTTTCTTCTCTTGAAAAATTGATAAGGAGTCATGCATTTTGCCTGATTGATTAGAGAAATATTCTGAGTGTAACATGCACAGTTAACAGCCTCAGCCCAAAAATAAGTTGGGAGTTTTGACTCTTCAAGCATTGTCCTTGCAGCTTCAATTAGTGATCTGTTCTTCCTTTCCACCACACCATTTTGTTGTGGAGTTCTTGGAGCTGAGAACTCATGCATGATCCCACTTTCTTCACAGAACAACTTCATGGTTGAATTCTTGAACTCAGTTCCATTGTCACTCCTAATATTCCTTACTTTGAAATCAGGATGATTGTTGACTTGCTTGATATGATTGATGATGATTTCACTAGCTTCATCCTTTGATCCAAGAAAATAAACCCATGAAAACTTTTAGAAATCATCTACAATCACTAGGCAGTATCTTTTCCTTGAAATTGACAATACATTGACTGGTCCAAAAAGATCCATGTGTAGAAGTTGTAGTGGTTCATCAATTGCAGATTCAAGCTTCTTACTGAATGATAATTTCTTTTGCTTTCCTTTCTGACAAGCATCACACAGTCCATCCCTTGTGAATTCCACTAGAGGCATTCCTCTAACTAAGACCTTTTTGACTAGATCATTCATTGTCTTGAAATTCAAATGGGACAGCTTCTTGTGCCATAGCCAACTATCAACTGGACTTGCTTTGCTGAGAAGACAAGTAATGGATTCTGCATCTGTAGAGTTGAAATCAGCTAAATACACATTCCCTTTTCTAACTCCAGTTAGAACCACTTTATTATCCTTTTTACTTGTGACAATACATGCTTCAAAATTGAAGGAAACAATATTCCCTCTGTCACATAGTTGACTGATGCTCAATAAATTGTGTTTGAGACCATCAACCAATGCAACTTCATCAATGATGACATTTTCTTTTGAAATCAAGCCATATCCCATAGTAAATCCTTTGCTGTCATCTCCAAAGGTTATGCTAGGGCCAGCTCTCTCCTTAAACTCTGTGACCAGGGTGAAATCTCCTGTCATGTGTCTTGAACAACCACTATCCAAGTACCATAGATTCCTTCTTTGTCCCTGCACACAACAAAATCAATCAAGTTGATTTTGGTACCCAAGTTTCCTTAGGTCCAGCCTTGTTAGTCTTTTTTCTAGACTTCATTCCTCCTGCATCTTTTGACTTAGGTAACTTTGGGTCAACCTTGGTCTCAGATGTGGTTGGTTGAAGTGTAGGGTTAGTCACAGAATCATTTAACACATTTGATTGAATTTGATAAGGCATAGGTTGTGCAAACATGTTATTCCACATAGGCATATTGTATGGCATTTGAGGCATACTAAATGCAGTAAAATAAGGATTGTTAATATATGGCATATTTGCAAAATGTGTATGGGGATTCTGGTGAGACATAACAGGCATAGCATGCAGAGGTGACACAGACATGTTAGGTATGGAGGGATTTGAAGGCATGGGAGCATTTTTAACAGATTTGCAATTATCAGATAGGTGATTAACACTTTTACAATGCACACAGCTTTTTCTAGGAGCATACCTATCAGGTGTGTAATTGTTATGTTTATTAATCCCTACCTTCCCATTTCTTTTAGATTTTCTTTTAGTTTCCTTCTTATCCTCAACCAACTTAAGCCTATCTTTTAGCTGATCTAAAGTCATGTGTCCTATATTCATCTTACTGACATCTCTGGATGTGCTAGCTCCTTCTTTGACAAAGTTCTTGAGAGTTGAATCATTCTTTTTATTGAGATTTTTATTTTTAAAAGAACTTGCCTGCTTTAATTGATGAGCCTTCAACGGATGCTCCTTTTCTTCCTTCAACGGATAACTTTCATCATCCGTTGATTCCACATCCGTTGACAATCCATCAATTAATTCTAACTCCTTTTTGTTTTTCTTCCAGGCATCCTCACAGAATGATTCAATTCCCTGAACCTTTGCAATCTGAACACTAACATCCCTAGATGTTTTCCAGGCCTTGATTACCTCTTGCTCACTTTCTAACTGTGTAGAAAGAATTTCTACTTTCTTAACAGCTTCTGCTAGTTCACTCTCAACAGTCAAGCATTTAAGTTTTATCTTTTCAAGCTCAATTACCTGATCCTCTAACACATCATTCCTATCACTTAAAAACACATTATTCTCCTTGATCCTAGTGTTTTCTTTTGCTAGTGATTTAAGGGAAACACGCAAATGATATAATTCATTGGTCATATCATTTATGGCTTCATTGCATTCATGTTTAGAAAGCTGAGAGAGATCAGTAGTAATTACCTGGTTGCTTGATGAACTAGTTTCATTTTCATCAGAATTAGCCATCAGGGCTAGGTTGACATATTCCACATCATCATCTTCATTTACCCCATCTGCTGCCCAATCATCTTGAGTGAGAAAAGCTCTTTCCTTTTGTTTGAGCAAATCAAAATACTTCCTTTTGTAATCAACTTGCTCAAATTTCTTTTTCTCAGAATTTGGCTTCCTACACTCACTTGCAAAGTGTCCACTAATGCCACAGTTGTAACATTTGAACTTTGATTTGTCCACCATGTTTTTGTTTGGCTTAGTGAACTTTGTGTTTTTCCTGAACTTCATTTTTACAAACCTCCTGGACAGAAAGGCCAAATGTTCTTCAATATCATCAGATTCATCCTGACTGGAATTGTCTTCATCCTCAGCAACTTGCTCTTTACCCTTGCTTGATTCTGATTTGCTTGTGCCAATTTTGAGACTTGGTATTGTCTTCTTCTCATTCCTGGCTTCCATCTTCTCACTGTCAGCTACAAGAGCAACTGTTCCTCCTTTTCTCTTTCCCTTTTCCAACAGCTCATCCTGCTCCATTTCAAGTTCATAAGTCTTCAGAATTCCATATAATCTTTCAAGTGTGAAGTCCTTATAATCTTGAGAATTTCTCAAAGAGACAGTCATGGGCTTCCATTCCTTTGGCAGAGACCTAAGAAATTTTAAGTTGGAATCCTTGACTTGGTACACTCTACCATACAGCTTCAATCCATTCAACAGTTTCTGAAACCTGTTAAAGGTATCATTTAATGATTCACCTTCTTTAAAGTGAAAATATTCATATTGTTGAATAAGAAGCTGCATCTTGTTCTCTCTGACCTGCTCAGTACCTTCACAGATGATTTGTACAGTATCCCAAACTTCCTTTACAGTTTGGCTATTGATGACATTGTCAAACATATCTTGATCTAAGCCATTAAATAAAATGTTCATGGCTCTCTTATCCTTGCGGATTTCTTCCATGTCTTCAATAGTCCATTCTGCTTTTGGCTTGGGAATGGACTGTCCAACAGCAACTGTTGCAGTAGCAGCTGTGGCTACTTTGTGAGGGATGTGAGGACCATTTTCAATACAGTTGATGTAGCTTTCATCTTGAGAAAGAAGATGTAAATGCATCTTCACTTTCCAGTGATGATAATTATCTTTTTCCAGGACTGGGATCTTTACACCAATATCCTTCCTACTCATGA
The DNA here is from genome assembly GCF_009905375.1 of Apium graveolens. Lineage (NCBI taxonomy): Eukaryota > Viridiplantae > Streptophyta > Magnoliopsida > Apiales > Apiaceae > Apium > Apium graveolens. Next base: position 203,980,471 of record NC_133652.1, on the reverse strand, counting down.
TGGTAGCAGGAGGATTCTTCTGTGCACTCATGATGTTAGCAGAATAGATCTTTAAACTCTTTTTATGTTAAGAGCTTGCTCTGATACCAATTGTTATTCCCAGTGGACTAACAATGAGATTTACAGAAGGGGGGTTAAATGTAAATCTCAAAACTTTTTCAAGTTTTGAGCAGTTTCTAAGGCTAAGTGTTTGAGTGATCAAATGTGTGTGAATTGCTTGAAGCTGATGCAGACAGATATATATTCAAATACAAATGTAATGAGCACAAAGAACTTAAAAACTTTTCTGGTGGATTTGTTGTTCCACCAGAGATGTGTTATTTCAGAAAATCTGTGATTCAAAGAATTAAATCACAGCTGCTTCCTAGTACAAACTAGATGATTTTCTCTTTTGATATTTCTAAACAGCTCAGGAAAATTCATATCTAATTACTAGCTTCTACTTGGTTTATATATCACCAAGTTTACAAGTGAAGACAAACTGTAAAATACAATTGAAAAGATTCTTCACATGTTTCTTCTTCATTTCTCTATCCAATGCAATCTAGGATAATCTGTAAATCTTTGAATACTTCCTTGTTTGCATCAGAATGGAAATGCTGCATTTTCTTGATTCCTCCTAGAGGCTTCCATATTCCAGTATGTCTCTGTCAACCCATGTGCCTCTATCAGCTTGTGAATTGTCACTATCAGCTGCTAATGAACTAAGCATCCGTTGAAGCTTTCATCCGTTGATGCCTTATCCGTTGAGGCTTTATCCGTTAAAGCTTTATCCGTTGATGCATTATCAGTTGAAGTCTTTATCCGTTGAAGCACTTATCCGTTGATGGATATTATCCGTTGAAGCATTAGAGACATCCGTTGAAGCTTTGTTTCTTATCCGTTGAAGGTCTTCAATATCCGTTGACACTTCTTCACTTATACAAAATTACAAGGCATGAAATATTTACAATTAGCCCTCCTATTTGTACATCCATTAGTAGTCAACATGACTGATTATTTCCTAACAATATCTAAGAATTACAGCTTGAAACCAGAGAGTGAAATGTGCTACAATACTAAACTTATTGCCAAGTACAGCTACTCCTTCAACGGATAGCCAAGATGGTCTTATCCGTTGAGGCTACAAACACTAGATTTCTACTTAAGTGTTTTGCTTAACTTATCATCAAACTAATACACATATTCCTAACAGTTACAATATAGAACCGTCCTCTCTCAGTGATGAACAAATTATCACGAGAGCTGCTAGAGTTATAAAGAATAATAACTTCGATAATCGTAACACTTATAGTGTAAACTCTATGCATGTATTTATATACTACACAGTTACAAGATAATCTTCTAATTGATATGGAATATAATTCTGCTTCCTAAAATATAACAACCAGTTATCTTTTCTTCCAAGTATTCTATTCTTCATAGAATTCCTTCTTCATGCACAATTCTTTTTGTCTTAGTCGCGATCTTCTTTCTTTTCAATTAGCCGCCTGCCTTATCTGAAAGTCATCTTAAGTCCTGATATTATCTCCTGATAAATATCTTCTGATCACTTAAGTTCTGATAACTTAAGTTCTGATATCTTAAGTTTTGTCTTCAGTATAAGTGCTGATTTCTAGTTAAGTATTAATTTTGTCCTGTTAGGTAATATCTGAAAACTAAACACAAATCATATTACACATGACATTATCAAATATATCTAACAATCTCCCCCAACTTGTAAATTAGCATAATATACAAGTTCAACAGATATTTGATGATGTCAAAAACATTAAATGCAAATGCATGAGAATTTAACTAGATAACTACAACTTATAGTCCTTTCATCTTTACCATCTTTAACTTCTGATAACAGCTTCAGTCTATATATACTTCAGAATTTAAGGAGTTGTAGATCTTTGACTTGGCTTCAATTTTAATTTTTGATCTATTTGATATCAGGAGTTGTCCTGAGATAGTTCTTCAACAAACATCTCTCATCATATTCAAGTTCATTGACCATCCTCCTTTTAGCATTTATCAATTCAGCTGTATCTTCTCTAGTTTGAAAAATAGCTGCTCTGAGATCATTTATCTTAGCTTTTCTTATCTCCTGATCTAGTCTTATCAGATATGCCTTGTCAGACTCTAGATTGAATTCCACAGTGTTATAACCCAGAAAAGTAGTTATAATCTTAGCATAGTTAGGCTTCATATCGACAATATCACCCTTGTGATCTCTGTACTTGGGACAGTATGTGTTTTCAGACTTTACAGAATAAAGCTTCTTCTGTCTTTGAATTTAATACTTTAAATATCCTACAGCACTGTTTGTTAATATGTCTTTCACTTGAAGTAGAAATAGAACATGTTCCAGTTCCTCAAAATACTTCAGTGGTATAACATTCTGCTTAATCTGGTATACCCTTCCATCTGTCATAAAATATAACAAGATATGTTCTTTCAAGAAGGTATGGTAAACCATTTGTACAGATTCAAGTCGATTCAATCTTTCAGGAGTTGCTCCAACACCTGGCTCACTTTAGGAAGTTGGATCATCGGTAGTGTTATGTACTTTTTTTTCATCAGAACTACCCAATCCATATTTATCTCTTGCTTCCTTTCCTGTAACAACTCTTGCTTCAAAACCACTAGTTACAGTCTTCAAAGGTTGAGCCTGTTTAGCTTTGGTGAATCCTGGTAGGAGTATTTTTGAAGGTTTAACATGAGCAATGTCAGAGGTTTCCTTTTCCTTATCTTCTAATATCAAGCCAACTTGAGCTATGTCAGAGGTTGCTTGCTTCACTGTCATATCAGAACTTAATATATCTTGGCTCTGAACAAGATGAGCCATATCAGAGGTTATTTGAAAAATCTTCTTATGCATCAGAGTAAGATTAGCATCTTCTTCATCATCAGTTACTTCTTCATCCATGACTGGCATATAAACCTTTACAGGTTCATCAACTTTTTCTTTGCCCTTGGACCTTGGATCAATTTCCATTTATGATTTGGCCTTGGTTGCCTCAGAGCTTGTTCTTTCATTTATCACAATACCCTTAGGCTTCAGAAATTTCTTTTCTACAAAAGTTTTAGATTTTGTTTTGACACCTTCTGCTTTGAGTCTAGCTTCTTCTTCCTTTAGACTCTCAAAGTCCAATCCTGGATTTTCTTTAAGAAATAACTGTTTTGAAATTTCTTCATCAAGTTCCAGATATTCACCAAAACTTATCCTTTTACCAGTATCAGAACTTATTCTTCTCCCAGTATCAGAACTTGTTCCTTGACTTGTAATTCCGTTTTATATTATGAGTACTTTGAATCATATAGCCTTGAAACCGGATCACATCATTTGAACTTTGAGCCATAAGCCTTATTCTTTGTAAACCATCCTTTGTTGATTTTCAGATACCAAACCACACAAATATGATACTACTCCTGAAATGTATAACTAGCAAAGACTAAACACTGGAACAAAATTGTTTGAAAACACATAAACTTTTATACCCCAACCATTCTTTATAACATCAAAGAACTAAACCTTACAAAATCATTATTCGTCTAATACTTGATCCTCTTACAGGCTGAAAACCATTTTTTACACATACCTTGATATACCCTTGTGATACTAATGAATCCCATCACGTTTTTATACCAATGCTTTATCACTGTTGATTATGATCTTGCTTATTGAATTACATTGTTTATTACACTGAATTATTTTAGAATTGGATAGTTTTTTAAATGTGGACCAGATTCGTGGTCAATTATAGGCCAATGTGTGCCTTGGATCCAGTATTTAGAGCAAAGTTGTGTGCCTTGCTCGGGGTTAATGTGTGACTGATCAGCAGCCTAACCTTGTTTTTAAGATTTAAATTGAATATCCAATTCTAATGATTGTTTAACAAGAAACTTGATTCCTCAGAATCATCTCGTTTGATCATTAATTAACCACAGTTATTGTTATTGTGACTTGCTGAGCTAGTTAGCTCACTCTTGCGAATCTTTTTATGTATTCTACAGTTAAGAAGGATACGGTTGATAGCGAGGTTTCCCAGTTCAATGTACGAGCTAGGATTCCAGATTAAGTTGGATCGAGCTAGCAGGAGCTTATTCGGTAGTGAGATAGTATGAATGATTTCATTATCAGTTGTAAGTTAAAATTAGTTGGGATTTGGTACGTTGTAATAAAAGTTAAGGTTGTGGCTTGTTTTCATACTTTAACCTGTTTCGATCCGTGGTTATGTAAAGCAGGGTCATTGCAAAGAATATTTCATATACAGGTTTATATATTATGTATGTGTTGTGGACCCCAAACTTCTGACCCGGGTTTGGATGGCGCCACAAGTAGGGGTAAGGAAATTTTCTTTCCTAGATTTATAATGTCAACTTTAAATCATAAAGTAGTTGACTTAAATTTTCTAGAAGGTACAAATAGAAACAAATAGGCATTTGTAAATATGTGTCCAAAATTTTATTTAGATCACTTAATACAAAGAATCAGGTTAAGGTTAGGCTAAGTATCACTGACTTTATGTTGGAGAAATTTAGAACATATCATTATCATATGCCTGACATAAGAAACACTATAATACCTAGTTCAACTATGGCTCTTGTACCTGTAAAAGCACCCAAATAGGATAACCCACAAAAGCCTTCCACATATGCAAACCCTTTCTTCAAAACCACTAGAGGCTAGGAAACCAACTACTTTATCGTCTCAAAAGGATGGAGTTAGTAAGAAGAAGAGGAAGCAACCAACCCTAGTAGTTGTACATGAGGGTGGTGAGGATAAAACATAAACTGAGTCGCCCTTGGTCAAAAAGCCATAAGTTGACCACTCAAACAGACACCTTTGTATCTTCTCAAAAAGATGCAGTTGTAACAGAGGGGCATAAATAGACTCAAATGGAACCTTCTCAATAGGGTGTCACTATTAAATCAAGCATTTTCCCTAATGTATCATGTAATGAGTCTGCACCCTCTCTTAAGCACTCTCAAGAGGGTGAAAGAAGTTATTTGGTTGGCACACAATTAAATGGCACGTCATTTGAAACTCCCTCATCTATTCAGAAACACTCATTCCTGAGCTCACAAATCTTATATCTAAATTTATTTAAATTTTAATGAAGGGCTTGAATCATCTTCTCAAGCCCTGTCAAAATCAAGTAAAACAGTTCATGAAATTTTGATCACCACTAATGCACGAACTTTATATTGTGAGAGGCTACATGTTAAGGTAGACCTTAATGACACCATCACAAACACAGGGGGTTTCATCAGTTTTTACTAAAGACCTTGTGCAAGTTTCCAATACAGCATCATGTGCACAACAATCTTCACATATCGATAGGTTTGAGGGTAGTACTCTTGAGGGTGAGCTACTCAAATCCTCTCCAATTCAAATGGAGGTTTCTCATGAAAAATATCTCCCCTTAAAACCCTAGCTGCAATTGCTTTGACAATTGAAGCTGGGAGTTCCATTGGCAATGATCCAGCTATTAGGGAGGCAAGTACACAAGCATATTCAAGTGTTAGTTCCCTACAAGAGGAACAAGGGTTTGAGGCCATGGTATATGACATTAACCTGGTCAAATCCCCTCCAGTTTAAATGGAATTTCACTTACATAGTGAACAATACACTGTCATAAACACAGCTTCCACTGTGATTTCAACTGTGACTCATGTCATAGGTACAACTTCACCATCCATACCATCAACCTCAACCAACCATAATCAACCCTAACCAACTCACAACTTCTACACAATCACTATACCTATTATCCAAATGGATGCAAGATACTCAAACACCAACCCAAACAGTGGATGAGATGCTGGTAGATCAACTAGAAGGTTTCGCAAATATTGCTCAGCAAATGCTTACCTCAAACATGTCAAATGAAGACTATCAAGCCATATTTCTCACCTGTAGGGAGGAAGTGGAGAAACAACAGGATAAATTATGGATGAAGCTGAAATGGATGGAAATGTGGATTCCTGGCTCTCCAAGTCATTTTCAGTAGATATAGAGGAGGCACTTACAAGATTTTGGGAGGAGTACATAACAATCCTTGGAAATAATGCAAAGGTAGTCACTCCATAGAAAGTGTATGATGCCATTATAGAGGTCTTCAAAGCTCAGCTTAAAGCCTTTAATTACATTGGCGAAGCTATATAAAAGACTCTAGATGGTCATCAAGGTGAAGTCAAGGAGATGGTAAACAGAAGAATTGATGAAATGATGCCAACGTTGAATGAAATGAAAAAAAATACATCAAGTTCTCAGAAAAGCTTCAAGCTCTCACTCTCACTCATGTTGAAGAGAGTATCAAGAAGTTAAGGGACTCCTTCATTGCTCTGCACAATGTAATTATGTGGCCTAGTAAATTAATTATTTAAGGAGGGTTAGATACAATTACTAAATAAATCGATGTATTATGAAAGTAAAGTAAGAACAAATGAATCAAATAGCAGATTATATTGATCTTTAACAAATTGTTACAAAACTCTCTCAAGAACAATATTCTTAAGAGCTTCTAGGTTATACGAATACCCGAGTTGTGCTCCACATTGTGATAACCTATTCTGTGTTTATATACTACACAGCTACAAATCAGTTGTTGGTGAGACTGCATAGCTATATGAACAGTTACGTGATAACTCAACACGGAAACAACATTAGAAGATGACAGGTTAATAATACTACGACTACACAAGAAATCAGGATGAATGAAGACAAGGAAAATACAAAGAATCAAAAGATTAGAAGAAGGCTTGAAGTCTGTTTACAGGTCACTGAAAGAAGTTCATTAATATGATCATGCCTCAGTGAAGAATATAAGGTTAAAGACTATCAGGGTTTCAGAAATGTTGAAGATTCAGTGTATAAGTGCTACTAGAAGATTTCACTGTATTAGCATTGATTAAAGATAGACAGTGTTCGAAGCATAGGAATCTGAACAATTGAAGACACGATATAGAAATAGGTTAAAGAAGACAACTGCAGTCTTAAAGCTATACTGACTGACAGGAATTTATTTATATGTTCAAGCGTCAGTGAAGAACAGTGATTGAAATATTCAAGATTATAGTAGCAATGCAGACATTGTCTAAAGTACCATAAAGGACTCCAGTAAAAGTATAGTTATTTATTGACAGTCAGTGTTCGAAGCAATAAAGTTGAGGCAAGCTTAACAATGTAATCAAGGCCATAATACGAAGACCTGAATTGGGGTTAGTCGTCTGTGAACCATTCCAGTTGCACTAGGCGTCAACAGCTCGTGAAAGGAATTTGGGTATAATTTTTAAAAGAATTGTTAAGTTGAGGAACATTCTTGGATTGAACGTTTATCTGTTTAAGTACGAGAAGAGGTGTGTGGGGTAAACAGTTAAACAGCTCGAGAAATTGGCCAAGCTCAAAGTTTAACTGTTAACTTAAATAAATTTATATAATTGGACTTTAATATAATTTATTTAATAAACTTAAAATAATTTATTTTATAAACTTTAAATAAGTTTATTTTAAAAATATAAATTAGTTTATTTATATAAGTTATATTTAAGTTTATTTTATAAATCAAGTTAGTTACAATTAAAACTTAAATAAATAGGAAAATAAAATCAAAAGAAAAGAAAAAGAAAACAAAAACAAAAACAAAAAAACAAAAAAAACAAAAACAAAAAAAATACAAAAAAAATAGAAAAACAAAAAGGAAAAGAAAAAGAAAAACAAAAAAAGAAAAACAAAAAGGAAAAAAGAAAAACAAAAACAAAATAATAAAAAAACAAAAGTAAACAAACCTTGCAAACAAAATGGTCGCAGGTTGTTTAAATAAACAAAAGAAACTTGGCGACTTGGTCACAGGTTAACATAATAAATAAACAAAAGTTGGTTTTTTTAATTGGTCGCAGGTTACCACAACTAGTCGCCGGTTGAGTAGTTGTTGGTCACAGGTTGGCGGAAAATTAACTACTCGCCAGTTGATTTTCTCTAGTCGCAGGATACAAGGAATATTCCCTGATCTCATCTCTCTCCTCAGCCACACATTATTGATATACAAGTCTACACAACAACAGAAAAATTCAGCAATTTACAATTGTTCTATTCATTTTCTGTTCCAAAGAGCTGGTGAAAATAGAAGCAAAGATTTTCAGAGAAGTTCAAGCACTTTGATTATCCATTTAACTTCTCAACGGAGTAACGTTATAATGCTCGATTTAACTCTTGTATATTCATAGGGGCATTATAAACGTTACCCGGTAATTAAATCCTTAGACTAATAAAAACTAGAACATTGTATAGGATTTAATTTGTTGATCTTTGTAGTAGCTAGGAACTTTGTTGATCTTAGATTGTAGCCGCTTAATTTATTTGCCGGAGTGTAGCAATGTAATAACCCCAATTTTTGGAATTTTTTGAAACGCTAATGAATAGTAACTTTTGCTGATGATGCTGATTAAGAAAAATTATCAAACCATGCTATATAGGAGTACTGTTATGGAAATTCTAAGATCATATTAGTATTCCATAAAGTAAATGAGTGTATATAAAGGTAGTCAGAATTCGGATACGAAAACTTTGATTTTCTCGAAAATCCACCAGATACCGAAAGAATTGAGTATAAGGTAACATGATTAAAAAGATTTAAATTCAAGGATTATAAGAGAGGATCATAAAAGGAATATAAAATATTGAGAAAGGTTTAGGGGAACCCAAGTAATAAGATTCCAGATATGATCCCTCAAACGATAAATGAGTCATAAAATAATTACATGACAAGTAATGCAAGTGAAATTAGTGCAAGGATTAAGGATGATGATCAAGCAATTAAGCAAGGATTAGCATAAAAGATGCTTCCACCACCAAGTAATGACAAGTGGCAAATGATGAAGTCACCAAGGTGATGTCATGCTTAATCACACTCCACTCACTTTAATCATCCAATTAACCACCCAAATATCTCATTCAACTTCCATTTTCCACCACAAACACAATCAACAAAGAAAAACACCCTCCCAAGAACATTGCTCTCGGCTTTCTTCATTTCAAGGAAGAAAAATTTCAAGAATTCAAGCTTCACTTCATAAATAAATACAAGGTAAATTCCTTAGCTTCTTGATGATTAGATAAACATATCCTAGGAGTTTAAGCTTCCAATTCTTCATGAGTCTATTCCAATAAATCAAGGAAGAAGATGGTGAATAGTAACTTTCAAGAAATAACTTTAGTTTTCTTGATTTTTTATGAAAGTTTAAGGTTATACAAGCAAGGATCAAGGTTCTTTTAGGCATTCAAAGCTCTTGTGTTGTGTAAGGAAGCTTCAAGAAGGTATAAAATTTTAAACCCTAACTTTACTTTGAGTATTAGGAATGGTTTTGATTGTTATATTAAATGAGAAGCATGATGCTTGTGTGTTTAAAGTTTGGATTGGATTTGTAGTGATTTGGATGATGAAATCTTGTTTATAGTTAATGAAACTTAAGTAAAGTTAGTAGTTCATGTTTGTGGTTGAATGAATTGGAAAATCATGAGGTTTGGGACTGATGTAGTAAGGTTTGGGTGAAATTTGGTTGTGATGGTGGTTGTGAGTTGAATTGTGGTTGTTTGGAGTGGTTTAAAACTTGGTAATCGCGTAAACAAAGCCGTCATAATGCCCGTTTTCATACAACTGATTTTTCTTAGTGTTCAGGACAGAGATCTAACTGTTAAATCTGTGACTTTGCCATGTTTAGCTAGACTGTGGTCCGCTTGAATCCGGTGTACAGTTTAGGAGAAACGACCATTTTAAGTAACGGCGTTTTGCGAACGAACCATTTCCCCTTGCCTTACTTTGAAACCTTGGTTAAGGCTCTTAAATGACTATTTGGAGTAAGAAACAATTATGTAAGGTTAAAGGGTCAGTTGGTAGAGTATTCACGAAAGCTTCGCCTTAAAATTCATAACGGTTAATTTATTAAAAATGGTGCAGCTGAGGGTACTCGAGCGACTTATGTGAATCGTTAAGCGCAAAAGTGAACGTTAGGGTCCAATTGGTTAAAGTCTAGTTTCTTAAGCGACCGTGGTTTAATTCCAACTTATATGATTTTTATAGGTTACCAGACTCACCCCAGGCCTTTTACCACCCCTAGTCGCTTAGGCAAGTTTTCTACCCGTTATACTGTTGTTGTGATATAATATATTGATGCATTATTTTGAGATAAGTGCCTGGTTATTATTAGCAAAGTCTTGCAATATATTGGAGCATGTGATATGATATTTATATGCATGCCTGTTTTGAAATATTGATATTCTATTATCAATTCAAATGCTTATAAACTGCATAATACCTATGCTAGAGATAAGTAGTAGTTGTGTATACCCTTAGTATAGGCGACCGAAGGTGAACATTTTTCTAAAACCGGGAGTCGATGTTCCCGAGTATAATATATATATATATTTATATATATATATATATATATATATATATATATATATATATCGTTTTCTATAACTATTAATCGAATAAGGTATATTCAATAGTTTTGAATAATAATCAAACTTACTTTTGATTATTCAAATAAAGATCGTACTTTAGTATAAGTATATCTTTTGTTAATTATTATTCATTTCAAGTATGAGCTTTAAAACTTTTACTTCAATTATTTTTATAACGATTATCCTTTTTGGGAATATTATTTAAATAATAATATTCAGATATTTTCTAACATATCGGGAATGATTTATTTTATTAAATCATCATTATTCTAAATATTCTTTAAAATATTTTTGAGTCTTCAAAATGATTTTAAAAGTTAGAGCGGATCTCAAAACTCATTTTCAGATTTAAGATCTTCCTTTCGAAGAGGATTTAAATACTCTCTCAAAACCTAAGGGATCCGGCTCTGTGGTGTATTTTTGGTCAACGAAGTTGCTAATTTGATAAAAGAGTTTGATTACTTGCCCAACATTCGGGAAGTAAGCCCAATCGAAATGCGTCGGCATAAGCAACATGGGCTCAGTGGGGTCCATAAAAGTGTAAGTGGCTTAGTGGGAGTCCATCAATGCATAGGTGGCTGAGTGATAGTCCAGCATAAGGGCCTAATACGGCCAGGGTGATGACCAGTGGGGGATTCAACCATCTACTAGTACAAAAGGTGACTTAATTGGTATATTTGCCTGATCAGCAAGATATCAGATTTATCCCAAAGTTTCTTCTTTCCAAAATTCTTGGGAATGACAACTCTGCTTATACTTCCATAGCAAAAGGGTGTATAAAATGTATATATATATAGGTGTGTATATATATTGGGACTTAATGAAGTATCTCGTAACCTCATTCTTTATAATGATATTTCAAAGATTTACTTTATTCAAGTCTTATCTTGTAGTCTCATCTATGTGATGAACTTTTGAAATTGATTATACCTTGAACGGTGGTAGTTCAAGTAGTATTCGGAAAAGATAGAAGTATATTGGAGTATCTTGTAACTTCATCTTTTCAACTTATATCTGGTTAATGATTATCTTATGCATGATAAAGATTTTCGGAAAAATGTTGAGACAAGGTTAGATATATGAGATCACCTTGCAACGATACTTTTATACAGTTATAAACTGGAACTCTGTGTATATTATGCATGGAAGAGGACTTCCAAGATTTTGAAAAGTATATATACATATATACTGAATATTTTGCGACTTGGTCTGTTAGGTCACGCACACTGTAGAAGGGGGTTGAATACAGTGTTTAGCACAATCAAATCGATTATAAGAACTCAAGTAACAGAAAACAAATTTTATTCAATACAATAAACTATGTTACAATATAGAACCGTCCTCTCTCAGTGATGAACAAATTATCACGAGAGCTGCTAGAGTTATAAAGAATAATAACTTCGATAATCGTAACACTTATAGTGTAAACTCTATGCATGTATTTATATACTACACAGTTACAAGATAATCTTCTAATTGATATGGAATATAATTCTGCTTCCTAAAATATAACAACCATTTATCTTTTCTTCCAAGTATTCTATTCTTCATAGAATTCCTTCTTCATGCACAATTCTTTCTGTATTAGTCGCGATCTTCTTTCTTTTCAATTAGCCGCCTGCCTTATCTGAAAGTCATCTTAAGTCCTGATATTATCTCCTGATAAATATCTTCTGATCACTTAAGTTCTGATAACTTAAGTTCTGATATCTTAAGTTCTGTCTTCTGTATAAGTGCTGATTTCTAGTTAAGTATTAATTTTGTCCTGTTAGGTAAGATCTGAAAACTAAACACAAATCATATTACACATGACATTATAAAATATATCTAACAATCTCCCCCAACTTGTAAATTAGCATAATATACAAGTTCAACAGATATTTGATGATGTCAAAAACATTAAATGCAAATGCATGAGAATTTAACTAGATAACTACAACTTACAGTCCTTTCATCTTTACCATCTTCAACTTCTGATAACAGCTTCAGTCTATATATACTTCAGAATTTAAGCAGTTGTAGATCTTTGACTTGGCTTCAATTTTAATTTCTGATCTATTTGATATCAGGAGTTATCCTGATATAGTTCTTCAATAAACATCTCTCATCATATTCAAGTTCATTGACCATCCTCCTTTTAGCATTTATCAATTCAGCTGTATCTTTTCCAGTTTGAAAAATAGCTGCTCTGAGATCATTTATCTTAGCTTTTCTTATCTCCTGATCTAGTCTTATCAGATATGCCTTGTCAGACTCTAGATTGAATTCCACAGCCTTATAACCCAGAAAAGTAGTTATAATCTTAGGAGAGTTAGGTTTCATATCGACAATATCACCCTTGTGATCTCTGTACTTGGGACAGTATGTGATGTCAGACTTTACAGAATAAAGCTTCTTCTGTCTTTGAATTTGAGACTTTAAATATCCTACAACACTGTCTGTTAATCTGTCTTTCACTTGAAGTAGAAATAGAACATGTTCCAGTTCCTCAAACTACTTCAGTGGTATAGCATTCTGCTTAATCTGGTATACCCTTCCATCTATCATAAAATATAACAAGATATGTTCTTTCAAGAAGGTATGGTAAACCATTTGTACAGATTCAAGTCGATTCAATCTTTCAGGAGTTGCTCCAACACCTGGTTCACTTAAGGAAGTTGGATCATCGATAGTGTTATGTACTCTTCTTTCATCAGAACTACCCAATCCAGATTTATCTCTTGCTTCCTTTCCTGTAACAACTCTTGCTTCAAAACCACTAGTTGTAGTCTTCAAAGGTTGAGCCTGTTTAGCTTTGGTGAATCCTGGTAGGAGTATTTTTGAAGGTTTAACATGAGCAATGTAAGAGGTTTCCTTTTCCTTATCTTCTGATATTAAGCCAACTTGAGCTATGTCAGAGGTTGCTTGCTTCACTATCATATCAGAACTTACTATATCTTGACTCTGAACAACATGAGCCATATCAGAGGTTGTTTGAAAAATCTTCTTATGCATCAGAGTAAGATTAGCATCTTCTTCATCATCAGTTACTTCTTCATCCATGACTGGCATATAAACCTTTACAGGTTCATCAACTTTTTCTTTTCCCTTGGACCTTGGATCAATTTCCATTTATGATTTGGCCTTGGTTGCCTCAAAGCTTGTTCTTTCATTTATCACAATACCCTTAGGCTTCAGAAATTTCTTTTCTACAAAAGTTTTAGATTTTGTCTTGACACCTTCTGCTTTGAGTCTAGCTTCTTCTTCCTTTAGACTCTCAAAGTCCAATCCTGGATTTTCTTTAAGAAATAACTGTTTTGAAATTTCTTCATCAAGTTCCAGATATTCACCAGAACTTATCCTTTTACCAGTATCAGAACTTATTCTTCTCCCAGTATCAGAACTTGTTCCTTGACTTGTAATTCTAGCTTTACTTGATGAAAATCCTTTTCCTTGACCTTGACCTCTAACCTTATTAGAGTTTGCCTTGTCATCATTTCCATCATCCTTTCATTTCAGTGTCTGAATAGATTTACATTTGGTCTTAATCACTTTCTCCCCCTTTTTGGCATCAACAGGTAAAAGAAGAGAGACAAGTAATTCCACTGAGGATTGGATCTCATTGAGTTGACTTTGGTGAGAAGCTTGATTCTTCAGAATTTCTTCAATTTGAGTTTGTTGCTTCTCCTGATAATGTAGGCAATTCTGTCAAAGGCTGGCTTGAAAAATTTATTCTTTTCAAGTTTCACATTCATATCTTGATGGATTAGAGCTTCCTGAATTTTGTTCACCTTGTCATGAGTTATTGAGTGTTGACCTTGAAGGTGCCTTGTACTCAATGCAGTAACTCTCAGATGTGCCTTGAAATCATCATTTATCAGCATTTCATCAGCTTTTGTAAGATGCTCAGCAAGAATCTTTTCAGAAGGAACAAAACTAACTGAGTTCCATTCTTTAGTCCACTCCTTTCCTCTAGGAGTTTCACTCCAAGATACTGGTGCTTCCCATGTAACAAACTTCTTAACTAAATCAGTTTTATGAACAGTTTGTTGAGGTGCATGTCCTGATGGACCAGCTGCATCAGTATCTACATTGGCAGTAGCTTCACCAGTAATTTCTTCATTAGCAGCATCAGAACTTGTAGATCTGCAGTATCAGCATCCTCTTGTAAAACAGCAGTATGTGAGGCTATAGAGGCTTCAACATTATCCTCTAAATTCTGATCTGCAGCCAGGTTCTGATCAACATCCAAAATTGATGTTGTTGGTGGAGTGAGTTAAATTGGTGGAGCTTCCAAGTACAAAACCTCAGGCACAATCAAGTTATGAATATCAATTTCAGCACTTGTACCTAGTTCTTCAGAGTGTACTGGATCAACTATAGGTGACATAGGAGGTGTAGGTATTTTAGCTTGAGCAGTTTCTGGTTGTGCAGTTTCTGGTTGTGCAGAAGGAAGTAATTCAATAACAACTGGTTCTGTTGAGATCAGAGATTCCTGATCCCCTTCCTTAGGTGCTTCCACTATATCTGAATCTGACTCAACTATGTCCCTATGAGCTCTCTGTTTCTTCAAAGGTGGAGACACTGTAGGAGCTTTATCATCAGAATTTAATTTTCTAAGCCTTTTGAGGGGCCTAGAACTCCCAGTTACAGTATCTTTTCTCAGCTTCTACAACAACAGGTTCTGATATGGGAACCTGTTCCTCAACATCTGATTCATCTCACAGAATAAATCTCCTTCCCTTCTGTTGAGTCTGAGGTACTTTCTTAGTCCTCTTGGGTTTGGAAGATGAAGGCTGCTCTGTAGGATCTGAAGGTTGAGGTTGAGAAGTTTGAGGTGTTTGTGTAGAGGTGGTAGGTGATGATGGATGAGGTTCTAATGGTTGGACATCAGGATATACTTCAGTATATTTAACCGGATCATAGGTTATTAAGGCTTGTTTGACAGATAAAGGAACTAGGAGGGGTCTTAACACAACCTTCTTATTATCAGTAGATAATAAGTCATTAAAAGCTCTTTTAGCTAGTCTGAATGATGGAATTAATTCACTAGCAGATTGGGGCTTATTATCAGAACAAAAACTATAGATAAGCTGACAGAATCTAGCAAAATAAATAGTATTTCTTTCTTCTGTCATTCTATCCCCAATAAAACCTAAGACAATACTTGCATAATCAAAATCAGTTTGATTTATGAGAGCATACCCGATTTGTTGGCTGAATATGGGAATTGCATCAAAATTAGAACATTTGTTTGCAAAAGCCTTGGTTATGCAGTCAAAGAAGAAACTCCATTCCCTCCTTATGTAGGATCTCTTCAACTGACCCAGCTTAGCCAATGTTCTCTCATACCCCAGACCGGCCATCATGTTTTAAAGAACTGGCTCTTCAACAGTAGAATAAACACAGTTCTTAGGCAGCTGCAGTGCTTGGCGAACCGTAGCCAATGTCATGACATGCTCATCCTCCCCTGATGAAAAAATAATACTTGGGGACCCTTAAGCACCACCATCATCATATACTCCGCTTCTCTAAAACTCCAGTACTTGAGTACCAGAGACTACTTCAGGTTCGGTCAGAGCGTACCCAATATCAGAACTAGCAAGAAAGTCCTGAATGAAATGAAGTTCTGATGGGGCTTCTGACTTGCTAAGAATAGCGGAGAAGTTATTAGAAATAAACTTAGCTCCATTAAAAATAACGTCTTTTGGTGCCATCTCTGTAAGAAATTAAGTGAATAAGAGAATGTTTGCAAAGTGTTTGTAAAAAGTCCTGAGAGAAAAACGACTTCAGAAAATAAAAGAGAGAGAGAGAGAGAAAGAAAAAGAGATTTAGAATAGAAAAGTAAGTAAAAGATTAGAATATCTTTTATCTCTCATATATATACTCTCTCCACTCAACAGTCATATTTTTGAAGCATGGGATACACTTTACACCTGGCACCATTTGAACAGTCAGTAAACGGTTAGAATGAGAGTTAATGGGCACATAAAATAAGCAATTATTATCGTGCACATGCAGATTTTCAGGACATACACGTTACCCACTAACCCATAATGATTATGACTGTTATATCTCACATTAACCAATATTCTGTAAAAATATTATCGTTCAAGTAATGACCAAAAATAAACCAAGTAAATAAATACTGCCACGTAAGCATCAAAACTTGATTATTATCAAGATTTAAAAGTCATCAGAATATGGCTCCTTAACTCGAAAAGTGAATGTTTATTCCTGTAATTCTTCACACAAATACTGATATGGTTTCATCAGAACTTTATCATCAGAACTTCCATCAGAACTTGTCCTCAGAATTTATGCAATCTGACACATAGACTGTTCATCTAAAATAACATTGATCAGCAGAGTAATTTTCATCATTCATATAGAGTGTAAGTGTGTTCATTAAGCTAAATATCAGACAAAGAGTAAAGTCTGATTCACTTCAGTACATCTTAGAAATAAGGCATAACTAAGAACTTTACTTAAAATCTGTAATTATTCTGAAGTCTACTTTAGAATGAGTTCATGCATGAGTCCACCTCAACTATTTTGTGCTCATTTTATGCATCTTTTGAAATTCTATTTTACAGTGGCTTCTCAGTGTAAGTGAGTCACGACTGCTTATCAGAATTTATGTTGTTATCAGAGTATTTCTCCAGTAATCATGGAGTGTGAAAAGTCACCAAGAAAATTTTATTTTGCTTTTCTAATACATATTACTTAATACCAGCAATGCACTTGGGTCTTCCCTTCCACATTTTTACTCTAGATCTCAAAGGAGTACCTGATTTTTATTTCTTTTCTTTTTCTTTTGATAAGTGAGGCTTATCAGCACTTAGTACATCCACCAGATTTACTAACATCAGAACTTAACAGATAAGAAGCACTATTCTAGTTTTTGACTTAGTAATAAGATACACAAAGTAAACTTAACTAAGCTCAATATCAGAATTTGCCTGTGTTAAAAGATTTCCACATAAACAATTATTTCAAACATGGGATCTTTAGTATATTAAAGATTATTAGGTCAGCATCTAGAACAGTTATCCTCATTGGATTGAATAGTCACAGAAACATTCATATCACTATCAGAGTTTAGAAATTCACATCAGATAACAATCAGCACTTAAGTAATTTTCAATTTAAGCATAGAATACACAAAGATAGTAATATCTGTAAATACTGATCATAAAGTCTGATGTATCAGAATATAAACTAAGCAGATTTAGAGAAAGAACCTGAAACCATTCCAAGTTCATTTACCAATCTTGTAAAAGTAGCTTCACACAGTGGTTTTGTGAAGATATCTGCTAGTTGTTGATCTATGGGAACAAAATGCAATTCCATTGTACCTTCATCCACATGTTCCCTTATGAAGTGGTACCTTATGTTGATGTGCTTTGTCATTGAGTGTTGAACTGGATTACCTGTCATAGCAATAACACTTTGATTATCACAGTAAATAGGGATTTTAGAAAATTCTAACCCATAATCCAGTAACTGATTCTTCATCCAAAGAATCTGTGCACAACAGCTTCCTGCAGCAATGTATTCTATTTCTGCTGTTGATGTGGAAATTGACTTCTGTTTCTTGGTCTTGGCACTAGGGTCTAGACTTTATTTCTTTCAAATTCATTTAACTCTTCCTGCATTGCTTGCACCCAATCAGCATCTTGAAGAGCTTCTTCCACTTTCTTTGGTTCAGTCTAAGAAAGAAAAGAATGATAAAGACATTCATTTGATGTAGCTGTCTCCATCAATATTTTCTGATGCTCCCCCTGAAATTATGCTCTCTGAGTTGGATCCTTCATTATTTGAGTTTCCATAAATATCAGAACATGAGTTTCCAGAATTATCAGAACTTGGCCCATTAGAACTTGAAGAGCCTGTTGTAGGTTCTGATGCTTCTTGAGATGTGGTTGGATCTTCAGTATGCTCCCCCTGTACAGGTGCATTTTCCTTAGGCGTAGACACCACAGTTTCAATAACATCAGAGTTTAATCCATCAGAGTTTGCAGTATCAGGATTTACGGAATCAGAATTTAAAACTTCATTTTCGAATCTCAGCTGATCATGATCATTGAAATCTTCAAGTCTAGTAATCTTCTTATCATCAAAAGAGACATTGATAGATTCCATGACAACCCTTGTTCTTAAATTGTAGACTCTGAAGGCTTTTGTAGTAAGTGGATATCCAACAAAAACTCCTTCATCAGCTTTTAGATCAAATTTGGATAGCTATTCGGGATGAGTCTTGAGAACAAAACACTTGCATCCAAATACATGAAAATACTTCAGATTTGGCTTCTTTTTCTTCATCATCTCATATGGTGTCTTTCCATGCTTGTTGATAAGTGTTGCATTCTGAGTAAAATAAGCAGAACCATCAGTACTTGTTGAAAGCTTGGCTACATAAATGTTACCATGCCTATATCCTTTTAGAATAACTTTGCCTATAGATTTGCTTACAACTTCACAGTGTTCTTCAAAAAAATCCACATGATAACCTCTGTCACAGATTTGACTCATACTCAGCAGATTGTGTTTAAGTCCTGAGACCAGAGCTACTTTTTCAATGATGACATTCCCAAGATTGATATTACCATATCCCGGAGTTTTTCCAATGTTGCCATCTCCATAAGAAACACCTGGGCCAGCTTTCTCCACAAAGTCTGATAGCAGGGCTTTATTTCCAGTCATATGTCCTGAACATCCACTGTCAAGAACTAGGATGTTCTTCTTGTTGCCCTGCAATCACAAAGACCACTAATGATTAGTTTTAAGGACCCATACTTGCTTGGATCATTTGGCCTTTTAAGTTTGTTAACATTTGCAGCGGATTTTGCATCAGAGTTTATGTTAACAGTTTTCTTTTCAGAATTTGCAATATATCAGACTTTGCATCAGAACTTATACTAGAAGGAATAATGCTAACTTTCTTTACAGAAGGTTTTATTTGATAATAATCATAGTACAAACTATGATATTCCTTACAAGTATAAATGGAATGCCATAAACTACCACAATGAAAACAAGGATTTTGTGGCTTATATCTAACAGACTGACTCTTAACTCCTGATTTTGAAGGTAAGGAGTTTATATTCTTATTCTTCCTGCAAAAAGAAGCCAGATTGTAATAACCCCAAAAATTTTGGACTTTTTGTAACCCTTATGAATAGTGATTTTGCTGATTATGCTGAATGAGAAAACTTTTCATGCCACAATATGTAGGAGTTCTTTTATTGATATTCTGAGATCTTATTAGTACTCTATATGGTATATAAGTGTATGTAAAGATCGTCAGAATCCAAATTCGAACACTTTAATTTTTCCCGAAAATCCACCAGATATCGAAAGAATTGAGTATAAGGTAACAGGATAAAAAGGATTTAAATTCAAGGATTATAAGAGAGGATCATAAAAGGAATATGATGTATTGAGAAAGGTTAAGGAAACCCAAGTAATAAGATCCCGGGTATGATCCCTCAAACGATAAACGAGAACGAAAGTTAAGCGAACCGTATAACAGATCAACGGTCATTAGGCAAGCAATTAGGAGTTAATCAAGGGGTTAGTGGATGATGATGTCATCACACCAACAAGAAGAAGACAAGTGTGGAAGATGACATAAGCATGGTGACTTAAGCACGACAAAAAGGAGGGATTGGTTGGTTGATTGTGGACCATTCATTCTTTACCATGGTAAAAAGTTAATTAAACAAACAAGGTGGATCAACCAAGCCAAAAACAAATCATAACATCAAAAAAACACAAAACACTCCATTTCTTCAAGGAAGCTCTCGGCTTTCTCTTCATTTTCAAGGAGAAAAAAATCAAAATCCAAGATCCAAGCATTGTTAAATCATGAGGTAATTATCCAAGGTTCCTTATACATAAATATAGCTATCCCATGAATCTAAGCTTCAATTTCCTTCACAATCTCTTCCAATAATTCAAGGAAGAAGATGGTGAATAGTAACTTTCAAAAAATAACTTTAGTTTTCTTGAATTTTTATGAAAGTTTAAGGTTATACAAGCAAGGATCAAGGTTCTTTTAGGCATTCAAAGCTCTTGTGTTGTGTTAAGAAGCTTCAAGAAGGTATAAACTCCAAACCCTAGCTTTTAGTTTTGAGTATTTAGGAATGGTTATGATTGATATAGTATATGTGAAGCATGATGCTTGTTTGTTTAAAGTTTGGTTGAGTTTGTAGAGATTTTGATGGTTGAATCTTGATTATTAGTTAATGAACCTTAGTATGGTTAGTAGCTTTTGTTGTGATTGAATAAGTTGGATAAAACATGAAGTAATGAACTGATGTGGTGAGGTTTGGAGGGATTTTGGTTGTAATGTTAATTGTGGGTTGAATTGTGGATTGAATTGGAGTGTTTTAAATTTGGGTAATCGCGTAAACATAGCCGTCGTAATGTCCGATTTACTTTAGGCTGTTTTTGTTCTTAACATTAGGACCCGTGAACTCACTGCTAGGTTTTGACCAATGCTATGATTAGATAGTTCATGTTACAAGCTTCGTTTTGATATGTAGTTCGTTTGATTCCGATGTACGGTTTAGGAGAAACGACCGTTTTAAGTAACGGCGTTTCGCGACCGAACCATTACCCCTCGCCTTACTTTGAAACCTTGGTTAAGGACCTTAAATGAATAATTGGGGTAAGAAAAAATTATGTAATGTGGATTAGGCAGTTGGTAAGGTACTCGCGAAAGAATCGCCTTAAAACCCTTAATGGTTAATTTATTAAAAATTGTGGAGCCGAGGGTACTCGAGCGACTTAAGTAAATCATTAAGCGCGAAAGCGAACGTTAGGACTCTAAATGGTTAAAGTCTAGTTTCTTAAGCGACCGGGGTTTAATTCTGACTTATGTTGTTGTTCATAGGTTATCGGACCCACTCTAAGCTTAAGTCTATCCGGGAGCACTCAGGCAAGTTTTCTACCCGTATAACTGTTGTTGTGATGTATATGTGTATATGCATGATCTTGTGATAAATGCATATTTGTTATTAGCAAATTCTTGTGATATATTATAGCATGTGATATGGTATATATGCATGCATGTTCCGTATTCATGATTTATATATCTGTTGGTTCAAATGCTTATTAGTTGCATAATACCTATGCTAGAGATAAGCAGTAGTTGTGTATACCCTTAGTATAGGGGACCCAAAGGTGAACATTTTCTAAAACCGGGAGTCGATGTTCCCGAGTATATTATATATATATATTTAAATATATATATATATACATATTGTTATAGTTTTCAAAACTATTAATCGAATAAGGTTTATTCGATAACTTTTATTTTATTTAATGAATATTACTTGAATATTCATTCGAGGGCTTATGACTCAGTTTATATTATTTAATGAATATTATTTGAATATTCATTTGAGGATCTATGACTCCGATTATTTACTGAAATATATTCTTTATTTTATTAAAGAATGAGGTGTCGACAATCAAACTTATTTTTGATTATTCAAATAAAGATAGTACTTTCGTATAAGTATATCATTGGTTATTTAATACTCATTTCAAGTATAAGTTTTACAACTTCTACTTCAAGTTATTTATATAGAGATTATCTTTATGGGAATATTATTTAATAATATTCAGATATTTTCTAATATATCGGGACTAATTTACTTTATTAAATCAGCATTACTCCAAACACTCTTTAAAGTGTTTTCGATTCTTTAAAATGATTTTTAAAAAGTTAGAGCGGATCCCAAAACTCATTTTTATATATTTAAGATCTTCCTTTTTAAAGGGGATTTAAATACTCGCTCAAAACCTGGGGAATCCGGCTCTGTGGTGTATTTTACATTCGCAACGTGGTTGCTGTTTTGAGAAAACAATTTGATTACTTGCCCAACATTCGGGAAGTAAGTCCATCTAATTGAGTCGGCATAAGCGACAGGCCGGGGTACGGTCTATCAAAGTGTAAGTGGCTGGGTGGCAGTCCATCAATGCGTAAGAGGCCGGGTGGTGGTCCAGCACAAGGTCCTTATGTGGCCAGGGTGATGACTGGTGGGGGATTCATCCATCTACTAGTAGAAAAGGTTACTTATTGGTATCTTTGCTTGATCAGCAAGATATCGGGTTTATGCCAAAATTCTTTCCTTTCCAAATTTATTGGATATTGCAACTCTGTTCATACTTTACATGACAGAGATTTTCAGGAAATGTATGGGAGATATATATGAATATATTTATATATCGGGACTTAATAAAGCATCTCGTAACTTCATTATTTATAATGATATTTCAAGGATTGAATCTATTCAAGTCTTATCTTGTAGTCTCATCTGGGTGATGAACTTTTGAAACTGATAATATCTTGAACGGTGGTAGTTCAAGTAGTATTCGGATATAAGTATATTGGAGTATCTTGTAACTACATTTTTTAAACTTATATCTAGTAAATGATTATCTTGTGCATGTCAAATATTTTCGGAAAAATGTTGAGACAAGGTTAGATATATGAGATCACCTTGCAACGATATTTTTATACAGATATAAACTGGAACTTTGTGTATATTATACATGTCAGAGGATTTCAAAGATTGTGAAAAGTATATATGTACATATACTGAATATTTTGCGACTTCATCGCATTAAGATATCAAACTTGGTTCATTTCTTTTGACCAATACTTTTATGAGTACTATGAGAAGGCTCATATATTGTAAATCATTATACATATTATTTTGGTGGGCTTGCTGCTCACCCTTGCTTTCTTCTTTCATCACACAACAACAGATAGAAAAGATGAACATGACCAAGCTCCCAATTCGCGAGCGGATAGGAAACGTTCCGCAGTTTCCTATAGGCATTGATGTCACTGTAGCTGAGGTAGGAACTACCAATAGGCTAGGCTTCAACTTTTGATGTACTAGATTTATGTATATTTATGAATTGTAATAATGGCAAAGAAATGTAAATCTATTCAGAAACCCTTTTAAGGTGTAATGGCATATAATTTTGGAATAAAATGACTCGCGTTATTTTTGGATATTCATCTCTGAGACTATAACTTGTGGTGTGTGTGTTTATTGTGGGGTCACAGTACAGAGTAGTTGATTGTTTATTAAGATTGGGTGTTATTAAGGGAAATGGAACTCGTGACAACCCGGATCCCTCACCCCGGATTTGGGGGTGTTACAGAAATGGTATCAAAGCTAAGCGTTATAAACCTCAGAGATGATGTGACATTAGGATAACAAGTTCACTAGGATGATAAGAACTCTTGCCAAGTTCATAGTCGGCCTACCTAACGTAGTATTGACAGTTAAAACCCTTATGGGAACCCTTATAAATATCGTGATAGAAGGGTAGTTCGTTATCGTAGATGGTAGCGGGACTTCGAACCCTGAGGTTGAGGAACAATAGCGCGATGATGTTTTATTACTAATTGGAGATCGGATTGTGGATCCGATAGAGCGTCCTAACGCAGGACCGGATGATGTTCATATTGAGGATGTAGTGGTTGAGGATGTTGTCCTAGATGGGATTGTTGCTGAGGAGGATCTCGTGGAGGATCCTAACAAGAATGAATAAAGGACCATTGAGGAATTGATGACCATGGTTAGGGAAACTACCAGAGGTAGGATTGGCCGGTCACTACCGGAGGTTCGTTCAAGTTTGTAAAGATAGTAGCCTCTTTAACACGGCTTACTCGTAAGGCTGAGAAGTTTGAATGGACAGAGAAACGCGAGAATAACTTTCAAGAACTGAAGCAAAGATTGGTGATGGCCCCTATGTTGGCATTGCCGGATGGAAAAAGGAGATTTTGTGATTTGTATTGACGCTTCACATAAGGAATTAGGGTGCTTCTTATACAACACAACAAGGTAATCGCGTACGCGTCAAGACAATTAAGGGAATATAAAATTCGATATCCCCACCCATGAGCTTGGGCTCGTGGTAATAGTTTTGCCCTAAATATTGGAGGCACTACTTGTATGGAGAGAAGTGCGAGATTTACACAAGCCATAAGTGCTCTAGTGCATTTTCACGTAGAAAGAGCTCAACATATGCCAGAGGAGGCGGTTAGAGCTAATCAAGAATTATGATTGGGAGATTCTTTATCATTCGGGGAAAGCCAATGTGGTGGCTGATGCCCTTAGTAAAAAGGAGAGACTCAAGATTATAATGTCTTTGGGAGAGTTATAAGAGATTTTGAGTAAATGGAAATAGAAGTGAAGGTAACCGGAGCCGGTACCGAAAAGCTGTTTGAGATTGCAATACAGCCCGAATTATTGGAAAAGAACATATTGTGCTAGAAAAAGTGATGAATGAAGGCAGAAAGCCAACAAATAGATAAGATATTAATACCGAGAAAGATGATAAGGGAATAATGAGGCATTCCTATAGAATTTGGGTTCCAAATGTTCAAGAACTTAAAGATGAGATCTTAGATGAAAGCTAGTGTAAGGAATAAGATTTAGAGCAAACCCTGAACGTGATAGTCAGGGAGGTCGCCATCAAGATAGAAGGAGCCCATAACATACTGGAGTGGAAAATGAGGATTTTAACGTATAAGATGACCCCAAGTATGGGAGAAGGATGAAACATTTCATACTAAGGAAACAGAAAGTCGAGTAAGGAAAGGAGACCCGAAACGGTACTCCTATACGGCAATTCATGGACCTGTCTAAAAAAAAAAGAACTTAGACTATTATCCCCAACCACCACCCTGAGGAAACAATGCGGTGAGAAATTCTTTCATGTTCTTTAAGTCGCTAAGCTCTCAGAGTTCCAAGGAACAAGCTGACCCAGTCGAGGCAAGAGCCTGGCTAAAGGAAATATAGGAATCATTTGAGATTCTAAATGATTGATGAATCACAAAAGACTGTTTTTGTCACTTACCCTCCTAAGAGAGAGGCCACCCGCCAGTGAAAGGCCAAGGAAGGCACGGAGCAAGAGATTATAATAAACTGATTAAAGTTCAGTCAATTGTTTTCAGGAAAGTACTTTCCAAGGTTATGGAGATAGTGTAAAAGCTTTAGAGCCAGAACAAAGACATACGAGTATGATGAATTATGAATCTAAGTTGTAAAAGTTATTAAGATTCGTTCTGAGGACACGAATCCAGAATGACGGGATATTTAAAATCTATGCTTATGTTGTGTTAGTTCATGAAATAATGATAAGAGAAAGGAAAATAAAAAGAAACTGAAGTGGAAAGGAATATAAAGGCAATAGAGTTTGAGGTATGATAAGGGAGTTGGGTATGAGGAAACCCTAAAGACTCGTACCAATAGAAATAGAAAAGTATGCATTCGTGAGGATGAGGGTGATTCACCATGAGTTAAAATTGATGGTTGAAGGCATAAGAGATACATATATTTTATCCCCTGTAAGTTGGGAGGATTCGAGGAAACCTTGAGATAACTCGAAGGATAAATAATGAGACGCGGATAGACCGAGGAGACATGGAAGTAAGAAATTAGGAAAATTGGATGAAGGAAGTGACCTTCAAGAATGTGAAGTGTAAGACCGGTGGCTCGATACCTAGAAAGGGAGACGCCAGGTATGAAAGATATCCCAACATTGAGGTGACTGTTGAGATAAACAACAAAAGTAAATAAGGAATTATTAAGAAGAGGTTCACGTTGAAAACGACCAGTATCTTCCAGAACATCCTTGTTATCGTTACCAAATTAGGCAAGAAAAGTGGATAACCATTGTTATCTTTTGGAGGCCATATTGATTAACCTCATTTTGAATACATATGTTATTGTGAAATTAGGCATATACTATCGAGGTGGGAATGATTGAATAAGACACCCTTATCAGGGATATATGACTTGAATTATCCATGGAAGGATGCATGTACCTTTTTAAAGGTGGAATTAAGGATAGAACATCGGTAACTTAAAACGAATCCTAGGAGGATGCATAAAGGTTGGCATTTCACCCTTAATAGGGATAGTATGAGTTTTGACAGTATGAATTGGAAAGGATTAAGGTAATAACAACCTTTAAGAATCAGTGGAGAATTTTTTTTCAGAAGTATATAGACAATGATTCTGGTATTAATAAATGGTATCTTGATATGCCCTGTATCTAGGGAATACAGGAGGAACGATTCAAGGATAACCTTAGAGGTTTTACAAGGAGAAAGGTAATATTCAAAATTCTCAAGAATAAAAATGTTGATAAAGGAAATGTGACGTAATTATAACGATGCCAAGTGGGGCACGTGTTAAACCACGAGAAAGTATGGATCGAACCAGTAATGGTCGAAATTGTTCAGGGCAATTAGGACTTAAGATAAAAGATGTTCTAAGTATGATTGAGAGTCAGTCGTGACAGTGATTAACCTCTAAAGACTGAGGCAATAACTTATGGAAAAATGGTGATATTTTTTTTACTCATCAGATTTTAAGGAAAACATCTTCACAAAAGCTGTGATTGAACTGAGGTAGAAAATTTATTTGGAGGAGGTTAAAATGACATTGACTGTAAGGAAATTTTACTATCAGGAAAGGCCAAAGAGGTGGCCGACACTTTAAAGGTAAGAGGATAATTATAGGCGCTTGTGCCAAAGGAATACAGTGATGATGGTTAAAGCTATGAAGGTTGTATTATGGTTTGGAAGATTAACATTCCTTCTGATGACTGTGCAATACCCAACCGTAATAGTAGTTGGTAAAGGTTTAATTCGTGTAATCGCCATGAGCGGGCTATCTATCTCAGAAGATACTATCTTGAGATAAGCCAGGACCATGTTTCAAAAAGGACTAGATGAACCCTTGAGTTAAGTCTTCTATTTAGGGCATACGATTAAGAATGGTATTAACCTGCTATCGTTGCTTTGACTGAAACTCTTCTGCAATTTTATCTACTTCATGTCATAAAAGTACGTCAGAGTTTGGAGTGTTCTTCATGAATTATGATTGGTGGTTATGTTAACTCCTTAGAAGTATTCTATACGACATGTATGGACTCCATATGGTTAGATATTAAGATTTCATGGAAAGTGAATGACGACAGTAGGTCAGTGGTGGACCATAGTAATGCAGCAATGATTCTGCGAGTAATGAGCTGATTACAACCGTGAGAGTTGTATTGGAATGGATGTTGAGATTGAGTACCACTAATCGGTTCGTGGTAGTGTATAAGTTATCAGTGATAGACTAATTAAGTAGAGTATCTACCTATTGAATATTTATTCCCTCTTATGAAAAGAGAGTCGTATTACTATATGAGGAAGGTTGCGGTGCAAGCATAGAATTCTAGTAACGATGATGTCTAGAATGAGATCCCAGATTCAATTTTCGATATCGAGGGAGTTTCAAAGGTGATTGTGTATAAGCTCGAGGAAGAGCATGGGTCCATAGAATGATGGACGAAATAGCAAAAATATTTAGGCATGTGAAATACAATGCTATAATACTTGATGTTGATATAAATACATATATGTTTTGTTCTCCTATGACAAACCTCTATAGTTCAGAGGTAGATTCCAAGCCAGATATTTTATGGCAAAAAAAAAATTACGAATATACAATTCTCTTCAGTTCGTTCTTTTCTCTTCTTTTCATTTCATGTAAGCTGAGAAGAACAACCCTTCCAGAAGGGGAGGTATTGCCGAATGACTATCTATCTGTATGATAGAAGCCTAGTAGGATACCATCTATTGTTTAATTACTTGTCAAGTACTAAAGGCTGGCCACCTTCTGTACTAACTATGCGATATAACAAGTGTTCATGATCATAGTGATCTCTCAACAAATTCCTTTACTTCTATATGATTGATCAAACTTTGGGAAATAGAAACAGCTGAAAAAGGAGTAGTAAAGTTGTGGTGGTATTCGGAATGGAAACACATTCGTGATACTAAGGTTGACGTGGTTATTAAAAGGTTATAGAATGCTAACGAGCAAAAGTATAACCAGTATAATATTAGGAACGGAAGGTAGTAGCGATTACGAACTGGAAAAGAATGGGTATTGAGAAGCAAAAGCTCTAATGCTAAAAGCTATAATGAGAGTCTGCGCAATAGACTTGAAAGAAATTGGAATGATCACTTAACACGGATTGAGTTTTCTTACGATAATAGATCATATGTCATTATCGAGATGTCGCCTTATGAGATCCTTGAGGGAATACAATGTCAATCTCCCTTATGTTAGGATGAAGTTGTAGAGCGCAAGATGCTCGGACCCGCAGTAGTCCAAAGGACCAAGGATATAACAGATCTAACCAGAGGACGGCTGGTAGTAGCCCAAGATGGACATAAGAGGTATGCTGATTTGACTCGAAAGGACAAAGAGTATGAAATAGGGGACCTAGTAATGTTAAAGGTATCCCTTGGAAAGGATTGATGAGGTTCGGAAAGAAAGGAAACCTAAGTCCACAAATTGTTGGACCCTTGGAGATATTAAGACATATTGGGAAGTTAGCATATGAGCTAGCCCTACCCCCGAACCTGTAGCAAGTTCATAACGTGTTCCACGTATCAATGTTAAGGAAGTGTAATCCGGATGCCAGACAAATAGGGGCATATGAGCGCATAGGCATGCAACCAAACGTAACCTATATGGAGCAACCAGGAAGGGTTATAGATTGAAAAGGAACAAGTACTTAGGAGAAGGGTTATCAAACTAGTCAGAGTTGGTGGTAGAACCACAATGTGGGAAAATTGACTTGAGAGTTAGAAGGCCCAATGCTAGAAAAGCATCCCCAACTGTTTTCTATCTGATTCCGGGACGAAATCCTTTTAAGGAGAGGAGACTGTAATAACCCCAAAAATGTTGGACTTTTTGTAACCCTTATGAATAGTGATTTTGCTGATTATGCTGAATGAGAAAACTTTTCATGCCACACTATGTAGAGGTTCTTTTATTGATATTTTGAGATCTTATTAGTACTCTATATGGTATATAAGTGTATGTAAAGATCGTCAGAATCCAAATTTGAACACTTTGATTTTTCCCGAAAATCCACCAGATACCGAAAGAATTGAGTATAAGGTAACAGGATAAAAAGGATTTAAATTCAAGGATTATAAGAGAGGATCATAAAAGGAATATGATGTATTGAGAAAGGTTAAGGAAACCCAAGTAATAAGATCCCGGGTATGATCCCACAAACGATAAACGAGAACGAAAGTTAAGCGAACCGTATAACAGATCAGCGGTCATTAGGCAAGCAATTAGGAGTTAATCAAGGGGTTAGTGGATGATGATGTCATCAAACCAACAAGAAGAAGACAAGTGTGGAAGATGACATAAGCATGGTGAATTAAGCATGACAAAAAGGAGGGATTGGTTGGTTGATTGTGGACCATTCATTCTTTACCATGGTAAAAAGTTAATTAAACAAACAAGGTGGATCAACCAAGCCAAAAACAAATCATAACATCAAAAAAACACAAAACACTCCATTTCTTCAAGGAAGCTCTCGGCTTTCTCTTCATTTTCAAGGAGAAAAAAATCAAAATCCAAGATCCAAGCATTGTTAAATCATGAGGTAATTATCCAAGGTTCCTTATACATAGATATAGCTATCCCATGAATCTAAGCTTCAATTTCCTTCACAATCTCTTCCAATAATTCAAGGAAGAAGATGGTGAATAGTAACTTTCAAAAAATAACTTTAGTTTTCTTGAATTTTTATGAAAGTTTAAGGTTATCCAAGCAAGGATCAAGGTTCTTTTAGGCATTCAAAGCTCTTGTGTTGTGTTAAGAAGCTTCAAGAAGGTATAAACTCCAAACCCTAGCTTTTAGTTTTGAGTATTTAGGAATGGTTATGATAGATATAGTATATGTGAAGCATGATGCTTGTTTGTTTAAAGTTTGGTTGAGTTTGTAGAGATTTTGATGGTTGAATCTTGGTTATTAGTTAATGAACCTTAGTATGGTTAGTAGCTTTTGTTGTGATTGAATAAGTTGGATAAAACATGAAGTAATACACTGATGTGGTGAGGTTTGGAGGGATTTTGGTTTTAATGTTAATTGTGGGTTGAATTGTGGATTGAATTGGAGTGTTTTAAATTTGGGTAATCGCGTAAACATAGCCGTCGTAATGTCTGATTTACTTTAGGCTGTTTTTGTTCTTAACATTAGGACCCGTAAACTCACTGCTAGGTTTTGACCATTGCTATGATTAGATAGTTCATGTTACAAGCTTCGTTTTGATATGTAGTTCGTTTGATTCCGATGTACGGTTTAGGAGAAACGACCGTTTTAAGTAACGGCGTTTCGCGACCGAACCATTACCCCTCGCCTTACTTTGAAACCTTGGTTAAGGACCTTAAATGAATAATTGGGGTAAGAAACAATTATGTAAAGTGGATTAGCCAGTTGGTAAGGTACTCGCGAAAGAATCGCCTTAAAACCCTTAATGTTTAATTTATTAAAAATGGTGGAGCCGAGGGTACTCGAGCGACTTAAGTAAATAGTTAAGCGCGAAAGCGAACGTTAGGACTCTAAATGGTTAAAGTCTAGTTTCTTAAGCGACCGGGGTTTAATTCCGACTTATGTTGTTGTTCATAGGTTATCGGACCCACTCTAAGCTTAAGTCTATCCGGGAGCACTCAGGCAAGTTTTCTACCAATATAACTGTTGTTGTGATGTATATGTGTATATGCATGATCTTGTGATAAATGCACATTTGTTATTAGCAAATTCTTGCGATATATTGTAGCATGTGATATGGTATATATGCATGCATGTTCCGTATTCATGATTTATATATCTGTTGGTTCAAATGCTTATTAGTTGCATAATACATATGCTAGAGATAAGCAGTAGTTGTGTATACCCTTAGTATAGGGGACCCAAAGGTGAACATTTTCTAAAACCGGGAGTCGATGTTCCCGAGTATATTATATATATATATTTAAATATATATATATATATACATATTGTTATAGTTTTCAAAACTATTAATCGAATAAGGTTTATTCGATAACTTTTATTTTATTTAATGAATATTACTTGAATATTCATTCGAGGGCTTATGACTCAGTTTATATTATTTAATGAATATTATTTGAATATTCATTTGAGGATCTATGACTCCGATTATTTACTGAAATATATTCTTTATTTTATTAAAGAATGAGGTGTCGACAATCAAACTTATTTTTGATTATTCAAATAAAGATAGTACTTTCGTATAAGTATATCTTTGGTTATTTAATACTCATTTCAAGTATAAGTTTTACAACTTCTACTTCAAGTTATTTATATAGAGATTATCTTTATGGGAATATTATTTAATAATATTCAGATATTTTCTAATATATCGGGACTGATTTACTTTATTAAATCAGCATTACTCCAAACACTCTTTAAAGTGTTTTCAAGTCTTTAAAATGATTTTTAAAAAGTTAGAGCGGATCCCAAAACTCATTTTTATATATTTAAGATCTTCCTTTTTAAAGGGGATTTAAATACTCGCTCAAAACCTGGGGAATCCGGCTCTCTGGTGTATTTTATATTCGTAACGTGGTTGCTGTTTTGAGAAAACAATTTGATTACTTGCCCAACGTTCGGGAAGTAAGTCCATCTAATTGAGTCGGCATAAGCGACAGGCCGGGGTACGGTCTATCAAAGTGTAAGTGGCTGGGTGGCAGTCCATCAATGCGTAAGAGGCCGCGTGGCGGTCCAGCACAAGGTCCTTATGTGGCCAGGGTGATGACCGGTGGGGGATTCATCCATCTACTAGTAGAAAAGGTTACTTATTGGTATCTTTGCCTGATCAGCAATATATCGGGTTTATGCAAAAATTCTTTCCTTTCCAAATTTATTGGATATTGCAACTCTGTTCATACTTTACATGACAGAGGTTTTCAGGAAATGTATGGGAGATATATATGATTATATTTATATATCGGGACTTAATAAAGCATCTCGTAACTTCATTATTTATAATGATATTTCAAGGATTGAATCTATTCAAGTCTTATCTTGTAGTCTCATCTGGGTGATGAACTTTTGAAACTGATAATATCTTGAACGGTGGTAGTTCAAGTAGTATTCGGATATAAGTATATTAGAGTATCTTGTAACTACATCTTTTAAACTTATATCTAGTAAATGATTATCTTGTGCATGTCAAATATTTTCGGAAAAATGTTGAGACAAGGTTAGATATATGAGATCACCTTGCAACGATATTTTTATACAGATATAAACTGGAACTCTGTGTATATTATACATGTCAGAGGATTTCAAAGATTGTGAAAAGTATATATGTACATATACTGAATATTTTGCGACTTCATCGCATTAAGATATCAAACTTGGTTCATTTCTTTTGACCAATACTTTTATGAGTACTATGAGAAGGCTCATATATTGTAAATCATTATACATATTATTTTGGTGGGCTTGCTGCTCACCCTTGCTTTCTTCTTTCATCACACAACAACAGATAGAAAAGATGAACAGGACCAAGCTCC
Source organism: Apium graveolens (assembly GCF_009905375.1). Lineage (NCBI taxonomy): Eukaryota > Viridiplantae > Streptophyta > Magnoliopsida > Apiales > Apiaceae > Apium > Apium graveolens. Next base: position 203,947,598 of record NC_133652.1, on the reverse strand, counting down.
CAATTCGCGAGCGGATAGGAAACGTTCCGCAGTTTCCTATAGGCATTGATGTCACTGTAGCTGAGGTAGGAACTACCAATAGGCTAGGCTTCAACTTTTGATGTACTAGATTTATGTATATTTATGAATTGTAATAATGGCAAAGAAATGTAAATCTATTCAGAAACCCTTTTAAGGTGTAATGGCATATAATTTTGGAATAAAATGACTCGCGTTATTTTTGGATATTCATCTCTGAGACTATAACTTGTGGTGTGTGTGTTTATTGTGGGGTCACAGTACAGAGTAGTTGATTGTTTATTAAGATTGGGTGTTATTAAGGGAAATGGAACTCGTGACAACCCGGATCCCTGACCCCGGATTTGGGGGTGTTACACAGATGGTTAGAACTTCCACAGTTATGACATGTATTTCTAGGAGCATTAGGAACAGGCTTATAATTATTACTTTTGTTCACACCTTCCTTTCTATTCCTATTTTTCCTAGGTGGTTTTACCTTGCTTACATTCTTAACATCTTTCAGCTTATGCTTAAGCTGCTTCTTAGTCATTAAGCATATGTTAAATTCAGTTGGCTTATCCTGTTTAGGTTTGTCAGAAGTTATTTTCTCCTTAACTTCTGATTTCTCAATATCAGACTTTGCAGTTACAAACTTAACAGGATTTACCTTTGGTTTTTGTTTAACAACTATAGGCTCAGTTTCTACAGTTCCCTTACTGTTCTTATCATCTCCATAACCTAAGCCCTCTTTCCAGTTTCCACTACTAAGAATATCCTGAGTTGCTTTACCAGATTTAGTCCAAGTCCTGATAATCTCTCTTTCCTTTTTTAACTCAGTTTTTAGAGATTCATTCACTTTTAACACTTCATCCCTAACATAAAAGGCATCATCTCTATCTTTCTGAGTTTGATGGAACATGACTAGCTCTTTTTCTAAATAATCATTCCTCTATTTATAAGCAAGATTTTCATAAGTTAATCTTTCACATGTTAAAGTTTGATCTTTATAACTAATGAACATGGTTTTAAGATATCTTCTCAACTCAGTAATATCATCAGTATGAAAGGCATAAGTAGTTTGAGGTACCTTTAAGTCAGCAGTATCAGAACAGCTATCAGCATTTGCCATCAAGACATAGTTTTCTTCATCCTCAGAATCTGAAGCATCTGACCAGCTTTTCTTCTTTGTGACAAGAGCCTTTCCTTTGTCACTTTTCCCTTTTCTGCAATCTGGAGATATGTGGCCTTTCTCACCACAGTTGTAGCATTTAACATTTGAGTAATCTCATTTGTCAGACTTTCCTCCTTTGCCTTTAGATTTTCTAAAACCTTTCTTTTCAGAATTTGCACCTTTCCTGGAAAACTTCTTTCCTCTTCTGAATTTCCAGTATGTAATCTTTGTGATCCCTTTCACCATAAGAGCACACAGCTTCATCATCTCCTCATCATGGTCCATCTCAGGTATACTTTCAGTTTCTGAGTCATCACCACTATCAGAACTTGATGACTCAGTATTAGACTTTGTGATGAGAGCTTTTTCCTTGCCTTTTCTTGAGACAGCTACTTTGGGAATTTCCTCCTCAGCCACAAAAGCAATTGTCCTCGGCTTTCTTTTATTCCTCTTGCTTCTTTGTTCCATCTCAAGTTCATGAGTCTTGAGCATCCCATAAATTTCATCAAGAGGTGTTTCCTCAAGGGCATAGTTGTCTCTTATTATTGTGGCCTTCAAATCCCATCTTTCAGGAAGAGCTAACAGGAATTTAAGATTTGAATCTTCAATATCATACTCTTTGTCAACTAGTGACAAATCATTCAAGAGTTTGACAAATCTGTCATATAAATCAGTTAATGACTCATCAGGCTTTGAGTCAAAGTGCTCATACTCTTGTGTGAGTATCGTCTTCCTGTTCTTCTTGATTGAATCAGTTCCCTAACACCTTATTTCCAAAGCATCCCATATCTCTTTTGCAGTCTTGCAGTTAATTACCCTGTTTGACATGACATTATCAATGGCACTATGCAGCAAGTGTTTTACCTTTGTATCCTTTACAATCGATGAGATATCTTCAGCAGTGTAATCACTTTTCTCCTTTGGTACAGACTTTGCTGGCTGACCTACAACTTCCACAGAGAGTTTGGTTGGCATATGTGGTCCTTCATAAATCCTGTCGAGATATTCAGGATCTGTAGCTTCCAGAAACATAGCCATCTTCACTTTCCATATGGAATACTCAGAAGGTTTCAATATGGGAACTCTTATAGTCTCATATCGACTATGGGTTATGGTTTTTGGAGGTTCTTCAGTTTTGGTGGGCTTGGTTGGAGTTTCTTCTTCAGACATGATTATTTTTGGATCTTAAACTATTTGTGTGTTAACAGATAGCTCTGATACCACTTTTTAGGTCACAAACACTGTAGAAGGGGGTTGAATACAGTATTTAGCACAATCAAATTGATTATAAGAACTCAAGTAACAGAAAACAGATTTTATTCAATACAATAAACTCTGTTACAATATGGAACTGTCCTCTCTCAATGATGAACAAATTATCACGAGAGCTGCTAGAGTTACAAAGAATAATAACTTCGGTAATCGTAACACTTATAGTGTAAACTCTATGAATGTGTTTATATACTACACAGTTACAAGATAATCTTCTAATTGATATGGAATATAATTCTGCTTCCTAAAATATATCAACCAGTTATCTTTTCTTCCAAGTATTATATTCTTCATAGAATTCCTTCTTCATGCACAATTCTTTCTGTCTTAGTCACGATCTTCTTTCCTTTCAATCAGCCGCCTGCCTTATCTGAAAGTCATCTTAAGTCCTGATATTATCTCCTGATAAATATCTTCTGATCACTTAAGTTCTGATAACTTAAGTTCTGATATCTTAAGTTATGTCTTCAGTATAAGTGCTGATTTCCAGTTAAGTATTGAGTTTGTCCTGTTAGGTAAGATCTGAAAACTAAACACAAATCATATTACACATGACATTATCCAATATATCTAACATGGTCGCATTAAGATATCAAACTCGGTTCATTTCTTCTTGACCAAGACTTTCATGAGTACTATGTGAATGCTCATTTATTGTTAATTATTATACATATTATTTCGGTGGGCTTGTTGCTCACCCTTGCTTTCTTCTTTCATCACACAACAACAGATAGACAAGATGAACAGGACCAAGCTCCCAATTCGCAAGCGGATAGGAAACGTTCCGCAGTTTCCTGTAGGCGTTGATGCCGCTGTAGCTGCGGTAGGATCTACCAATGGGCTAGGGTTTCAACTGTTGATGTACCAGACTTATGTATATTTATGAATTGTAATAATGGAAAAGAATATGTAAATTTATTCAGAAACCCTTTTGAGGTGTAATGACTTATAATTGTGGAATAAAATGACTTGTGTTATATTTGGTATTCATCTCTGAGACTATAACTTGTGGTATGTGTGCATATTGTGGGGTCACAATACGCAGTAGTTGGTTGTTTATTAAGATTAAGTGTTATTAAATGAAATGGAACTCGTGACAACCCGGATCTCTGATCCCGGATTTGGGGGTGTTACAAAAATGGTATCAGAGCCAAGCGTTATAAACCTCAGAGATGATGCGTCGTTAAAATGATAAGTTCACTAAGATAATAAGAACTCTTGCCAAGTTCATAGTCGTACTACCTAACATAGTACTGACAGTTAAAACCCTTACGGGAACCCTTATAAATATCATGATAGTAACATAGTTCATTATCGTATAGGGTAGCGGGGCACCGAACCCTGAGGTTGAGGAGCAACAGTGCGATGATGTTTTATTACTTATTGGAGATCAGATTGTGGATCCGATAGAGCGTCCTAATGAGGGACTGGATAATGCTCATGTTGAGGATGTAGCCGTTGAGGAGGTTGTCCCAAAAGAGATTGTTACTGAGGAGGATCTTGACAAGAATAAAAATTTGACCGCTAAGGAATTAATAATCGTAGTCAGGGTGACTACCAGAGATAGGATTGGCCGGTTACTACCGTAGGTTCGTCCAAGTTTGCAAAGATCGCAGCCACTTTAATGCGGCTTATTCGTAAGACTGAGAAGTTCGAATGGACAGAGAAATGCGAGAACATCTTCCAAGAACTGATGAAAAGATTGGTGATGGCCCCTATGTTGGTGTTGCCGGATGGAAAAAGAGATTTTGTGATTTTTAGTGACGCTTCGCACAAGTAATTAGGGGGCATTGTTATACAGTATGACAAGATAATCGCGTATGCGTCAAGATAATTAAGGGAATATGAAATTCTATATCCCACCCATGATCTTGGGCTCACGACAATAGTTTTGCCCTAAAGATTGGAGGCACTACTTGTATGGAGAGAATTGCGAGATTTTAAACAAACCATAAGAGCTCAAGTATATTTTCACGCAGAAAGAGCTCAACATGCACCAGAGGAGGTGGTTAGAGCTAATCAAGGATTACGATTCTGAGATTCTTTATCATCCAGGGAAAGCCAATATGGTGGCTAACCCCTTTAGAAGAAAGGAGAGACTCAAGATGATAATGTCTTCGGGGGAGTTGATAAGAGATTTTGAGAAAATGGAAATAGAAGTGAAGGTAACCGGAGCTGGTAATGAAAAGCTGTTGAGATTGCAATACAGCCTAAATTATTGGAAAATATCATATTGTGCCAAGAAAAAGTGATGAATGAAGGAAGAGAGCCAATGACTGGAGAAGAGATTAATATCAAGAAAGATGATAAGGCAGGTATTCCTACAAAATTTTGGTTCCAAACATTCAAGAGCTTAAGGACAGGATCTTAGATGAAAGCCATAGTTTGAGGAATAAGATTTAGGGCAAACCCTGAATGTGATAGTCAGGGAGGTCGCCATCAAGAAAGAAAGAACCCCTAATATAATGAAGTGGAAAACAAGGATTTTAACGTATATGATAACCCCGATTATGGGAGAAGGATGAAATATTTTATATGGAGAAAACAGAAGTCGAGTAAGATAGGAAGAACCAGGATGGTACTCCTATGGGGAATTTCATGGTCATGCCTAAACAAAACTTATACTTTTATCCCCAACCACCACCCTGAGGGAACAATGTGGTGGGAAATTCTTTCAGGACCTTTAAGTCACTAAGCTCTCGGAGTTCCAAAGAACAAGTTGACCCAGTCGAGTCAAGAGCCTGGATAAAGGTAATAGAGGAATCATTTGAGATTCTAAATGATTGATGAAGCGCAAAACACTATTTTTGCCACTTACCTTCCTAAGAGAGAGGCCACCCGCCGGTGGAAGGCTAAGGAAGATAGAGAGATAGTGTAGAAGTTTTAAAACCAGGCCAGAGGCGGATAAGTATGATGAATCATGAATCTAGGTTGTAAAAGTCATCAAGGTTCGTCTGAAGGACACGAATCCGGAATGACGGGATAATTGAAATCAATGCTTATGTTGAATTGGTTCATGAAATGGTTGTAATAGATGTGAAAATAAAAGACTGAAAAGGGAAGGAGCATAAAGGGATTTAAAGAAAATATAGTTCAGAAGTGATAAGGGAGCTAGGTATATGAAACCCTAAGAAAACCTAGAAATAAATATAGAGAAGTGTGTCATCATCAGCGCGTGGTGACTGATCATGAGATAAAGTCAAGGTTTGAAGGCGTAGGCGATACGTATAATTAATCCCCTTTAAGTTGGTAGTATTCGATGAAATTTTGAGATAGACCGATGTATTAATAAGGAAACACGAATGGACTGAGGACACATGATAACAAGATATTAGGAAAATGGGATGAAGAAAGTGACCTTCAAGAATGTGAATTATGTGTAAGACTGGTGGCTTGATACCCAGAAAGTGAGACGCCGGGTATAAAAGATATCCCAACATTGAGATGATGGTTGAGATAAATAATGGAGATAAATGAATAGATAGAACTAAAAAGTTCACGTTGAACACGACCAATATCTTCCAGAACATCCCTGTTATCATTACCAAATCAGGAAAGAAAAGCGGATAACCATTTTTATCTTTTGGAGGCCATATGGATTGACCTCAACTTGAATAAGGATGTTATTGTGAAATTTGGTATAGACTATCGAGGTGGAAATGATTGAATAAGATACCCTTATCAGGGATATATGAATTGATTTATCCATGGAAGGATGTAAGTACCTTTTTAAAGGTGGAATTAAGGATATAACCTCAATAACTTGAGAGGAACCATGGGGGAATGCATAAAGGTTGGCATTTCACCCTTAATAGGGACATTATGACTTGGGGTAATACGGAATGAAGGATTAAGTCAACAACAACCTTTAAGGATCAGTGGAGAAATTTTCAGAAGTACATAGACAATGGTTCTAGTATTAGTAACTGGTATTTTGATATGCCCTGTATCTAGGGAATACAGGAGGGACGATTCAAGGATAACCTTAGAGGTTTTACAAGGAGAAAAGTAATATTCAAAGTTCTCAAGAATAGAAATTTTGATAAAGGAAATATGACGTAATTATAATAATGCTAGGTGGGGCACATTTTGGACCAAAAAAAATAAAAAAAATAAATATAGACCGACCCAATGAGGGTCAAGATTGGTGAAAACAAGAAGGACCCAAGATAAGAGACGTCCTAAGTATGATCGAGAGTCAGTCGTGACAATGTTCACATCTAAAGACCGAGGCAATAACTTATGGAAAAATGGTGATATTTTTTTCTCACCAAAGCTTAAGGAAGAGCATTTACACACAAGTAGTGATTGAAAATGAGGTAGAAAATTTAGATGGAGGTCATTCAAAAGACATTGATTATAAGGAACTATTACTATCTGGAAAGGCCAATGAGGTGGCCGACACTCTAAGTGTAAGAGAGCAATTATAGGCGCTCATGCCAGAGAAATACAATAATGATGGTTCAAGCCGTGAAGGTTGTATTATGCTGTGAAAGATTGACATTCCTTCTGATGATTGTGCGATACTCAACCGTAACAGTAGTTTGGTAAAGATTTAATTCATATAATTGCCGTGAGCGGGCTATCTATCTTAGAAGGTCCTATCTAGAGAATAAGTCAGGACCATGTTATGAAAGGACTAAATGAACCTTTGAGCTTCATGTCTCCTAATAAAGACATATGGTTAATAATAGTATTAACATGCCATCGTTGCTTTCATTGAAACTCTTCTGCAATTTTATCTGTTCATGTCATATGTACGTCAAGTTCAGGAGTGTTCTTCATGAATCATGAACGGTGATCATATTGCCTCCTTAGAAGAATTCGATACGATAGCTACGGAATTTGTATGGTTAGATATTAAGATTTCATGGAAAACGAATGACTATAGTAGGTCTGTGGTGGACCAGAGTAATGCATCAACGATTCTTTGAATAATGAGCCGATTACAACCGTGAGAGTTGTATTATAATGGATGTTGAGATTGGGTACCACTAATCGGGTGGTGGTGATGTATAAGTTATCATTGATAGACTAATTAAGTCGATTATATACCTATTGAATATTTATTCCTTCTTATGAATAGAGAGCCGTATTACTATACGAGGAAGGTTGTAGTGCAAGCATAGAATTCTAGTAATGATGATGTCTAGAATGAAATCCCAGATTCGATTTTCGCTGTCAATGGAGTTCCAACGGTGATTGTTTATAAGCTCGATCAAGAGCATGGGTCCATAGAATGATGGACGGAATAGTGAAAGATTCAGGACATTAATTACGATGCTATAATACTTGATGTTGAGATATATAAATATATATTTTTGGTTCTCCTATGATAAACCTCTATAGTTCAGAGGTAGATTCCAAGCCAGATATTTTGTGGCAGTATATTTTTTATATAATGCTCTTAAATTCGTTCTTTTCTCTCCTTTTATTTTGTATAAGCTGAGAAGAACAACCCTTCCAGAAGGGGAGTTATTGTCGAATGACTATCTATCTATGAGATAGAAGCCTAGTAGGATACCATCTATTATTTAATTGCTTGTCAAGTACTAAATCCTGGCCACCTTCTGTACTAACTGTGTGATGTAACAAGCGTACATGATCATAGTGATCTTTCAATAAAATCTTTTACTTCTATATGATGGATTAAGCTTTCGAAGATGGAAGCAGCTGAAGGAAGTAGTATCAGTGCGGTGGTATTCTGAATCTGACGCATTCGTGATACTAAGGTTGACACAATTATTAAAAGGTTATAGAATACTAACGAGCAAAAGCATAACCAGTATAGTATTATATACGGAAGATAGTAATGACTACAAACTAGAAAAGAGTGGGTATTGAGAAGCAAAACCTATAGCGCAAGAAGCTATGATGAGAGTCTGTGCGATAGAATTGAAAGAATTTGGAATGATCACTTAGCACGTATCGAGTTTTCTTACGGCGATGAATGATATGACAGTGTCGGAATGTCGCCTTATGAGGCCCTATACAGAAAGAGATGCCGATCTCCCTTGTATCAGAATGTAGTTGGAGAGCTCAAGATGCTCAGACCAGCAGTGGTCCAAAGGACAAAGATATAATAGATCTAATCAGAGGACGGCTGGGAGTAGCCCAAGATGGACATAAGAAGTATGATGATTTGACAACGAAAGGATAAAGAGTATGAAGTAGGGGACATATTGTTGTTAAAGGTATCCCCTTGAAAAGCCTTGGAAGGGAATGATAAGGTTCGGAAAAAAAAGGAAAGTTAAGTCCACGATTTGTTGGACCCTTAGATGTATTAAGACATATTGGGAAGTTAGCATATGAGCTAGCCCTATCCCCGAACCTATAGCAAGTTCATAACGTGTTCCACATATCAATGTTAAGGAAGTATAATCCGGATGCCACACAAATAGGGGCGTATGAGCGCATAGATATGCAACAAGACTTAACTTATGTGGAGCAACCAGTGAGGGTTACGAATCAAAAAGGAACATGGTGATCAAGCTAGTCAGAGTTTGTAATAGAATCACAATGTGGGAAAATTGACTTGATTTCGAAAGTGCAATGCTAGAAAGTATCCCCAACTATTTTCTATCTGATTCCGAGACGGAATCCTTTTAAGGAGGGGAGACTGTAATAACCCCAATTTTTGGAATTTTTTTGAAACATTAATGAATAGTAACTTTTGCTGATGATGCTGATTAAGGAAAATTATCAAACCATGATATATAGGAGTACTGTGATGGAAATTCTAAGATCATATTAGTATTCCATAAAGTAAATGAGTGTATGTAAAGGTAGTCAGAATTCGGATACGAAAACTTTGATTTTCTCGCAAATCCATCAGATACCAAAAGAATTGAGTATAAGATAACATGATTAAAAGGATTTAAATTCAAGGATTATAAAAGAGGATCATAAAAGGAATATAAAATATTGAGAAAGGTTTAGGGGAACCCAAGTAATAAGATTCCGAATATGATCCCTCAAACGATAAACGAGTCATAAAACAATTACACGACAAGTAATGCAAGTGAGATTAGTGCAAGGATTAAGGATGATGATCAAGCATTTAAGCAAGGATTAGCATAAAAGATGCTTCCACCACCAAGTAATAACAAGTGGCAAATGATGAAGTCACCAAGGTGATGTCATGCTTAATCACACTCTACTCACTTTAGTCATCCAATTAACCACCCAAATATCTCATTCAACTTCCATTTTCCACCACAAACACAATCAACAAAGAAAAAAACCCTCCCAAGAACATTGCTCTCTTGGCTTTCTTCATTCCAAGGAAGAAAATTTTCAAGAATTCAAGCTTCACTTCATAAACAAATCCAAGGTAAATTCCTTAGCTTCTTGATGATTAGATAAACATATCCTATGAGTTTAAGCTTCCAATTCTTCATGAATCTCTTCCAATAAATCAAAGAAGAAGATGGTGAATAGTAACTTTCAAGAAATAACTTTAGTTTTCTTGATTTTTTATGAAAGTTTAAGGTTATACAAGCAAGGATCAAGGTTCTTTTAGGCATTCAAAGCTCTTGTGTTGTGTAAGGAAGCTTCATCAAGGTAAAAAACTTCAAACCCTAACTTTACTTTGAGTATTAGGAATGGTTTTGATTGTTATAGTCAATGAGAAGCATGATGCTTGTGTGTTTAAAGTTTGAATTGGATTTGTAGTGATTTCGATGATGGAATCTTGTTTATAGTTAATGAAACTTAAGTAAAGTTAGTAGTTCATGTTTGTGGTTGAATGAATTGGAAAATCTTGAGGGTTGGGACTGATGTAGTAAGGTTTGGGTGAAATTTGGTTGTGATGGTGGTTGTGAGTTGAATTGTGATTGTTTGGAGTGGTTTAAAACTTGGTAATCGCGTAAACATAGCTGTCGTAATATCCGTTTTCATACAACTGCTTGTTCTTAGTGTTCGGGACAGAGAGCTAACTGTTTAATCTTTTACTTTTCCATGCTTAGCTAGATTGTGTCGTAAGCTTCATTTTGATATGTGGTTCGCTTGAATCCGATGTACGGTTTAGGAGAAACGACCGTTTTAAGTAACGGCGTTTCGTCAACGAACCATTTCCCCTCGCCTTACTTTGAAACCTTGATTAAGGCCCTTAAATGACTACTTGGAGTAAGAAACAATTATGTAAGTTAAAGGGTTAGTTGGTAAAGTATTTGCGAAAGCGTCGCCTTAAAATTTGTAACGGTTAATTTATTAAAATGGTGGAGCCGAGGGTACTCGAGCAACTTATGTGAAGCGCAAAAGCGAACGTAAGGGTCCAATTGGTTAAAGTCTAGTTTCTTAAGTTACCATGGTTTAATTCCAACTTATATGATTGTTTATAGGTTACTAGACTCGCCCCAGGCCTTTTACCACCCCCAGTCGCTCAGGCAAGTTACCCGTTATACTGTTGTTGTGATGTAATATATTGATGCATTATCTTGAGATAAGTGCATGGTTATTATTAGCAAAGTCTTGCGATATATTGGAGCATGTGATCTGATATTTATATGCATGCCTATTTTGAAATATTGATATTCTATTATCAATTCAAATGCTTAAAAACTGCATCATACTTATGCTAGAGATAAGCAGTAGTTGCGTATACCCTTATTATAGGGGACCCGAAGGTGAACATTTTTCTAAAACCGGGAGTCGATGTTCCCGAGTATAATATATATATATTTATATATATATATATATATTGTTTTCTATAACTATTAATCGAATAAGGTATATTCGATAGTTTTGAATAATAATCAAACTTATTTTCAATTATTCAAATAAAGATCGTACTTTCGTATAAGTATATCTTTTGTTAATTATTATTCATTTCAAGTATGAGTTTTAAAACTTTTACTTCAATTATTTTTATAAAGATTATCCTTTATGGGAATATTATTTAAATAATAATATTCAGATAATTTCTAACATATCGGGAATGATTTATTTTATTAAATCATCATTAATCTAAACATTCTTTAAAATGTTTTTGAGTCTTCAAAATGATTTTAAAAGTTAGAGAGGATCCCAAAACTCATTTTCGGATTTAAGATCTTCCTTTCAAAGATTTAAATACTCTCTCAAAACCTAAGGAATCCAGCTCCGTTGTGTATTTTGGAGCAACGAAGTTGCTAATTTGATAAAAGAGTTTGATTACTTGCCCAACATTCGGGAAGTAAGCCCAATCGAAATGCGTCGGCATAAGCAACATGGGCTCAGTGGGGGTCCATGAAAGTGTAAGTGGCTCAGTGGGAGTCCATCAATGCGTAAGTGGCTAAGTGGCAGTCCAGCATAAGGTCCTAATGCGGCCAGGGTGATGACCAGTGGGGGATTCATCCATCTACTTGTAAAAAAGGTGACTTAATTGGTATCTTTTCCTGATCAGCAAGATATCAGGTTTATTCCAAAGTTTCTTCTTTCCAAAATTCTTGAGAATGACAACTCTACTTATACTTCCATAGCAGAAGGGTGTATGAATTGTATATATATATATATAGGTGTATATATATATATCGAGACTTAATGAAGTATCTCGTAACCTCATTCTTTATAATGATATTTCAAAGATTAACTCTATTCAAGTCTTATCTTGTTGTCTCATCTATGTGATGAACTTTTGAAACTGATTATACCTTGAACGGTGGTAGTTTAAGTAGTATTCTGAAAAGATATAAGTATATTGGAGTATCTTGTAACTTCATCTTTTCAACTTATATCTGGTTAATGATTATCTTATGCATGACAAAGATTTTCAGAAAAACGTTGAGACAAGGTTAGATATATGAGATCACCTTGCAACGATACTTTTATACGGTTATAAACTGGAACTCTGTGTATATTATGCATGGAAGAGGACTTCCAATATTTGAAAGTATATATACATATATACTGAATATTTTGCGACTTGGTCGTATTAAGATATCAAACTTAGTTCATTTCTTCTTGACCAAGACTTTCATGAGTACTATGAGAATGCTCATATATTAATTATTATACATATTTCGGTAGGCTTATTGCTTACCCTTGCTTTCTTCTTTCATCACACAACAACAAATAGACAAGATGAACATGACCAAGCTCCCAATTCACAAGCGGATAGGAAATGTTCTGAGTTTCCTGTAGGCGTTGATGCCGCTGTAGCTGAGGTAGGATCTACCAATAGGCTAGGGTTGCAACTGTTGATGTACCAGACTTATATATTTATGAATTGTAATAATGGAAAAGAATATGTAAATTTATTCAGAAACCCTTTTGAGGTGTAATGACTTATAATTGTGGAATAAAATGACTTGTGTTATTTGGTATTCATCTCTGAGACTATAACTTGTGGTATGTGTGCATATTGTGGGTCACAATACGCAGTAGTTGGTTGTTTATTAAGATTAAGTGTTATTAAATGAAATGGAACTCGTGACAACCCGGATCTCCGATCCCGGATTTGGGGGTGTTACAAAAATGGTATCAGAGCCAACCGTTATAAACCTCAGAGATGATGCGTCGTTAAAATGATAAGTTCACTAAGATAATAAGAACTCTTGCCAAGTTCATAGTCGTACTACCTAACATAGTACTGACAGTTAAAACCCTTACGGGAACCCTTCCACGATAATTCGGGACCTAACAATTGGTATCAGAGCTTACTGATTGATACACAAATCAGGATCCTTAAATAAATTTATCTTATTAATTTTTATTTACATAAATTTATTTAGTAAATTTGATTTAGAATTTTTTTTTTTTTTAAATAAGTTTATTTATGAACTTAATTTAAATAAATTTATTTTATAAATTTAACTAAATTAATTTACTATTTAAATTTTAGTAAATTAAAGTTTTTAATTTAAATTTATTTTCGATTAATTTAGCTGCTAGTTTCAGAAGCTCGGATTATTAACTGCTATTTGTTAGGTGCCATTTTCTAACTTTATATTGGCACCTCTTGTTCGTGCAATCAGTTGGTTTATTAGGTGACCACATGTATAAACCAACGGATAAAGGCAACCTTGTTAAAAAGAAATGAGGTACAGGAATATTTATGTTGGTCGCAACTTGAAAACAAGTGCAATCCTCGCGCGGGATACAACCTGCGACGAAACAGCTGGAAAATGCAGTCGCAGGTTATACAAAATCAAATCAAAGAAATTCAAGGCAAGGTCGCAAGTTGAATTTTCAATGGCACATGTTAGCTTTTGGATTTTCTAGTCGCATGATAGCACTTGTTCAATTTCTGGAGCCCCAAATTTTATTTTTTATTTTTGATTTATTTACTTTTCCTTAAAATTTAAAATTCTTAAATTTAATTTTTTCTCAGATAATAATTTACGTTTATTTAATTTTGAAGAAAATTTAAAATTCTTGAAAATTAGATTTTACGTATGTTAGATATATTTGTGATGTCATGTCTAATCTGATTTGTTTAGTTTCAGAACTTAATATCAGGACTTATCAGGACTTACTGGAAATCAGGATTTACTGAAGACAAGAAGATATCAGAACTTAAGGTATCGGAACTTGTGATATCAGAACTTAAGGAAGGATATGCTTCAGAAGTAAAGTGCGGCTGATTTCTAGGAGAGGATCTGGACTAAAACAAAGGAAGATATGCTTGAGGAGTTGGACAACTAGAAGAATTGTAAAAAGATAATATCTGATTGATATATTTTATGAAGAGATATATTTCATATCAATTAAAAGATATCTTGTAACTGTGTACTATATAAACACAGCTTAGGGTTTACACTATAGGTGTTATCATTCACGAGAAAGATTATTCATTGTAACCCTAGCAACTCTTAGTGATATTGTTCATCACTAAGAGAGTAGTTTAACCTACTGTAACAGAGTTTATTACGATTGAATAAACTACTACTTTGTGTTGTAAATCATTTTGATTGTAAAACATTATATTCAACCCCCTTCTATAGTGTTGTGTGACCTAACAAATGGTATCAGAGTATCTCTATTCATGTACAAACTGTGATATCCAGTTTGCAATCATGTCTGACGAAACACAAACTCCACCTAAGCCCACCAAAACTTAAGATACTCAAAACAATCAAACCCACAGTCGATATGAAAGTATTAGGGTTCCCATACTGAGAACATCTGAGTATCCTATATGGAAGGTAAAGATGGCTATGTTTCTGGAAGCCACATATCCAGAATACCTTGATAGAATTAATGATGAAACCTAGAATTCAAAAAAAAAATCTACGAATCAAAACATGAAATTGATACTAAAAACTGAAAGAACAGATCAAAAACTTCGATTTGAGTACTTACACGACTATGATTGATGCTGGAAATCAATCAAAATCACGACTTGATTGCACGACCGATTTAGGAAAACCCGACCCGAAAACAGAGAATTTTATTTTTCAGTTTTTTTTTTTTGATAATTAATATAAAATTAAATAAAAATTAGGGTATTTATAGTAATGAAAATATTACCCGTAATTAAATTAAGAATTCTACATCTATTAAAAATAATTGGCCCTTAATTAATAAATTTTGAGTATCAATTTTTAATTTTTAAATATTTAATATATACAAATATATATATGCCGAAATTCCCAAAAATTGTGATTAATTCAAATGAAAGAAATGGAATATTTGAAAGTCCCATAATTTTATTAAAATAACGATTTTTGTGTGACTTTTAACACCCGAAGGGGCCCGAAAAAGTCATTATTTCACGAAACGAGAAAATTTATAAAATAACTGGATGTTCAGAATAACGCGATGGTACAATCCATACTTGGAAAAATAAGGCCAATTATTTTATTTGAAATATCAGTTACTAAAATATAGTTCGGGTCACATAGCTTTTGATACGAAAGCTTTTAACACGAAATAAAATACCTGATAAATACTTGGAAAATACCTGATGTTACAGAATGCACATAGCACATAACAACTAGGGTTTAATGACTAAATACACTTAATAGAATATTAAAACATATAATTTTATATTTATTATGATAATACATGCGTAATTTCCCAGGGGTATATTTCTCCTTCCCAGTTCAAAATCTGAATCCTCGGTGTGTTCATTTTCCTTTAATAAAGGAGTGACTCTACAAGATGCACCTCCTCTATTCCCCAATTTAAATGGAAATGTATCTTCATAAAAATCAGCATCAATTGATTCTACTACTGTTGAGTAAGATTGAAACTGAATGTTTAACTCAATAATACTGGTTTTGATAACTCAACATAGAACGAGGACTTACAAATAATCTATATTTCACTAGAATCAGTTCAGAATGATGATTTGGTATATATAATGATCTTGATAGCTGCAGTGAAGAAGACGTCAATAGAAGTCCGTATGAATTTCATTATTATGTTCAGGCAATGAAGGAATAAGGTTGAAGTCATTCGAAGCATTTATTAGGGTTAGTGTGAAGACCTGAAGGATTCTAAGTGAAGCTGAATGGATACTATAGAAGGCTTAACAATAATTTGTATAGTTATAATACAAAGTCAACTGTAAAATAGACCAACTGCATTAGGCATCATTGATCCGTGAAGGAAACCTAAGTATTTTTATCAGAAGAACTATTAAGTGGTATTCATAATCAAGATTAATGTTGAATGATTTATTTATGAAGACATGAAGATTGGAAGATCCGAAGACAGAAGACTGAAGACTTGAAGATAGAGAGGACTACAACTCAAGGCACACAAGAATGACTTAAAGTCTTGAAAATACCCAAAGTACAAGATTATAACCTTTCCTTATCAATTTGTATAAGCAAATGCAAGCAATGATGGTCAATTTGTAGCCTTGGATACTTGCATTGGTCGATTACTAGCTCCGAAAGGTGCATAGTCGAGTTGTAGATTTCTAGGAATATTTAAGTCACCATCAAGCAGCCAATTTCTCATCCTTGGTAAATTTCTACCCTAGCTATCTCTTCCTTGTCGATTTATAGGTACACAACAAGTTACATGGTCGATATATAGTATAAACAAGAGTGTTGGTCAATTTCTGAAGCCTAAAAAATTATATTATCGATTTCTAGACCACTCTCTCTCCTTGTCAATTCCAAGCTTCAATGGGCTCCATATGGTCGACTTCTAAGAGTTCAAGAAATGTATGGTCGACTTGTAGCTCCTACAATAATGCCTGGTCGATTTCTAGCCGTATCTTTGTCAATTTTTAGGACTCCAAGCTCAAATGAATGGACTACAAGAGCCACATGTCCCTATCTTCTCAATCAAGTCACATAACTATATAACCATCAGATCTTTGAAAGAACAAGTAGTCTTCTTTATAAAAATAGTGACGAAACTCTGTGAAATTCTTTTTGTAAAAGCTTAGTTTGATCATTTTAAGGTTTTTACAAGTGGAAGTGCTTCCAAACTTTCTTCATACCAAATAATGTCTTACATATTGATATCACTCACTGGGTATAGCTTTATAGCTTGTATTTCTTATCATTTGATACAGTTTTATCTTGTTAGAGTGACTTGTAGCAAAGAATATATATGTATTCTGTGTTGTAAGCAAACCTTCTGGAATTTATACTTTGAATAAAAGTTTACTTACCTCAAGTTTTGTATGTTCGTTCATTTTATTTTATTTTGCTGCTTAAACTTTGTTAAAATCGAAGAACATACATTCACCCTCTCATGTATGTGTAGTATGTACCTAATAATTGGTATCATAGCTTGGTAATCGGCATACAGATTAGATCCGCAAGATTGACAAGTTTAGTGATTGACTTTGGTTGTAAAGAGACAAGGAGTGCTTTCATTGGTGTAGATCTGATTTTGGGTTTGTTGGTTTTGACTTGATTGGATTTTGGTATTGTTGACTGATTGGGGTAGTTGTATTTTAAGATGGTATATTGCAAAAATAAAATTCAGATATGAAAATATGAGTTTCTTTTGTATATTCAGGCTTCAAATCCAGAGTATATGAATGTCTTAAAGAATGGAAGATATGTTCCTACGAAGGAATATCCAACTATTACTGGAATTCGAATTCCATGGACTGTAGCTGAATGGACTGCCATGGATAAAAGGGTTAATTAGGTTGGATGGAGGCCTATAACTTATTTTGGTGGATTCTATGGATGATATATGAGTCACCAAATTATGGTCTGTGAGAGTGCCAAGCACATGTGGTAAACCATAGAACTGTTGATGGAAGGAACTGAAGATGTCCGGTAGAATCGACTGGATATTTTTACTACTCAATATGAGGCGTTAAAATCTCTTCCTGGAGAAAGTATAACTCATGTGTTTAAAAAGATGAACAAATTTTTGAATGAACTGTTTATACATGGAAAGACTTACCTTCAAAGAGAAATCAACTGGAAGTTCATGTTGATTTTACCTTACCAACTGGATAATAAAGCTTCAACGGTTTGTGAAAAAAGATGATTTTAAAATAATGTCTCTTTAGAAGTTGTACGGAAAGATGAAAATCATGAGATGGAGCAAGTTTAAAGGAAAATCATATATAGTGGAGGAACAGTTGATAGCAAGAATGCTGAATTACTCAAGACCATTGCGCTTGTTGCAAGTGACTACAAAGAGCTAGACATAACTGTTGTAAAGCCAAAGTATAAAGATGAAATGCTCTTTGAAGCTAAGATGGATGAAGCAAAGCTCTTTGATAATCCAAATGATTATTCTACCATTGAGGAGCTGCAGAATATAGAAGATCCCACTATGTCCAACCTAGCAGGGATGTTTAGTAACATCAGGTTTAGAAGAAAGTACAGCTTTAGGGGTTCTGGAAGCAACAATCATGGACAAAGATCAAATTCATCTTCAGGGTCTGGCTAGAAGACATGGATGGTTGATAGAACCAAGTTCAGATGCTACAATTGTGATTAGGTTGGACACTTTGCCACTTAATGCATAAAGTCCCAGCAAGAAAAGTATAAAGGGAAAGCTTATCAGAAAAGGGATTTTGATATTTCGAAGAAGTATTCAGTGAAATCATATATTATTGAAGAAAATAGTTTGGACGATACTGACGATGAAGAAGAGCAATTTGGAAATCTTGCACTTATGACAAAACAGAAGTAATCTACAATGTAAAACTAAGGAATGTCAAATACTGATATCAAATGATGATAAGTACTGATCAGCAAATATTGACGAAAAATACTAATGACACCACCTTTTTCCAAACTCGGATATCAAATGCTGATGGAAAATTCTGATAGCTATATTCTGATATCATCACTTATATCTAACTATCTCCCCCAACTTGCGTATTAAGTAATTATGTACAAGTTCCTAATTAATAATGTCAAAACTATCTAATTGCAAAAATATAAACAAATATGCATCCTTACTATCAGTGTATCATACTTCAACTTCAATCTTGAACCTTGACAAAACCAGTAGCATCTTCAAAGAATTTTCCAAGTAAATATTCTTCAAGCACATTCAAATACATCTCCATCCTCTGTTTGATATCATTCAGCTCTTCAGTAGCATCATCATTCTGATAAATAGCTGCTCTAAGATCACGAATGTTGGATCTGCCAAATGATAAATCTTGCTCCAGAAATCCAACCTTCTTACCATTTAGATTAAAAGTGAGAACCTTTATCCCAATAGAAGTAGTTACCCTAGCTCCTCCTGCAGGAATATCAACAGTCTGACCATCTTCATTAATTTACTTTCGAATGTACTTGGATTTGATGAGCATTCCTTGTTGCTTTCTGGATACCAAGTCCTTCAGATATGCAAACTATCTAGCAGTTGTAGAGTTTATTACATTCAACAAAGTTTTCCCTTATACCACCTGTCAGCATTTAAGATAACTTGAGACCTAAGAATGGGTCTTTCAATATTTACAGTTGAGCTGACTTCCTTGATGACAATTCCTTTTTCTTTCGGTCTTTGACTTCTCTGTCTTTTTGAAATGTCTTCAATTTGAGGTACATCAGAGTTTAAAGATTTTAGCAACTTAAATTCTTTATTTATTAATTTCAACTAGTCAAGATCAACTCCAGGATTTTATTTTTTAAAAATCCTTCTACTGGCCTCAGAATTAAAAGATGTAATTTTAGGATCCTTGTAGAATAGAGTTTTCTTTCTTCCATTCACTTTCAGAGTTTGCATGAATTGACTTGACAACACCAGCTTCCGCAGCCCTCTCATCCTGGTCATCATCAGTATTTGTGACTATTAGAGTTTGTCTTTCAATAGTTGTCATGGTAGTCATATCTTTTGTAACAATTATAGTCTTCTTTTCTTCTATCTCCTCTAGTTCTTCCACTTTCACCTCTGCTTTGGATAGTGGACTTAGAAGTACCACTAGAGCCACCAGTTTCTCCACCCTTGTACCTCCCAAGTG
This sequence comes from Apium graveolens, assembly GCF_009905375.1. NCBI lineage: Eukaryota > Viridiplantae > Streptophyta > Magnoliopsida > Apiales > Apiaceae > Apium > Apium graveolens. The sequence goes on along the minus strand of NC_133652.1, from coordinate 203,927,826 downwards.
CTTTGTCGCCCTTATTTCCACAATTAGGCTCATCATCCTTATCATCAGCTTTTAACTGGAGTTGTTTGCATTTAGATTTAGAAATTATCTCCCCCTTTTTGGCATCATCACCAAGTAGGAGAGAGACAACTACCTCCATGGATTGTTGTACCTCATCCAATTTTCCAGACATTTTAGCTTGAGTTGCTTCTATCTTGTTCTGATCTGCCTCTATTCTTTCTTGTCTGACAATGATGGGCTTAAATTACTTTTGTACTTCAAACTCACTTTTACATTTAGCTTCATAAAAAGCATCCTTAAGTGCATCCATTTGAGTTTGCGCTTTCGCATGTGTGGAGTGAACAGACTTCACCATGAGAGTGGTTGCTTTGAGATGAGCAAGCAAAGGAGGAATTTTGATTTCAGATTCAGCTGTGTGCAAGTGTTGAGAAGCATTATGAAGAGAAACATGATATGTATTGTCCTTCCATTTAGAGATCTAATCTTCAGTTTCATAAGCTTTTGTGAAATTAGCATTTCTTTCATTCAACAGCTTTTGCATGTCCTTCTTAGCCATATCTTCAGGAAATGTTATTTCATCTAGATCTTCATTAGGATCTAGAGCTACATTGATTTTAGAGACTTCAATATCATCTCCATCATCGGAATCATCTTCATCAACTAAAAGCTTCATCAGCTAGTGCCTCTTTGAACTTTTGTGCTACTTCATCTTCAGCATCAAAGTCTAAGATTGTCAATGGAGCAGTGTGAGAACCATCAGATTCAGAAACTTCTATGGCATCAGCATTTATTCAATTCCCTCGGGAACTGTAGTCATGTGGGGTAGGAGCATCAGTATTAACTCCAAATCCTCAGTACTAGTGGAGTGAGCTGGAGACTCAGGAATTGGGTTGAACATTGGAGTTTGATCTTCATGAGTGGACTATTTTGTAACTTTTTCAGTAGTAGCAACATGGATTGTAGAGGTTGTGAATGAGAAACATGAATGGATTGTAAGAAAGTATCAGTTCTTAGACATGTCGGGAAAGTGTAACACCCTATATAATAACAATAAAGCCACACAATAAAAACAAGTCTAAATTATATTAGAGTGCAATAATGTAGAAAAACCAAATAACATAATAAAAAATCATGGTCTAATCTTCCAATAATAATAAATTCACTAAAAAAAGTTCTCGAATTTAATAAGTCCAATAAGTTGAATCTCAACTAAATACTGGGTGTCACTCATCACTCTTCCCGCTTTACCCCTATTTACCTGCGGGAAGGAAACAATAAAGAGTGAGCCAAATACTCAGTACAAATATAATCTAAACAAATTATGAATATAATACGAATCGATTGTGTCTTACCAATACAGAGATTTAAATTGAAAATGATAAAAAGGTCAACGATATAGTTAGAAAAATTTATCAATATTTTATCGAATCAGTAGGATAATAATTTAAAACAATTGGCTAACAATGAATCATAAAGTAAGGCTGAATAAAAAATAAGGTGGGTACAAATATGGGTCTCTTACACAAACTATACTCGCCAAACTCCAATCACCAGCGAAGTATAGGACAATAGAACCTTACTCGGTAATCCAGAAGAAGAAATAAGGAATGCAAAATACATCCCACCAATACAATAGCGATCATGATCTATCACATCTCATACCCCAGAGATGCGCTCGTATACTCACCCACGGATACGAGTATGTCCCTAGTTCACCTTTACTTCGAACTCCATATGAACATTGTCCGTGATTGACCTATACAGATCGGTCTAAGAGCTCAAAAAATAGGTTACGAAGGTCGCTTGACTCGTTGCACGAACAAAATAAACTAAAATAATGTCGGAAGAAAATGTGAAACAACAGTATAAACGAGTCAAGGTAACAATAATCCAAAAATAAGGACTTCAAAACGAAAATGAGAATGTGTACAAATAGGTACACATTGAGTATAATAATCTCATAATTTTATAAATGGATCAACAATAAATTCAACGAATATTTTATTATTTAAAAACGGAATTTGTACCTTAGATACGAAACTAATCCAAGAATACGAGAGAGTCTACAAAAAGACAAGCAGGTAAAACCCCATTTTCGAATCTAAAGCGAGTACAACTATTATATTAGTGTTTTTATAGTAGTAGCCTTAGCGTAGGCAACCAGTTTACCGGTACAATTATCACAAGTAAAGACCACCTACCATTTCATAACAAATTTCAATATAGAGATGCAATAAACGACACTTTACAAACATGATTTTTGTTTTCTATTAATTAAATTATTAAATTAAATAACTTTTTAGTCACAGAATTTCCTCCGCCTACAAACCTATTACACTCATGAAAATTATCGGACAAATAGTTACCTAATCATTTTTAACTAAATAGTTACCTAATCATTTTTAACTAGCTTGGACAATATTTAACAATTAAATAAATGCAAAATTAAATAATCTTGTTAACACATCGACACAAATTATAGGCATACACTAAAATATATTAGAGTTTATATATCACACAAGGGAACATGCCATCTACAATAGTATCAAATTAAATAATTTTATTAGGAAAACAAATTGTAAAGGGTACACACTAGGATTATAATCCAAGGCATAAGAATATTTTTTGAATCTCCTTGATACTTGATGTGTAAATAAATAAGTAAATAACTAGATAAATAAAATTAAAGTTAACATTTTAAGGAAATCTGCTAGCAACATGTATATAAAAAATGTATAATTATCGGACAACATGCAACACTATATATAAAATAATATCTCTTCTATAAATAGGAGAATAAGGGTATAATCTCATGAGATTAAAATGTCTTATTAAAAAAAAGACTAAATTACCCATGTACCCATGTTTTTAATATTTATATAAAAAATGTGGTTAGTGGTAATTGAACTCAAGTTATTTCATTTAACTATATAACCTGTTACCACTACATCATATTGTCACATGTACTTTTTATCATACACATAAATTTTAAATGTGCTAAATTAATATTTTATTTAACTTTAAAGATACTTACTTGAATTCCAAAAAATGGATAGTTAGATGAATATGTGTACAGTTAATTTTAAAGAATTGAATTTCAGATATAAAATTAGGCATATTATATAAATGGATTATTATCTTATTTATTAATCATTGTTTAGTTTGAAAATATATCTCATATATTTTTAAACATTATTTTATTATAAAAAGTAATTAAAATGTATATATATAATTTTAAAAAAATATTGAAAATAGAATCGTTTATATATAAATAATCTATATTGATATTACATATTTAGATAAGTTCGAATTATAATGAGTCAATTAATTTTACAACTTGGCCCATTATTCAAAAAATACTCAAAATTTGACTACATTGCGCGGCCGAAAAACATCGTCACATTCTACGTTTAGTAAATTTAAATTACAAACTCGGCGATAATATCTTACCAATATTGTGAAATTTTTTAATATCTTATGTTAATATAAATTAATATGTTTGAGGTCTTTATAGGATAAGTCAACTGATTATTTATATATAAACTAAGGATTTTTACCCGCGCTACGCGTGCTAATAAATTTTAATTTTTAAAATATTTTAAATTATGCAATTATACTTAAATTGTTAGTTAATAATATATAACTCATTCAGTTAAGAGAGGCGTTGATTTATTTATATTTCATTTTGTGTCGTTCATTTTCTCAGTCGATAAATATTATTTTCGCGGTTTTTTCGGTTTATAAATGTTGTTTACGCTTGTTTTCATTTGATACATATGTTTTACACGAATATGTTTTTTTACATATATTGCAAGAATACATTTAATACATTAAACACATGAATTCAAATTCACTTTTTGTCAATTACTCCTCTAACGACATTAATATATAAACTTTAGTAAAACTTAGTTCTATATTACTCGACGTCCCCTTAACACCTCGCAGTTTAAATTTTAGAAAATTAAAAAAATGAAAAAACTAAATATAAGTTATTTTAAAATATGTTAAACAAAAATCACGATATCATTCCTTAACACATACAATATATACAACATACAAAGTTAGAGCATTAAAATAAAAGTTTATTCCTTTAAAAGAAAACTTTAAAATTATTTTAACATATTGATAAATAAAAAAATTAGAGCGTTAATAAAATTTAATTATTCTGCTAGTAGAAAACTTTAAAATTATTTTAACACATTGATAAATAAAAAATATATTTATTTATCAATATATTTATTTAAAGTAAAAGAATATATATTTTTGATATAAATTATGAATAAAAAGTATGAATAAATAAAGGATCTTAAAATCAGATTAGATTATTTTTTAATATTAATTTCTATATAATTTGGAAATTGTAATAAAATTTAAATAAAATATTTTTCATAGTACGCGGCGCCGTCTCGTATTATATATATAACTCAAAATTTGTAAAGGCAAGTATGAATATATTATAATTTGTTACCCTTTATAAATAATATCCTTAAAATTAATTATTTTTTAATTCCTAAATCTTAGATTTTTCGTCTTGAAGAAAAGTTAATAATTTATATCTTTATTTATCACTAAATTATTTTCTTTGTCCAGAGATAATTATAAATAATTTTAAAAAAATAAAGGGTAAAAAGTTTAACAAAAATATAGAGTTAATTAATTAAAATAAATTTTACTTTAAATTTATTTACATTTATGTAGTAATTTTTCTTCACTTTTAAAATAATTGTTATGGATAAAATACTAAGGTTATTATTCGCTGTTTATTACTAAGATTCGGGAGCTCAAGGTCTTTAATGGCTGCTCTCGTGTTTCGTAGCTTAATTCTGCCTTTACGAGATGCCTACGTATCTCTGTGAATTAGAGAATCAAGCCAAAAAACGTAGTTCTGATCTGTGGGTTGAGGCCCTTATATAGATGTGGGAGTCCTTGAATTGGACTTGGTATAGGAGACTTGGTGGGCAAGTCTCATAATTAGAATGGACTTTGGAGTCCTAGATAGTAGGAAACTGATTCCTTATCCTTTTAGGTCCCCTTGAGGCTAATCTATAAGGATTTATATCCTTATCGGGACTCTTCTCAACAGCTGATTTTTCCCTTATTAATTAATTATGAAATTAATTAATAATCAGGGCTTTTGGGCCTTCTTTATTCCATCAGGCCTGATCTGGTCCATCAGGTTTGATCAGTATGTTAACCTTTCTGGTCTGAATGTCATACATCTTCTTATTGGGCCTAGCAGTCCACACCTTATACAATTAATGCAGTATTTAATTATACTATCATAATTATTTATCCCTATCATTTGCCCCCAACTTTTGGGAAACATTGATTAGGTTTCGCAGAAGTTAAGTCTATTCATTCCCTTACAGGGTTTCGTTTTTGCGTAAAGTGTGGAGCGACCTACACATTTACAATGAATTTTCCTTTTATTCAGGAATTATCTTAATTTCCAGGAATTTTTCCCTTATTTCCGGGATTTTTCCCTAATTTTCTGGATTTTTCCCTTAATTTCTGGATTTTTCCCTAATTTTTCGGGATTTATCCTTAATTTTCTGGGATTTTCCCCTAATTTTCTTAATTTCTGGATTTTTCCCTAATTTTCTGGGATTTTTCCCTAATTTTCTGGATTTTTCCCCAATTTTCTGGGATTTATCCTTAATTTCTTGATTTTTCAGATTTCCAGCCATTTTTCGACCAGGATCCTAGTCGAAATTTCGACCCGGATCCTAGTCGAAATAGGGCTCAGCCTTGCCATCCTGGTCGAAGGAATTCGACTAGGATCCACGACCTGGAATTCGACCAGGATCCTAGTCGAACTTTCGATCTGGATCTAGGTCGAAACTCCCCCACTTTTTTAACTCATGGTCTTGAGCCTTATCGACTAGGATTTCGACCAGGATTCTAGTCGATATTTCGACCTGAATCCTGTTCGAAAATTCTTTGATTCTTTTGCTTCCTGGTCGAAAGATTTCGACTAGGATCCACGACCTGGAATTCGACCAGGATCCTAGTCGAAATTCGACCTGGGTTTTTAATCCCCATTTTTGAAAGATGCTTGATTTATTCGACCTCATTCCTGGTCGAAGTTTCGACCTCAATTCAGTCCCATTATTCCAGCTATTTGCGGGTGTCTGCTCTAAAAATTTCGGGCAGGATTCACGACCTGGATTTCGACCTGGATTTGGTCTTTATTACCCGTTATTTTCGGGTGTCTGCTCGAAAGATTTCGGGCAGGATTCACGACCTGGATCTCGACCTAGATTCTGGTCTTTTTCTAGCCTTCTCCATTGGGCCTTACATCTTTTAGGGCTAAAATTGAATTTTTCAAATCCTAATTGGATTGGGCCTGACTTTCTCTATTGGGCTTTTCAAATATTACTGGGCCCCTTTTATTGGGCTTTACCAATATTACTGGGCCTCTTATTGATCTGGGCTTAATATTGATCTGGGCTTAATACACCCTTTAGAATGCTCTAGAATTCCTAGGAATATTCTAGAATATTCCTTTTTCTGGGCTTTTTCCTATGGGCCTTTGTTCTTAATGGGCTTTCGTCCCTTCAACTTCCTTTTCCTCTTATATAAAGGAATGAGGTAAGGCTACTACTCCTCACCTTCTCATTTCTAAGTTTCATCTTTCTCCTCCTGCTAAGATTCTCAGAGCAATAACAGCAAGTCAGAGCTCAAAGCCTTTTTCAGGAGTGCTTCTTCAGGTAAAATTCCTCCCTTTGCTTTTCGTGTCTATTTTCCATTGTGTGCCGTTTTAAGATAGCCTGTTTTACGTGCCCCTTTCTTTTTTCAGATGGCTGACAAAAAAATGACTCGCTTGGCCAAGATGAACGTGGCTAGAAAGTCCAACGAATTTCCTATTCGATCGAGGTATACTTCCTTAATCGACATGATCAACACTCGAGGGGACGAGTACCCGTCTGATGCGCATCTGGACGCGCACGATATTAGTGCTTTACGGGATCCCAATGAGCTGGAAAAGTTGAGCAGCTGCTTCAAAATTAAGGAGCCTTTTAAGCTGGTTCTTGCGGGTCCGGCCGACAGGGCCTGCCAGTGGAAAAAGGACGCACTATGCGTCTATAGGGATACTCTAAGGGCAGGTATCAGACTCCCTTTTTATCCGTTCATTCCCTTGTTATGGCTGATGTGGGCATCAGCCCTTGCCAACTCCCCCCTAATCTTGGAGGCTGATTCTGTGCTATCTGTCGCAATGCGCCAAACACAATTCCCCCCATTTGTTGTTGTCTTCAGAAAGATTATTCAGTTCAAGAACAGCCCTGATAAAAGTCGGGTTGGGTTTCTATAAATCAGCGCCCCACTATCCCCCATATCGTGAATGGGAAGTCCATCCCTGACAACAACTTGGGGTGGAAGAAAGATTTTTGTTCATTGTTTGGGAAGGTGGAGATTGGGGCTCTCTGTTTCGATCATCCTTTGGGCTGGCCGTGGACGGGAGCCCAAATGATATAACTTTGTCTGAGGAGGAGGCTAGAGCTTTCAACCTCCTTACGCAAGACAACGGTACTTCCCATTCTTGGGACCTTATCCGGGAGACCGTCCTGGTAGAACGCGGCCTCTCGCCGTTCATAAGAAAAGTAAGTTCCCTTTCTACCTCCTTATTTCCTGCATTTTTATTCCATTGATTTTCAACTGACTTCGTTTGTTGCAGTGGCTGAGAAGATTGAGGAGGCTACCAAGCCTAAGGACCTGGAGACAACCAGGATGAAGAGGGCTGGGAAGGTCTTTAAAGACCCTCGACTTGGTGACCGCTTCCCTGAGTTCCTTCAGGCAACGGAGCCAAGCGAGGAAGGCCCCAGACAAGTTTTGCGCACCAAGCAGAGGCCAGGGGCCTATTTTCAACCTGCTTGGGGGATCCGGGGCAAGGACTCAATCGTGGGCAGCACAGCGCTGTCCAAGGAATGGTCTAAGCATTCCATCTCCCCGGTGGACTATCAAGATTTTGTCCTTCAACAGGACTTAGAGGGGAATGAGCTATTTGGAGCCCAGGCTCTGGCGACGGTACGTCCTTTACCTATGCCCTTCATACTTATCTTTCCATGTTTCTTTTCTAAACTTTTGTTGTTCTCTTGCAGGCTAACGCCCATTTCCAAGGGGCAATTCACTAAGCTAAGGCTTGGAAGGTTGGCCTGGAAGATGCCAACAAGAAGTTGGAGGAGGCCAACCAAAAAATAGAGGCCCTTGAAGCTCAACTGGCCTCTTCCACTTTTGACCTGGAAACGGCCCGGGCCGAAAATGTCATTCTGAAGGCACAGAAGGATAAAGCCTTTGAGGCGGATGGACACCCAGGAGTTCAAGGACTTGATGGTGGAGCACGATGCCCTCCTGCACCTAGTTAGCTATAAAGAAGGCTGGGATGCTGCTGTGGAGGCCATACAAGATGAATTTCCAGAAGTCCTCGAGCAGTCCTCCTTTTCTTGCCTGTGCGAGTTCCAGAGCTTGGAGGTCTTACTGAGAAGCTTGCTGATGATCAAGGACGGAGAGGAGGAAGATTCTTCCGAAGAGGAGTTTGAGCCTGTCACTAAGAACGCCAGGGTGGAAGAGCCTCCAAGAGCAGCGCCTCAACAGCCAACATCTCCGCAGAGGGAACCTCTACAGGGATTCGGAGGGGACGACCGAGCCGTCCGAAGGAACGACTGAGACATCCGAGGAGACTTCGGATAGTGATTCGAGGAATCTCAGCCTTCCAAGGCCTAAGTTTTTTTTGTATATCTTCTTTTGAACTTCATTCATATCAGAACTTGTACCCTTCGGGGTATATCATATGTTGCTTTTCTTGCCTCTTTCTATTCTAACTTACATCTTAATATGCATTTGAACTTTAAACATCCTTAGATTGAAATAATTTCAAACTCTTTAATATGAAGTCTGGTTTTCAAACACCTTACACAGCATGGGTTCGACCTAGTCAACAATAATAGACAATGTAAATTCTACTGGCATATAAAATCCTCGCAAGCAAAGCTTCAAGGTGCTTTAAAACCTACTTGTCACATATACAAGTGAGAATCGTACTCGGCTATTACACGTAGTAAACCTTCAGGTTTTGT